>NC_089250.1:65123639-65436040 GCF_963930625.1 Muntiacus reevesi | reverse complement strand
AAAGCTTGTGAGTGACAAGGCTGGGACTCAAACCACAATCTTTTCCCTGCCTGGTGAGGCTAAACCCTGAACCCTGCAAGTGCATTAAACACACCCACGATGGGCTCTGCACCTGAGGGGCTGGGGCAGTGCCCGGAAGAAGGAAATGTATCTGAAACGGACAAGTACCACGTGTCGGCCACACTAGGCTCTGTGGGGAGGCAGCCCTGGTAGAAGTTTCGGGCACAGGCTCTGGAGTAGGAAAACCTGAATTTGGGTCATATTTCTGCTTCTTACTGGCCCTGTGAATTTGGCAAGTCATGGCTCCTGTTTCCTGGTGTAAATCTGGCTGAAAACAGTGATCTCAGCGCAGCATTGGGAGGCCGAGAGGAAACATTATTGCTGGGTACATGACACATGGTGACACTTGGCCAGATGGGTCTTCCCGCACCTTCTGCAACCCTTCACAGTCTACTGAGCACTTGGGGAAAGAGAAGATTGTGTCCATTTTAAAGATATGGAAACTGAGTCCTTGAGAGGGGCAGTGACCAGCCTCAGATCTCAGATCAGCTATGTATCTCTGGCTTCAGGGGGCTGTGGGTATTTGTTGTTTGGCCCTTGTAGGGTTTCTCTTCCATTTAACTTCCAGACCTGCTACAAGGACCTGGTCCCAAGGGATCTGATGCTAATTACCATTTGAAAATAACCGGCTCTACTCATTCCCACCCAAGCCCAGGCCTGCCTAGGAACTTGCTGGCTCCATCCCGCCTCTCTATCTCCCTTCTACCCCAACTTTCCCTCCCCCTTCTACCCCAGGCTCCCCCTCCCCCTTCTACCCCAGGCTCCCCCTCCCCCTTCTACCCCAGGCTCCCCCTCCCCCTTCCACCCCAGGCTCCCCCTCCCCCTTCTACCCCAGGCTCCCCCTCCCCCTTCTACCCCAGGCTCCCCCTCCCCCTTTCACCCCAGGCTCCCCCTCCCCTTCTACCACAGGCTCCCCCTCCCCTTCTACCCCAGGCTCCTCCTCCCCTTCTACCCCAGGCTCCCCCTCCCCTTTCACCCCTGCCTTCTTAGCTCCGCCCAGCTCTTACCCGGCAGTGTCTCAAAATAAGGCTGCAGCTTGGAGGACACAGTACTAGTCACCACCTCGCAGATCTTGGGAGAATAAAAGAAAAGATCAGGGAAGGCTTCCTGTAGTGGGCAATGTCCTTTGGGAGTAATTCTGTGGACAGGTTTTGCTTGTCTTGAATGCTTCCTCAAAAATCATGTAGCTACTCAAGCTTCCCTTTTCACTTTGGCCACCAGGAAGCTCAGAGTCCAACATATAGCTTGGAAATAGTAGCTGTATATGACTGTATGGGGGCTTCCCAGGTGGTGCTAGTAACATAGAACACGCCTACTAATGCAGGAGATGCAAGAGACATGGGTTCTATCCCTGGGTCAGGAAGGTCTTCTGGAGAAGGAAATAGCAACCTGCTCCAGTATTCTTGCCTGGAAAATCCCATGGACAGAGGAGCCTGGTGGGCTAAAGTCCATGGGGTCACAAAGAGTCAGACATGACTGAGCAACTGAGCACACATATGACTGTATGAGATGCATATCTACATTTTATTTCCTGCTCAGACTCTAAAACCCATTTTATAATCTACTCTGCTATGCATTTTGACCATGATGCATGGATATTTTTTTCTTTTAATATTTGACAGAGTGCCTTCAGATGGATGGTTGATATCTCCTTACCCATATTGTCAGTGCCTTTGACTGGAAGACCAAGGTCTCCCATCTTGAAGACAGCACAAGCCTCCTTAGTTTTCCCAAGACTCCTGCCCCTGCTCTTGGCCCCTCCAGCCATTCTCACGGCAGCCAGAGAAATTGTTCTAAAGCACAGATCTGGCCAGGTCATCCCCTTGCCTAAAACCTTCAATGGCTCCCCACTGACCTCTGGAGAAAACCCAAGCTCACTTGGCTTGGAAGACAGGCTCTGGTGTTCCCTGGAAGCTGATGGTGTATTAATGGGAAACTAGCCCAAGGAACCACCCTTTTTCTCAGCTGAAGAAGTTGTCTTATAGGAGATGAGGGTTAGAGTGAAGGCAGGGTTGGGGGGACACACTGGTCTGTGTCTGTCCTTCATACCAGTTCCAGCCTCAGGACACAGCTTGGCTACACTCTAGTCTAGCAGCTTCATCAGCTGCACGTTTTCTGGGTGGGGCTCACCACCAAGGTGGAGAAGGCAATGGCAACCCACTCCAGCGTTCTTGCCTGGAGACTCCCAGGGATGGGGGAGCCTGGTGGGCTGCCGTCTATGGGGTCGCACAGAGTCGGACACGACTGAGCAACTTAGCAGCAGCACCACCACCACCACCAAGGGGGTTCTGGGGTGGGGGATGGGGAAGGAGGACAGAGAGCTAAGAGAGCTGGCCAGGAGAGAACAGTAGTTTCTCTGCAGGGGGGGACGATGTAGGGGAGGGCAGAGGTGGCTCAAGGGTGCGGGGCGTTTGCTGAGGGTGCGTGACATGAACCTTAGTCTCTTGCTAGATTCCCAGGAAAATTGACCTGACACATTGTAGAGCTGGACTTGTGCTCCCTATGGGCTGGAGGGGCCTGCTGAAGAGTTCTGCGTGAGAGCAAAGTGTCCAGCGATGCCTGAGGTTTGTGGACACCGCGGGCCCCACCCACTCTGACGGGGGCGGGCTGAGACTCAGAGCCCCTCCTACCTTGCTGGTCATGGCGTTTTGGAGCGAAGACTCGATTCTTTTGTGGAATAGTTGGATCAGCCACCTGGATTGACATGTGGGGACAGGCATGAGGTTTTCCAGGTACTTCCCAGGCTGTGCTCAGAAGGCTGCCTCATCTGGGAAGCCTTCATCGCTCTTCCGAACAGGCCTAACTGCCCTTATCCCTGGGCTCCGAATCTGTACACCCCCATCAGGCCCTTCTTCTCCTATATTCAGTGACTGGTCATGAGGTTATTTCTTCCACAGGTGCACAGCGGGAACCCTGCCCCATCTCAGCCTCATTCCTCATCACTCCCTCTCTCTCTGTCCTCCAGCCCCACAGCTCTGCCATGTCCTCCTGTGTCCTCTGCTTCCTCCCACCCCAGGACCTTTGCACATGCTGTTCACTCTGCTTAAAACACCCACTGTCCCCAATCTAATTAACTCCTACTTCTTTTCATCTCAATTCAAATGTCATTTCATCAAAGAACTGGGCAACCATCAAACTAGGTCAGAACCGTCTGTTCTATGTGTTCACCACACTTTGTACCTCTTTTTCCTACTTCTAATATCCTTTTGTAATTCTTTGTGAGCCATTCATTAATGCAATGATTTGATTAATGTCTATCTTCCCCACAGGCTGAAACTTCAAGAGAACAGGGGCGGTGAAGCTAAGAATCTGGGTGCTGGGAGTCCTGGATTAAATCCCTTCTCAATTTTCATTAGGTATAAAAACACAGGCTACTTCCTATTCTTTCTGTGCCTTGATCTTCTCCTCTGAAAGTGGGGTAATAATAGACTAACCTTGTAGAGTCTTTGTGTGGACAGAATGGGATAAGGCTCATGTCTGAACAGTGCTCGGCATCTATCAAGCCTCCAATCACTGTCAGCAAGGCCAGATTTTTAGTGACCACTGCTCTTTCTTGAACACAATGAACAAGCCTCATGCACAGAAGTTTCTTAGTTGATATTTGTTGGTTGGATGGAGGAATGAATGCCTATAGGCTTGTGATAAGGATTGTATAACTTGGTGCACTTAAAGTGTTTAGTGCAGAGCCTGCAGCAAAATAAGTTTTCAGTAAAAGTTTGCTGAATGAATAATGAGGGAGCAAGGGACCCTTCAAGGCAGGGAGGGTGTGTTCCATCTGTGAACCTTTGTCCCCTCCTTACATCTGAGGCCTTTGGACAAGGCTGGAATGGAAGTGGCATCTGGGATGTGCTGTCTCAATACAAGAATGATTAGGATAATCCTGTCCCTCCTCCCAGGACTTCCCAGGTGGCTCAGTGGTAAAGAATCCACCTGCAATGCAGGAGATGTGGGTTCAATCCCTGAGTCGGGCAGATCCCCTGGAGGAGGAAATGGCAACCCACTCCAGTATTCTTGCCTGGAGAATCCCATGAACAGAGGAGCCTGGTGGGCTACAGTCCATGGGGTCGCAAAGAGTCGGACACGACTGAGTGATTGCGCACGCATGCACATTCATCCCTCCTCCCATCCACAGCCCCAGGAGGTCATACCCCAGACTGCTGCCAGAGATGCGTATGCGGACGGCGTTGATGTGACTGCTGCAGCTGGAGCAGGTGACTGTGGAGTGGCCGGAGTCAGGGTCATAGCCCAGCTTCAGACCCGCCAAAATAGAGATGCCTTCCACACTGAGGTCAAACTTGCCGCTGAGTTTGCTGAAGGGAAACACAAACATGAGACTTGGAGCAAGCATTTTCTCCCTTCTGCCATCAAACTTCACACCAATGCTGGAAGGTAGGTTTTGCTGTTATCCCCACTCAGGATGAATAGATGGAGTTCAGAGAGGGAAGGCCACTTGCCCAATGTCACACAGCAGCTGAGTAAAAGAACCAGAATTCCAACTCGAAGTTTGAAGCCATGTCTGCCTGGCAGAACCCTCCTCTGATCCACTGCCTCAGCCTCTGCCTGTGCTGTGTGGCACTGGGGGTGTTTCTCAACCTCTCTGAGCTTCAGTTTCCTTACTCAGACCTTGGACCAGCAGTGGGACACTAGTTTTGCCACTAGAAAGCTGAGTTTTGGGGAGGGACGTGTCTTTAATTAATTGATGACTTCGTTCATTAAATGGGGTTAATAACTACTCCCTCCTGAAATGAGTTTGGGATAAGACAGTGGATGTGAAAGCAATTTGTCAACTCTTCTATAATGTAAGGAAGTGTTGCTATTTATTTGTTTATGATCCATAAGTGAAATGATAGATGTGAAAGAGCTCACATGAAAAATTAAGCAATTCCCTCTGCTGTGTAACACAGGGAACCCTGCTCAATGTTATGTGGTAGCCTGGAATGGGAGGGGAGTTTGGGGGCGAATGGATACATGTGTATGTATGACTGAGTCCCTTTGCTGCCCCCCTGAAACTATAACAGCATTGTTAATATAAAATAAAAAGCTAAAAAAAAAGAAAAATTAAGTAGTGCTTATTGTGGGGAACAGCACATCAGCAGTCCTTATAACGAAGGGCAGACCTACGCCTCTGTCCTCATCAGAGTGTCTGCTTTCTCCCTGGATTCCGCACAAAGGAGAAGTTGCTAAAATGACAGGTCGTCTGAGTCACTGTCATTTCTGCACAGTGACTGCAGTGAGAGCCCAGTAGATTCACAGCTGTCGTTTGGATGATTTGCCCCAGTTTTCAGCCTCCCTGCATCCATACCCTCTCCATTGCCCATCTTGGGAGGATACGTGTGTATTTCCATGTTCTTGACTTTGGACGTGGCCACGTGACTTATTTTGGCCAGTGGTATATGAGGAGAAGTGACTATGGGCCAGTTCAGAATCTAGGACTTAATATGCCTCTGGTACCCTTTTTGCACCTCTGCTGTCCTAAGAATATGCTCTCTGTAGCCCATTCATTGGTCCAGGGAGGAGGAGGAGATATATGTTTAACAGGGCCACCCCTAGCTGAGGCCAACCTATGGCAGGGAACTCCAGCCAAAAAAATAGATACATAAGTGGAGATATATGACTTGCTTTGGGTCACTGAGTTTGGGATGATTTGTTACACAGCAGTTGCTAACTGATAAAGGGGTAAAATAAAGGTCCTACTTAGCCTTCTATCCTAAGCCATATGTACCAACTCAGCCTTAACGGTGTTCTGTATTGAGATGTGGGAACATGTTCAGCTACTAACCAAGAGTTATGTTAAAACTTCTTTTGTGAAAAATTTTCCCAGTAGCTCTGAGGGGGCAGATGGTATTCGGCCAGGCAAAAATTGGGCATGGTTGAGATCTTGGCTCTCCTCTCTTCCAAGTATCACCAAGAGCTTACCCACACACTCAACAAACAACAAGCTTGGAAACGCACATGAAGTTCTTTCGTGCCTTCCACTTTCCTCTGATGTTGATACTGGCATTTCTGATAGCGAGATTAAGGCCTTCACCCGGCGACGGTCTTATCTGGGAATTGGGAAGACTGAATCCTTGAATAACCATGCTGCAAGGAAGAAACGATCAGTTAGTCTCCTCGGGATCCACAAGGACTCAGTCAATGGTCAGTCCAGACTCATTCCCCTCCAGCCCGGTCCTTTACCGCATCCATTTTAGGAGAGCCCGAAAGTTATGATGAGAGCAGCCTTGGGAACTCTGTGGCGAGGCTTTGAGGTCAGACAAATCTGCATTTGAATCCTGCTCTTCGATTTACTTTTGTGTGATCCTGGGCGCATTGCTTAATCATCCTGAGTCTCAGTTTCCTCACTTGTAAAACGGGCAAAATAACCTCTCTCTTGCAGGGTGTGTGATGATCAGCGAAGATAACAAATGTAATTCCATTGACTACACGTTCTGTAAGGGGTGGAATGTGTCTGTCTTTTTTTCACTATTGTACAATAGCAAAGCCTGCTGAATCAGACACATAGTAGGTGCTCAAATATCTGCTGCTAAGTGAGTGCACAAAATTCTTTAGAGGATATTTATGGGTTTTCTCCCCAGCACCCACATCCCTCTCTTGTTGATAACAGAACTGCCATTTCTACTTTGGAGGAACTCTTCCCCACATCTAGCCCATGTTGCTCTAGAGAAAATTGACTTCACAGGCCATCTTCAGAGGGTGGAGCTTGAGACTTCAGTACAAGCTCATTCATGTTTTCTATTCCCTGGCCATAGTGATTGGTCCAGGAGTATGTATATAACCTAAAACGGATCGATCAGAGTGAATCTTGGGAGTTTTGTTTGAGTGATAGGAAGACCATGCCTTCCTCCTACAGGGCTGGGAGTGCTGGTATCTTTGCAGGGACATCCTACCTGAGAATTAGCCCTTCCAGAGAGAAGCGATACTGAGAGATGGCAAGAGAGAAACAGGGTCCAGTGTTGAGCTTTCCTCAAGCTGAACCAGAAACCAGACGATTCCAAGGACATCTCAGTCCTCTGAGCCCCTACATTCTGGTTAAGGTCATTTCTGATTAGGTTTTCTGTCACAGAAACCTCACCTCCGCCCCTAATTCCAGTTGACATATGGGCTTGGCACAGTGTTTGGGGATTCATGACATCCCCTCGGGAGTCACGGTGAGTGCCTGAAAGACTGTTTGGGTGGTTTCCTCCACATGCAGCTTAGGGACTGTATCCCCTCTGCTGCGGCTGCTGCTGCTAAGTTGCTTCAGTCGTGTCCGACTCTGTGCGACCCCATAGATGGCAGCCCACCAGGCTCCCCCGTCCCTGGGATTCTCCAGGCAAGAACACTGGAGTGGGTTGCCATTTTCTTCTCCAATGCATGAAAGTGAAAAGTGAAAGTGAAGTCCCTTGGTCATGTCTGACTCTTCGCGACCCCATGGACGGCGGCCTACAAGGCTCCTCCGTCCATGGGATTTTCCAGGCAAGAGTACTGGAGTGGGTTGCCATTGCCTTCTCTGTTGTATCCCCTTGGAATGATGTAAACACTAGCTTTGGGATCCTCTAAGCTCTCTGAGTTTAGGAGTTTGTGGCTCTATGAGTCTAGATCTTACTGGCCCCAACACACGATAGTCCTGAACACGGAGGACTGAGCTGGCAGGGCTTACCTGGAGAAGCAGTATTTCCCTTTGCCGAGGTATTTTATCTTAAAGCTTCCTGAAAAAGTGGGAATTGTGATCTTCTCCAACTCCTTCTGCAGAGTAACCACTCCCTGCTGGCAGGCTGAGGAGAGAGAGGAGGCTGAAGTCAGAGGCATGTAGCTGGTTCATAGCAGAGATGGTGGGCTTGGAAAGGTCTATAACAGGGCTCAGTTAAGGGCTGTTGTCAACAACCCGATAGTAAATATTTTCTGCTTTGTAGATCTTACTGTCTCTGTCACAACCACTCAGCTCGGATGTTATTGTACAAAAGCAGTCGTAGGCAGTAAGTCAATGAATAGGTATGGCTTTGTTACAATCAAACTTTACTGAGAGAAATTGAAATTTGAATTTCACATCAGTGTCACTAGTGGTAAAGAACCCGCCTGCCAATGCAAGAGACATGAAAGGCATGGATTCGATCCCTGGGTCAGGAAGATCCCCTGGAGGAGGGCATGGCTACCCACCCCAGTATTCTTGCCTGGAGAATCCCATGGACAAGGAGCCTGGGCAGCTAAAGTCCATGGGGCCGCAAAGAGTCGGACACTGAAGTCTGAAGTGACTTAGCATACATAGCACGCACATCATTTTCACACGGCCTGAGATAGGATTTTCCTTTTGATTTTTTCCAGCCATATAAAAATGTAAAAGCCATGCTTATTTCCTGGGCCATACAAAAACATGGTGACCCAGGTTTGGCCTACAGGCTCTTGTTTGCCAGCACTTAGTTTGAAATATCACCAACTCCAAACACCCAGTCATGCATCCTATGGGTGTTTATTGAACATCTGCTCTGTACTCTGCCCTCACACATACTGCGTCTCTCTGGGTTTTGGACTCTCTTGCCGCAGGATCTTTGCATGCACTTTTCCCACTGCCTAGGAAAGCTTTTCCTCTCTTCTTCACCCGGTCATCATTTCTTCTAGGAACTTTCTCTGGTTCATCAGAAGAGTGCGATCCTGCTTGTTATCATTCTCACGATGGTGTGGGCATCTCTTTTGGAGCTCGCATTACCTTTTGTAATTATGCAACTATTCATGTGATTTTTCGATTAATATCTCTCTCCCCTACTAGATGTAAGCCGCCCAAGGCCAGGGACGGATGTCACAGACGTCCGCCACATTTACCACAGGGACTAGAACTTAATACCTGTTGGATGACTGAATGAATGTGCCTAGGGTCAGGAATTCTTCCATCCGTTATTACATGGTTAACAGCATCAGAGAACCAGTTAGATGACAAACACATTAAATGAGAAGAGTAAGCAGTAAAATGATGGATCCCAGGATTTGCCTTTTTTTAAGAGCCAGTTAAGCATAGTAATAATAACAATAGTAATAATAATAGTAACAACAGCAACAACATTTATCAGGTTCTTACTCTGCTCCTGGCACAATTCTGGGCCCCATACATGTATTACATTACATACATGTAACTGAACATACACGAATCTGAACAATCCTGGGTAGTAGGTCTGGTTGAAAACAATTGAATTGGAACCCAGGTCTCCCACATTGCAGGAAGTCTTTCCCAACTGAGCCACCAGGGAAGAAGCCCAGTGGGTCTTGTTACACCCCCCAAATCACAGACAAGGAAACAGACCCAGAAAGGTGACCAAACAGCTGACAGGCGAGGGAGGCAGCCTCTGAATTCAGGCCTTCTGTTCCCAGAGCCCCTGCCCTGGGACAGGCCTTCTGGGGATCCAGAAGTAAACCAAGCATAGACTGGCACTGCCCAGAGAGAAATGAAAATGTGGGATGGCCACCATCTGTGGATCTGCAGGGGCCGGGTCTCCAAGGGTCTCTAATGGCAAGCCCAGGACACCTTCTGAATTCAGGCACTTGGGAGGCGCTGAACAGTGTCAGTAATGAGGGTCCTGAACCGACATGCTGCCCTTCAGGACACTCACTGATGGCTGCATGGGGTGTGAGTAGGAGGGACGGAGGCTGCTCTGACAGAAGCGAAGACTTCTGGGCTTCAAGGCTGAGCCCAACTCTCTGCTCCCGGGAAGTGACCAGAGGCACTCCAGGTCTGGGTACAGAGCAGGGGCATAATCCTTTCTCCTAGCTCATGGGGAGCCTCCTGTCTCCATCCCTAGGATTCACAGGTGTCCTGCCTGGGCTGGGGTAGGAATTCAGGGATGGAATACCAGGTCTCCTTGATGGTATTCATGGCTTCCCTGATAGCTCAATCAGTAAAGAATCCACCTGCAGTCCAGGAGGCCCTGATTCGATTCTTGGGTCCGGAGGATTCTCTGGAGAAGGGATAGGCTACCCACTGCAGTATTCTTGGGCTTCCCTTGTGGCTCAGCTGGTAAAGATTCCACCTGTAATGCAGGAGTCCTGGCTTCAATCCCTGGGTTGGGAAGATCCCCTGGAGAAGGGAAAGGCTTCCCACTCCAGCATTCTGGCCTAGAGAATTCCATGGACTGTATAGTCCATGGGGCTGTAAAGAGTTGGACACGACTGAGAGACTTTCATTTCACTTCCCTTCGGTCCTGTCCTGATTCCCCCGGGGGTCCACTGCCCCTGAGAGCCTGCCTTCTCCTCGGTCTGGTGTCTCTGGCACCAGCTGTCACCCACTGTTCTGCAAGTCATCTCTCTGCCACCGAGAGGCAGCATTGAGCAGCCCCACGCCGATACTTCTACACAGACCAGAGCTCAGATCCAGGCCACCCCTCCCGCCTCCCTCCTTCCAGTCTGTCTGCTCATCTGTAAAGGTCACTAGTAACATTGTGTGCTTTTAGCGTCCTGCCTGGCACTGATCTGAGCAGGTCAGGAGGCTGCTTCATAACATTCTCTGCTGTGTTTGGGCCTGAGGGAGGGGCCTGGGGGCATCCTCTCTGTGGCACCCGGCTAGCTACTGTGCAGAGTGTGGCTGCCAAGCACCACCGATCCTCACGGAGCCTGAGCTCTGCCTACGCTGAAGACTGAGCCAGGGGCTGCCAGACCAGTATCAGGGCTGAGAACCAGCTAGGAAGGAAGTGAAGGGCCCAAGCCCGAATCGGGTATTGGGTAGAGGGAGGGGGACCATGAGGCGCCTGAGCACTGGACTCAGAGTCCTCCAGACTAGGGGTCCATCCCCCCCTGCTGCAGCTTCCCAGCTCTGTGACCTTGGGCAACTCACCCTGGCCCAGCTTTTTGCTCTGTAAGACAGAGTGAGAGGGCCGCCTTGAAGGAGCAGTGAGCAGGCCATACCCTGGGTTCAGAGGGCTGCACACAGCCGGTGCTCAGTCAGTGATGGGAGAGAAGGAAAGGAAGGCATCCAGTTACCGTAGTCCAGGCCCTTCTGGGTGACCCTGGCCACGATGCCGGGGTTGGTAGTCGTTGTCACAGCCGTGCCCAGGGCGGCCAGCACCGCCAGGGTCGCCCACCTCCACGCGCTGTCAGGGCCCCTGGCCATGTCCTCGTCCTGCAGAGCTGCCAAAACCTCGAGGTCTTGGAGGGGAACCAGGGACCTATAAAGGAGGCAGCTATGGAAATGCACGTCAGGAGAACAGAAAAAGGAGGAAGGAACATGAGCAGGGGCGGAAGAGGGGGTGGACGGCTGCCTGCCTGCGGTGCCCCACCGTGTGGTTGGGGCCACAGCCCCAGAACAGCCCGAAGTGGGGCCTGGGAGCCCTGTGTGTGTGTGTATGTGGTGTGGTATGTTGTATGTATGTGCGATGTGTGTATGAGTGTGGTGTGTGTGTGTGTGTGTGTGTGTGTGTGTGGTGTGTGTGTATGTATGTTTGGGGTGTGTGTGGTATGGTGTATGTGTACGTATTGTGGTGTGTGTATGTATATGTATGTATGCATGTGTGATGTGTGTATGGTGTGGTGTATGTGTATGTATGTGTGGTGTGTGTTGTGTTTGTTGTGTGTGTGTGTATGTGATGTGGTGTATTGTGTGTGTGATGTGCGTATGCATGTGTGGTGTGTTTGTGGTGTGTGTGTATGTATGTGTGGTGTGTTTGTGTGTGTGTGATGTGTGTATGTGTGTGTGGTGTGTGTGGTGTGGTGTATGTATATGTATGTGTGGTGCGTGATTGTGTGTGATGTGGTATGTGTATGTATGTATGGTGTGTGTGTGTGGGGTGTGTGTGTGTGGTGTGTGTGTATGTATGTATGTTTGGGGGGTGTGTGGTATGGTGTATGTGTACGTATTGCGGTGTGTGTATGTATATGTATGTATGCATGTGTGATGTGTGTATGGTGTGGTGTATCTATATGTATGTGTGGTGTGTGGTGTGTTTGTTGTGTGTGTATGTATGTGATGTGGTGTATTGTGTGTGTGATGTGCGTATGGATATGTGGTGTGTTTGTGTGTGCATGATGTGCGTATGCATATGTGGTGTGTGTGTGTGTGATGTGCGTATGCATGTGTGGTGTTTGTGTGTGGTGTGTGTGTATGTGTGTGTGGTGTGGTGTATGTATATGTATGTGTGGTGCGTGATTGTGTGTGATGTGGTGTGTGTGTGTGGTGTGTGTAAGTTGAGACTTCTGGCTCTGAGTGTCATTCCCCTCCCCTTCCCCACTCCCTGAACCCTCCACCCAAATCCCTCCATCCAAGGACTTCTTGGAAGCTGGGTGATAGGTATATCAGAGTTGATTATATTTTTTGTCTTCTTTTTTTATGCTCTTTTATAATTGGCAAAATTGTACACAGTTGCTCCTTGAACAACACAGGTTTGAACTGTGCAGGTGCATTTGTATATGGATTTCCTTCAATAAATACACACTGCCGTTCTACACCACCTGTGGTTGGTTGAATCCATAGATGTGGAACCTCGGATATGATGGAACTGCATATATGGAAGTCTGACTCTAAGTTATACTCAAATTTTCAACTGCTTGGGATGTGGGAGTCAGCACCCCTAGCCCTTGCATTGTTTAAGGGTCAAATGTACATTTAAAGTGTACAATGAGAAAAAAATAAAGTGTACAATGTGATAATTTGAGATATATATATATATATATATATATATATATATATATATATACATTGTGAAGTGATTGCCACAGCCAAACTAATTAACTCATCTCTCTCTTTACATGGTTATCATTTGGGGTGTGTAGTGAGAATAAAGATTTACTCTCCTAGCAAATTCCAAAGTGTATAGTATTCTTAACTGTAGTTATCATGCTGTGCATTAGATCCCCAGAACTTACTCATTTTATAACTGAGAATTATATTTTTCTACTTTTGATTTCCTTGGTGTTTCTCACAGTAAAACCTTTAAGGAAACAGAGCCTGAAGCATTTTCTTGCCCTGAGAGGTAATAGTGATAATAATTAAATGCTTGAATTTTGAGTCTGGTATTTTAACTGATTTTAAAGCTTAGCTTTGCCACTCTGCAGTGGCTTGACCTTGGTCAAGCCCCTTAAACGCTCTGAATCTCAATTTCCTCTTTGTAAAGTGAGGATAACCAGAGTACACCCCCTACCTCAGGTTATTGTGAAGACATAAAGGGCTTTAAATTATGTAAAGCACTTAACACAATACCCCATGCATAATATGCTCACAAATGGTAGCTATTACTGTCACTCTGACTTTCAAAGCAATCCTTGTTCATGGGCCAAAATTTGAGAAAGAACCAAAAAAAATATAAACAAAAATGATGTGCAATCCCCAGTTCCAGAGAGGACAAGAAGTGTATTTTAGAGTATATCTCTCCTCGTTCCCCACTTTTGGTAAGCATAGATCAAGTGTGTCTTTCCACACTTACGTAATCAACACCAGTTTTGTGAAGTTCCCTTTTTTCATAAACGGCATGTGAGGTTCTCTGTATTTCATTGCTTCCTACCCTACAGTTTTCTTCACCAGGCTTTTGTTCTTATACCTTTTCCCCTTTCCTTTGACAGATGTGAAACCTGAGGCTTCGAGAGGGGAAGTGTTCTTTTCACAGTCACGCAGCCAGGCTGCTAGCAGAGCTCGGATTCAAACGTAGACGCATCCCACACCAACCTGAATTCTTTAGCGTCTTGGGAGCTGGGGCGGGGTTGGGGGGGGTGGCATCAGCACACACACTCCCCACCCTTCCTCCAACTTTCCAGACGGAATTCTGTCTGCTAGGCCCCTGCGCCTCCCTTTGCAGCAGCCTCGGGTCCAGTGTGGGCGGGAACCCCACCGGGCAGCGGGCGCCGTCTCCATGGTGATGAGAGGAGGGGCGGGGCTGCAGAGAGAGAGGCCAGCTTCTCTCCTGCTGGGTCCTCATCAGCCCCCTGATGCCCTGTCTCCCCGACTCTGATTTGATGAAAATCTAATGAAGCCCATTGAGCCTGGAGGACATGAGACCTTCTGAATTTTTTTTCTTTCTTCTCTTTCCACTGTTTCTGAAAGGATCTCCCTTCCTGCCGCCACCCACCACAACAAGAATCCTTCTGGCTTGCTGTAGAATGAAACCAGTGGCTCTGGACAGAGCATTTACTATGATACTTTACATATATTGTCTCCAAGCCTTTAAATAACCAGTGAAAAGTGAAGAAATTGTTAGTCACTCAGTTGTGTCCTGTGGATAGTAGCCTGCCAGGCTCTTCTGTCCATGGAATTTCTCAGCCAAGAACACTAGATTGGGTTGCCATTCCCTTCTCCAGGGGATCTTCTCAACCCAGGGATCAAACCTGAGTCTCCTGCATTGCAGGTGGATTCTTTACCGTCTGAGCTACCAGGGAAGCCCCGAATAACCTGTGAGAGAGGAATAATTATCTCCATTTTGAAGATAAGGAAACTGAGTCACAAGGCAGTTATGTCCCTGTCAAGATCACAGTGCCTTTCATGGAGAGAAATATTCTCCTCTCTTCTTGGGGTAGTTTCTGAGAGAACTCGTCACCCTGGGTCTTCACCCTAGCTCTGCCTTCCTGGGCCCTCAGACTCCCATGTCTGTATCCATACAAGGAAGACATATGCCAGAACATATAGACTGATGACTTGTCAGAAAATTAGTTTTTTGAAAAGTTATCTTACACAATTTTGAATACCTGCAGCTCTAACTGCCCCCAAATTCCTGAGTCCCCTGGGTCCAGGCAGATGTTGCCTCTGTGAGGATATCAGACAGGAAGTGGGTATTAGGAGGAAACTCACAGAATGATAACTTAAACTGCCACAATGTAAGAATCTTAAAACCAACTGACTAGTTTCTGAATAAGCCAGCCCCACTGGCTTCTGATGCTTGTGCTCAGTCAAATCCAGATGAGTCCATCAGCAAACCTCTGATCTCCTTTTCGGTTCTGCCCCTGGCCACGGAGGGGCCCCACTGCTTCAGACCTGACTCTACTTGGTGTGAGTGACAGTGTCTACAACCCAAGCAACAGAAATCCCCAGCTCACGTACGTTGGCTTCAACAGTCAACCCATGTCTCAGAGATGAAGTCCAGAGAGAGAGCAGGTTCGAGGATCTGATTAATTCAACAGCTAACAAGACTTCCCTGGTCATCCAGTGATTAAGACTCTTGCGCTTTCACTGCAGGGGCTGTGATTTGATCCCTGGTTGGGGCACCTTTATGATCCCACATGCTGTTTGGCCAGGAAAAAAATCCCCACCAAATTTGCAGCAAAAATGTGAATTTAAAAGATTCAATAATTAACAGGTATTTACCTTCTCTCCACACCTGTCTGCTCTGCCACCATAGTATCTCAGATTTGCCCTTACACTGGCTTCTTTCATGGTTGTGTGAAAAAAAAGTCATATTTTATGGCAAGACAAGAAAAATTTAAACATAAAAAATTTATTTCTGTCCTTTGGCTTCCTCTCTCCCTTCTACTGTGCATTGTGTATCTGCATTAAGCATCGACCGAATCTTCGCTGTTGGCAGAAATAACCAGCTCAGCCCTAGAGAGAAACATTCTCCCAGCATCAAGAAGACAACTCCTTAAAGGTAACATTCCTTCTTGATCTTGTAAAGGAATCACGTAGCCCATCACCTTGTACTTGCATATCTGGATTGTGTAAAATGTCAGTGATTCATCATCTAATGTACCGTCCTCTGTCTCAAAAAACTTATGTAACTGTGTTTTGACTTCTAATGGTAGAACAGCCCTCAGAGCTTTCTGAGATGCTGTTCCTGTTTTTGTTTGAGTTTGAAACAATACAAGTTTTATTCAGTGGCCAAAGAATGGAGAAGGGGGAACTAAGTTCACAAATTAATTTCTCATATTCCTGGGTTATAATCCTCAGTTTGGCTCAAATAAAAACTTTCATTTCTTTCTTAGATTGACCGATTAATTTTTCATTGACAGTTGCAAGATGACTGCAGCAGCTCCAGCCATTACATCTAAACAGGTTTTTCCAGTGCCCCCTCCTCCTTCTCCTCTTTTTCTTCTTCCTCTTTTTGGGCCTTTTTGTTATTATTGTAAAATCTTTCAAATATAAAGATAAGAACAGACTACCCAAATTTGTAAAATCTTAACATTATGCCATATTTACTTCATATAATTTCTTTTAGCTCCATGAATCATTAATACATGCACAGCTATGTTTAACCAGGATCACCATAAGAATATAGAATAGTTCTGTCATCCATTCAAACTCTCTCCTGTTGTCTCAACTCAACAACATAGGAAAATACACTACCTCAGCAGAAATTTAGAGGTGGGATGGGTCAAGAGTGGATGATTCATGGGCTGGTTCTTTCTGCCTTTCTAGTCCATGCTCCTTAAGATGTTGATTTTTTTCCAAAAGAAAGTGCATTTGGCTTGGAGCACTGAGTTTATAGTTCCAGCCAAGTTATTTGCTCTGGTCAAGTTCTTTGACCCTTCTGAAATTTGGGTTCCTCATTTAAATATGGGGAAACAGTGCCCAACATGAGGGTTGTTCTGGGGATTAAATAATAGGCATGAATCTACTGGCATGGAGAAAGTGCTCAAGAAATAGTCATAATTTAACCGTCATGGCCAGCTGGTTGGAAAGTCCCAGAGCCCCCAGGAAAATGCACTAGGGGCACCACGCGCTGAGTGCCCGATTGTCAGGTCCCTGGGTTTGGGCTGGACATGTGCAGAGGGAGAGGTCTAGTGCTCACGTGGCCTCTGTGACCTGCCACCCAGCCAGGCACTGGGGGGAGAAATGCCCCCTTCCCAGCACAGCAAGGCAGTTAGGTGTGTGGGCTGAAATCTTACAGACCTGGGCGCAGATCCCAGCTTGCCACTTACTTGCTTTGTGAGCTTGACTTTGTCACTTAACCTTGCTGCACCTGTCTCCTCATTTGTCCCCACACTCTATCCTTGGGGGCAGCTCTTCCTCAGGCCCCGCCCGGTGTTACAATGAGGCCATCCTTGTGCTTGGTGGAAGTCCCGGAAAGTTCTCCCTCCCCCTCTGCCCCTGATCCTCCAGCTCTTTCCCTCCTGGTCTCACTTCCTCTGGGTGTCTGGCTTCCCGTGTATGTTGTCAGTTATTTACTGACCCTGGATTGGGGGTGCAGGAAGAGGAAGGGGTTCGTGGAGGGTCCTGGGGGGTAAAGGGAAGGGGAGGAATAGGGCCTCATGGAGGTCAGGCCTCAGGGTGTGTAGTATCTAAAAGGCAATCATAGGACTTCCCTGGTGGTCTCGTGGTTAAGAATCCACCTTCCAATGCAGGGGACAGGGGTTTGATACCTGATTGGGGAACTAAGATCCCATGTGCTGAGGGGCAACTAAAATCTGTGCTCCGCAACTACTGAACCTGAGTGAACTCTCTAGAGCCCGTGCTCCACTTGAGAAAGTCCATGCATCGTGACGAACCAAGACCCAGCGCAGCCAAAGGAAAAAAAAAAAAAAACTATTTTGTACTATGGCGATAACCTCTTGCTGGAGAAGGGCGTGGCAACCCACTCCAGTGTTCTTGCCTGGATAATCCCATGGACAGAGGAGCCTGGTGGGCTTCAGTCCATGGGATCACAAAGAGTCAGACACGACTGAGCGACTGAACGTCAACAACCTCTTGAGAGGGTGTCTCCCCTACCTTATTATGCTAACAAAAGTCTCTTCCAGAGCCTTGAGTCTCATAAAAAGGCCCCTTTGGGTACTTGTCTTAGAGGTGAATGTAGATCTTTCTCATATTATTATTATTACTAGTGTAGTCTTAGAGTAGATCACAAGATATATTCAGTAGTGAGTAAATGAATACAACAAACTAGTGAAGATAATATAAAGGAAGCAGATCCAAAGAGAACAAACTAGTGGTTACCAGTGGGAAGGGAAGAGGGGTAATAGAGGGGCGGGGGAGTGGGGGCATAAACTATTGAGTATAAGACAGGTTCAAGGATGCGTTGAACAACATAGGGAATCTAGCCAATATTTTATCATAGCTGTAAATGGAAAGCAACTGAGAGGGTAACAGGCAGGAAGGCCAGGGGTCTCCAAACAGAGGAAATAAGCTGCAAGTGTCAGACATTTTTTAATCTCTCTTAGGTGGCAGGAAGAAACAACAAGTGTCAGATTTTTTTTCCCCTTCTCTATACAAAATTAAAAGGAGGTTTCTTTTAAAATTCTGTGTTGCCATGACGACGCCTGGCTCCACCTGAACCTAACTTTTCTCAAACCTGAGCTAACTATTGTGTCTTTCTTATGAAAATGTTTGTCTTATTCTATGTTAATGAAGGATGTATTTACCCTAGACTCTTTCTCCAAGTCAGTTCCGCTTAAGATGCAGAACCCATAAGTGAAGTGAAGTGAAGTGAAAGTCGTTCAGTCATATCCGACTCTTTGAGACCCCATGGACTATACAGCCCATGGAATTCTCCAGGCCAGAATACTGAGTGGGTAGCCATTCCCTTCTCCAGGGGACCTTCCCAACCCAGGGATTCGAACCCAGGTCTCCTGCATTGCAGGCAGATTCTTTACCAGCTGAGCCACAAGGGAAGCCCCAGAACTGATAGTTCAGTTGCTGAGTTGTGTCTGACTATTTGCGACCCCATGGACTGAAGCATACCAGGTTTCCCTGTCCATCAGCAACTCCCAGAGCTTGCTCAAACTCATGTCCATTGAGTTGGTGATGCCATCCAACCATTTCATCCTCTGTCGTCCCCTTCTCCTCCTGCCTTCAATCTTTCCCAGTATCAGGGTCTTTTCCAGTGAGTCAGTTCTTCGCATCAGGTGGCCAAAGTATTGGAGTTTCAGCTTCAGCATCAGTCCCTGCAATGAATATTCAGGACTGATTTCCTTTAGGATGGACTGGTTGGATCTCCTTGCGGTCCAAGGGACTCTCAAGAGTCTCTTCCAACACCACAGTTCAAAAGCATCAATTTTTCAGTGCTCAGCTTTCTTATAGTCCAACTCTCACATCCATACATGACTACTGGAAAAACCATAGCTTTGACTAGATGAACCTTTGTTGGCAAAGTAACGTCTCTGATTTTTATTATGCTGTCTAAGTTGGTCATAGCTTTTCTTCCAAGGAGTAAGCATCCTTTAAGTTCATGACTGCAGGCACCATCTGTAGTGATTTTGGAGCGCCAAAAAATAGTCTCTCACTGTTTCCATTGTTTCCCTATCTATTTGCCATGAAGTGATGGGAACGGATGCTGTGATCTTAGTTTTCTGAATGTTGAGTTTTAAGCCAGCTTTTTCACTCTCCTCTTTCACTTTCCTCAAGAGGCTCTTTAGTTCTTCTTCACTGTCTGCCATAAGGGTGGTGTCATCTGCATATCTGAGGTTATTGATATTTCTCCCAGCAATCTTGATTCCAGCTTGTGCTTCCTCCAGCCCAGCGTTTCTCATGATGTCCTCTGCATATGAGTTAAATTAGCAGGGTGACAACATACAGCCTTGACGTACTCCTTTCCCAATTTGGATCCAGTCTGTTGTTCCATGTCCAGTTCTAACTGTTGCTTCCTGACCTGCATACAGTTTTCTCAGGAGGCAGGTCAGGTGGTCTGGTATTCCCATCTCTTGAAGAATTTTCCACAGTTTGCTGTGATCCACACAGTCAAAGGCTTTGGCATAGTCAATAAAGCAAAAGTAGATGTTTTTCTGGAACTCTCTTGCTTTTTTGATGATCCAGTGGAGGTTGCAATTTGATCTCTGGTTCCTCTGCCTTTTCTAAATCCTGCTTGAACAACTGGAAGTTCACAGTGCACATACTGTTGCAGCCTGGCTTGGGGAATCTTGAGCAGTACTTTGCTAGTGTGTGAGATGTGTGCAATTGTGAGGTGGTTTGAACATTGTTCGGCATTGCCCTTCTTTGGGATTGGAATGAAAACTGACCTTTTCCAGTCCTGTGGCCACTGCTGAGTTTTCCAAATTTGCTGGCATATTGAGTGCAGCACTTTCACAGCATCATCTTCTAAGATTTGAAATAGCTCAATTGGAATTCCATCACCTCTACTAGCTTTGTTCATAGTGATGCTTACTAAGGCCCAGTTGACTTTGCATTCTAGGATTGTCTGGCTCTAGGTAAGTGGTCACACCATCGTGGTTTTCTGGGTTGTATAGTTCTTTGGTTTTCTTTTTTGTATAGTTCTTCTGTGTATTCTTGCCACCTTTTCTGCTTCTGTTAGGTCAGTACTATTTCTGTCCTTTATTGTGACCATGTTTGCATGAAATGTTCAACCAATAAGGGCCCAACAAACCTGTATGTTTTACTCATATATTGTTCCCCTAATCTATGATAATGAATCTCCATATTTACTTGGAAACCTGCCTTTCTTCAAGATTCATGTCAATCGTTTTAAGGCCAGGGATGACTCACCTGGTGCCAGTGTTATCTCAAAGTGCTTGTTGTGGGTGAGGGGCCTGGTGCCACTCTGGGGTTAGAAACATCTCCTTTCTCTAATTAACAGCTTGCTGATAGGTATATAACATCCTGCTAAAGCTAGCAGGAGGCACTCTTTTTGTCCCCTTCTGATGTCTATGTCTGAAGCTTTCTCTATCTCTTTTATACTTTAATAAAACTTTATTACACAAAAGCTCTGAGCAATCAAGCCTCATCTCTGGTCCCAGATTGAATTCCTCTCCTCCAGAGGCCAAGCATCCCGCATCTTTCATGGCTCAGCAACAACCTTTCACAACCTTTAAAATTTTATAAAAATTGAATGTTTAGGAGAATTCCCTGATGGCCCAGTCAGGACTCAGCATGGCAGTTAAGACTGCTGTAGGCCCAGTTCAAACCCGGTAGAGGAACTAAGATCCTTGTGTTAGGTAGTTAGAATAGGAAAAAGGAGTCCAAAATGGCGGTGGCTAAAAGACAAGGAAGGGAAAAGCCCACGAAAACAGAACAAAGGGAGGTCAAAGCAAGGTCCGAGGACCGGATTGAGGACTTCAGGTAGAAAAAACAGCACTCCTGGCTAGCCCAATTTACATAGGGCAGGCCCAGGGGGAGGGGAAAAAAACATATAAAAAGAGGAGCCAAAGCACGCTCTCTCTCCCGTGTGGTGGGGCGCTCTTCTCTCCACGTCTTTGGGTCGACATGCCCTCACACCTCGAGGATGGATTTTCCTGCTATTATCTAAATAAAATAGAGCTGTAACACGGAGCTGTAACACTGATTTGTCTAAGAGCTATAACACGGTCCATTCAAGACCTGAGAGCTATAACACGGCCTGTCCAAGACCCGAGAGCTGTTGTTGCAGGAAGGGGGACCCCTTCCAGGGCCCGAAACTGGGCTCTTGTCTAACACTCGGAAATGAATTGTCCGAGGAGACACATGCTGACAAAGCAAGAGATTTTATTGGGAAAGGGCACCCGGGTGGAGAGCAGGAGGGTAAGGGAACCCAGGAGAACTGCTCTGCCGCGCATGGCTCGCAGTCTTGGGTTTTATGGTGATGGGATTCATTTCCGGGTGGTCTTTGGCCAATCATTCTAATTCAGAGTCTTTCCTGGTGGCGCACGCAGCGCTCAGCCAAGGTGGATGCTAGCGAGAGGGATTCTGGGAAGTGGACGGACAGGTAGTGTCTCCTTTCGATCTTTCCCGATCTTCCGGCTGGTGGTGGCTTATTAGTTCCGTATTCCTTATCAGGATCTCCTGCCATAAAACAACTCATGCAAATGGTTACTATGGTGCCTGGCCAGGGTGGGCGGTTTCAGTCAGTGTGCTTCCCCTAACACTGTGACCGCCGAGGGCTTTATTGTCCGTCACTCCAAATCTTTGTTGTGACGAGACAGAACCAAGAAGCCTACACTCGCCTGACACTTGCAAGCAATTTTTTAAATT
Source organism: Muntiacus reevesi (assembly GCF_963930625.1). Taxonomy (NCBI): domain Eukaryota; kingdom Metazoa; phylum Chordata; class Mammalia; order Artiodactyla; family Cervidae; genus Muntiacus; species Muntiacus reevesi. The sequence goes on along the minus strand of NC_089250.1, from coordinate 65,414,211 downwards.
AAAATTAAAAAAAAAATATTGTCAATGAAAGAAGAGTCAGAGCCCAGAGCATAAATTCCAGACAATAAGTTGTTTGTAGCCTAAGGAGAACAAGCGCAGCCTGACAATCCCCAGAGGCTTCCTGGAGGAGGTGAGATTTGACCTTGGCCCTGGAGGGGCAGCCTTGGGGTTGAGAGAAGCAGGGCCACTTCTGAGCCTGAAGATATTGGCTTTGCAGGAGGGACAGTTTCTGGAGAGAGCTGAAGGCTGTGGGAAAGGGAAACAGAAAACAGAGGTTCTCCCAGGGAGCAGAGGGGAGGGAGTGTGTTCCTCTCACTTTTCATTTCTCTCTGGAAGCTGAAAAGCTTTGCCAGGGTTACAATGTTGGCTCCAGCAGGCTGGGCCTCCTCTAGTTCCAGGGACGATCACAGGAAGTAATGCAACACATAGTTGCCAAACGTCCAAGGAACACCCAGAGCCATTTCCCCCTAGCCACATTGGGAAATAGGTGTGTACTCAGCCAGCCCCAGAGATTGCTGCTGGTAAGGAAAAAACCATTGCCAGCCTGGCCCTGCTTGGTAGTGGTGAGAACACGGGGCTGGAGACCGGGGCAGGCTGGGATCAGGGGTGGCCAGTGAGGACCGGGGCCAGGCTTTGAGCCCTGGCTTTGCCTCTACACGGCTATGTGAACTTGGATGAGTCTTTGCACCTCTCTGGGTCTCAGAGTCCTCATCCATAGAGCAGCCCTGTCTTTGGAGGGTATAAACCACTGCCTTGGCCACAACCAAGCCAAACCCTTGGCTAACATTATCTTTTAATAACCCTCACCTGTCTTTGAAAGTAGGTATCATTGACTCTATTTCACAGATGAGAAAATTGAGGCTCAGAGAAATTAAGTAGCTTCCCCAAGGCCACACAACTGAGAAGTGGCATGTGGATATAGAGGACCTCAAAAAGAGGGGAGGGAGCACTTCCTGTTAGGTTGCATGATGAAATTGACTCTGAAATGTCAAGACTCCTGCAGAAGCACATCCCCTTAGACCTCTGAGCATCCTCCATGGAGTGTGTGGCGGAAGGGCAAGTCAGGTGGAGGTAAGCAAAGGCATGTTGTGGTCTTTTTCTCAGAGCCCAGTGACCCCTAAGTTTTTCAAGTATGAAGATCCTCATGTGATAATAGTTAAGTTTGCAACCAGTAAGTGGAAAAAAAAGCCACTGCAAATCTAGCAACTTTTTAAAATAAATTTGCATTTTTCGAACTCAGGGTTTAGAGACATTCAAGATGAAGATAAAGGGGCACATTTGGATGATATTTGATAGTTAGGCTAAGGGACCTCTAAATGACTAAAACTTGCCCGACCAGTTCCCCACCCCCTGACCCCCTCTGCACCTGGGGAGCTGAATGCAGACTGTCACACTCAGAAGCAAAGTAGTGATTCATTGTCAGCTGGGCCAGTGGCCAGTGGCTGAGGCTGGCCTGCAACACAGAGGCAGAGGGGCAGGTCTCTTCTACATCCCCTCCCAGTCTTTGGCTGACTGTGTGTGGGAGAAATCCCAATGGCTGGCTTGGGTGGAGAGAGGGAGAGGAAGAAAACCAGAGTGAGCTTGGGTTAGGCTTACTGGTCACATAGCAAAGAGCAGAAGAACTGAAAATGGGCACCCTTTAGTCCCCTCCTGTCCACCATCAGACAAGAATCCATGAGCAGCGTTCTAGAATCCAGCCAATTGGAGTAGCAATTCCAGATTCCTAGGGGGAGGGGAGAAGGATGATGAGAGCAGGGAAGCAGGTGGGGTTGAGAGCTTTTCTTACCCTCCTGGGGAATGTGTGCTGGCTTCCAGACAAGCCTTCCTGAACTATTTGGATTCCTAGATCCTTTGAAAGAATTCAGATCCTCCACCCCGCCCCCACTACAGCCTGAGGCCAGGACAGCCTTGGTGACAGGAGCTATTAAAGGATTTTGAACAGAGGTGTCACATGAAAAGGTTATTCTCTTAGCAGTTATGGAGCACTGCGAGCAGCATAATACTATGTGTGCGTGCTAAGTCGCTTCAGCCGTGTCTGACTCTCTGTGACCCTATGGACTGTAGCCCGCCAGGCTCCTCTGTCCATGGGCTTCTCCAGGCCAGAATACTGGAGTGGGCTGCCATGTCCTCCTCCAGGGGATCTTCCTGACCCAGGGATCAAACCCGCATCTCTTATGTCTCTTGCATTGGCAAGCGGGTTCTTTACCGGGCTTCCCTTGTGGCTCAGCTGGTAAAGAAGCCACCTGCAATGCGGGAGACCTGGGTTCGATCCCTGGGTTGGGAAGATCCCCTGGAGAAGGGAAAAGCTACCCACTCCAGTATTCTGGCCTGGAGAATTTCATGGACTGTAGAGTCCATGGGGTCGCAAAGAGTCAGACACGACTGAGCGACCTTCACTTTCATTCTTTCAGTGCCACCTGGGAAGTCCAATACTATGTGTGCCTCTCAATTAATTTTAATTGATTAATTCACTCTGCCTTCAGAGTTAAGGCATAGAGATTCCTGTGATTGCATAAGACAAACTTTTATCTTTTCTGTACATATCTTTTCCTGCTCCAATCAGCCCGGCTGCTTTCTGTTGCTGTTCCTTTAATCCTTTAGGAACACCGGTTAGACCAATACCCATACGTGTGTGTGCATGTTGTACACAAGCGTGCATGTGTGGATCTGCAGTGACCCCAGTGATAAGAACCACATGGGTAAGTGTCCCAGGTTCTGTTCCCAGGTGTCTGATAGTCTGAAAGTGGAGGTTTCTTTTCTCAGAGAAAAGAGCAGACAAGCATTAACAAAAATGCTTCCAGGTATTACATTTCACTGAACCCTGTCCACTCAGGAAGGGGTTAACATTTGTATTTTTACAGAAGGAGACACCGAGGGTCAGAGTCTGGAAGGTTGCCAAGGTTTCAGAGCTACTAAGGGGTGGAGCTGAGGACAAGTTCAAACCCTGGCCCCCTCCCACTGTACCCATTGCCTTTCCCCTGGAGCTCAAAATGGGTGGGAGATTGGCCAGTCGGGGGTCTTCCAAAGGGGTAGAGTGCTCTGCCAGCAGTGGGTGCTGATCTCTACAAGCACACAGCAAACCCCTGCTCCACACGCCGCCCCAGCACGTCAGTGGATTCCGACGTTGGCCATCCACGGCCCCTGAAAAGAGATCTGTCCAGAGGGCATCTTCGGGGGCTCTACTAGCCACCAGGAGCCTACTGTACATTTTGCCCGATGGTGTACCTTCCCTGAGGAGTGAACAACAGTGGGGCTCTGCCAGGAAGTTGCTGCCAATCCAGCTGGGATTGAGATGACCTTTGCAAAATGGGGCCACCGTGGCTAAGCCCCTCCTGTGCTGGCTGGAGCTGGAACTCTCCATTTGTCATGGACATGGCTGTTGATGACTGGAGGTGCCCAGTCCTGCCCGCTAAGGAGAGTCTGGCTCAGCTTCTTCCCCGTCCCCCACTCTCTGAGGAGGGGACAGCAGGGGTTTGGGAGTTCTGAATGGCAAAAGGATGAAAAAGGGAGGGTGAGGGGAGAAAGAGGGAAATGACAGAGGTTCTAGGGCAGGGCTAGCTCTGGGGGCTGGCTCTTAATCTACATATGGATGAAGAGGTTTCTTATCTGTTTTGCTCCCAGGTACCTCTGTTGGCTTCTGGCACACAGTAGGTGCTTGTTGGCTGAATTAAGGGAGTTTGGAGAAGGGAGACCTCCAAAAAGCTGATAGTGATGGTGGTGAGGGATGTGAACAATTGAGGAGAGGGAAATATTGAGAAGTATTAGTATCTCGGGCTTCCCTGGTGGCTCAGTGGTAAAGAATCCGCCTGCCAATGCAGGAGACATGGCTTCCATCCTTGATCCAGGAAGATCCCACATGCTGAGGAGCAACTCAGCCTGTGCACCTTAGCTATTGAACCTGTGCTCTAGAGCCTGGGAGCTGCAAATACTGAAGTCCCCACACCCTAGAGCCTGTGCTCCAAGCAAGAGAAGCCCATGCACTACAACTAGAGAGTCGCCTCTGCTCACTGCAACTAGAGAAAAGCCCTAGCAGCAGTGGAGACCCGGCACGGCCAAAAATAATAAATAAATAAATGAAATTTATATATATATATATACACACATACACATATATATATATATAAAGAAATATCTCAGGAGGTGGTGCTTATTCCTTTCAGAATGCTCTAAATCACAAGTGAAGAACTTGAGTTGTTTAAAAATTATTTGGGGGGTGTCAGGACAGTGACCCTGAGATGGAACCAGTAGGCTCATACATCTGTCAGTGGGATTTTCACAGCAATGCTGCTAATCATCTGCCCCAGGACTTAGGTGCCAGGCATTGTTCAAAGCCATTTGCACATGTGTGCACGCTTATATACACAGACAACATCCTGATGAGCTAGCCTCCGTCTTTATCCTCATGCTACCAGAGGAGGACACGGAGACAGAGAGGCTGAGTCCCTGATGCAGGGACACACAGTTGATAAGTGATTAACTGGACATCAATTGGGGTGGGGGCACCAGAGCACACCCTCTTGACCATACCCCTCATGTACTGGAGCCTAGGTCAAGGGGAAGGGGCGACAGGTGTGAGCCTCTGCCTCTGAGATGGTCAGGCTGCCTCGTGGCAGCTGAAGGGGGCTTCTGGGTCTGAATTACTGCACCCCCCCCACCCCTGCCCACGGTTGTGCAGGCTCCTGCTTTGTCTACTCAGGGAGGAAAAATAAACATTGACGGGATAGGGCTCAGGGTTCATCTGGGGGCTGCTGTTTTCCCAGCTGTGGAGTGGACGCCTCCTCCCAGACTCCCAGAGCCAGCCCTGGACTCCAGCGGTTCCAAGGAGCCAGGACAAAGTGTGGTCATCGTGGGAAAATCAACCAAAAGAAGAACAAAAGAAAATAAAGATCAGCTGCGACCCCTCCACTCAGAGAGATAGGGACACCATTTCTGGTGTTTAGCTAGCTACCAGTGTGTGTGTGTGTACATGTGTGCATGCATGTGTGTATGTATGTACACGCACACACAAGCAGATGAAGTCTGTTACACGGTTGTGTGCCATGGATATTCATTTGGCAATATTGGGAATGTTTATCCGTGTCATTAAATATTCTTAGCATATTTTTCTTTAGCTTTCACATGGTTGGCTTCTTTTAATTTATAAAGGTATTATACACCTTTTATACTTTGCATTTTTTTATTGAGGTGTAGTTTGCATATAGGAACACTTTGCATACAGTCACACTTTCTAGTGTTTATCTCTGAGTTTTGATAAACCCATAGTCTAATCACTGTGGTAATCAACATACACATTTCCTTCAACCCCAAAAGTTTCTTTGTTCTCTTTTGTAATCAGCCCCTGCTACCACCCCCACCACTGGCAACTCATGATGTTTTACTTTTCTATACATTTGCCTTTTCCCAAATGTCATATAAATGGAGTATATAGCCTTTTGAGTCTCACTTCTTTTATAGCACAGAGTACTGAGGCATATCCATCCATCTGTAGTGCTTTTTAATTGCTAAGTAATATTCTACTGTATGGAAATACCACAGTTTGTCATTCACCACATGAAGTAATCTGCATTGTTTGTAGTTTTTGGTCACTATGAGCAGATCTGCTATAAACATTCAAATACAGGCTTTTGTGTGAAATTAAGTTTTTGTTTCTCTTGGATAAGAACCTGGGAGTAGGATTTCTGGGTCCTGCTAATATATGCAATATTATTTATTTTTAACATGGGAAAAGCTAATTGTGTTTCATTTATGTTTGTCTGATAGCACTATGAAAAACTTCAACAAAACACAAAACTGCTAAATTCATTAACTTGAAATGTTTCATTTTCTTTAATTAACAGTAATTTTTTGATGTTCAGACTACTTGGTTTTTGTTGCAAAAATTCCTGTATATCCTGGTTTCTCCATTACCTCTTCAGAGCAGTTTCTCAGAACTATCTGACAGACTGCTTCCCAGGCTTAAGTCCTCAGCAAATCTGCTGAATAAAACATAATTCTCAACTTTTAGGTTGTGCGTTTTTTTTTCAGTCACCATATGTCACCACATTAAAATCTACTACAGCTTCTTAGATTACAGTGTTTTTTTGTATGGATGTACAATAATTTATTTAAACAATCCCCTCTTGTTGGATGTATAAGTAGACTTTTTGTTTTGTTTTGTTTTTACATCTTATAAACAACATCCTTGAGCCAAAAGTTTTTGTTTTTGTGTTTGCATTTATAGTTATTCCTTTAGGATAAATACATAGACATGGACTTGCTTGGACAGAGACCTCCATGCCACTTTATTTCATTCTATTTTTTCCTTAATATTTTTTCCCTCATGCATATATGAAAAGTTCATATATAACACAACCTACATTGCAAATGCAGAAGGAAATATTGGTCTTTCCAATAAACTGCCAAAATAGCTGTCTATTCATAAGGAAGAAAATGAAAATCATTCTCTATCTCATGTCATATATTAAAAACTCATTCCAGGTGAATTGAGAATTTAAATGTAAGTGGTAAATCTTATAAGTTTAGAATAAAATGTAGAAGAGCATCTTTATGGAAAGGTCCTTTAACCAAAGCTTTTAAGAACAAGATACAAAAAAAAAAAAAAAAAAAGAACAAGATACAAAAGATTTAAACCATAAAGGAAATACATAAGTTTGACTACATGAAAACTGAGAACTTCCATTCATCAAAAGGCCCCATGAAGAGAGTGAAAAGACAAGTCACAGCTGTCTGTATTTGTAACACATATAACTAACCAAAGAGCAGCAACTAAGATATGTAAACAAATACCTCTGAATCAATAAAACAGACAATAACACAATAGAAAATGAGCAAAACTACAAACAGAAATTTCAAAAAGAAAGCAGAAATGATCCATAAACATGAGAAAAGACACTCTGCCCATTTTGTGCTCATCTCAGTCTATCAATAAACAATGTGGTTGGAACAGCCTTTGTGGTTCTTATTATGATTACAAGATGCCCTTCAGCAATGACCATTAGGAAACTTTGAAAAAAAATGAAGGTTTATTACTTACAAGTCCTGGAAAGTACACAGCACACTTGAGGCCACACAGCAAGGTTGCAAGTAGAAAGAAGAGAGAATGCATGTGAGAGCTGAGGGTTCTGCTTTTATTGGAGTAGAGTGTGAGGGCTTTAGGTGTCCTGGGCTCTCTCTCTATTGGCAAATTTAAAATATAACAGCTGGAATTTAAAGTGCAGGAAGAGAAAAAACAGGTGGCCCAAACGGTCATTTATTGAAATCAACCAATATCTCTAAAACAAAGGCCCCTCAGTAGGGAAAGCTGGCCTGACTCTTCACCTAATTGCTTCTTCAAAATAGATCTGTTTGAAGTGGGTGCTTGGGTTATCAAAGCTTAAGGCAAACACTTCGATTCCAAAAGGAAAAGTCATCTGTCAAGGTTTACACTACAATCCACCCTGTAATGTGGAGGCAACAGAATTAAAGGTGAATCAACTAATTGCCTGGGTAGACAGTTGCTAGAAGTTAGGGGTAAGTCATGCCGTAACCCGGAAACTGCACACCTAAGTAGGGTCATAGTAGCAGAGCCTACAATAATTGTGTAGGCAATAGTCTGAAACCCACTTCATGGCCATTGTCTCACACTTGAAGGGCCTCAAGATGAAACCAAGTCAGTGATTTGGGAGCCCTAGCAATACCTTCAAAGATTAGAGTCATATTATGAAATATTTTTTTAGCTTTCCAGGTGGTACTAGTGGTAAAGTACCCGCCTGTCAATGCAAGAGACATAAGAGATGTGGGGTTCATTCCCTGGGCCAGGAAGATGCCCTGGAGGAGGGCGTGGTAACCCGCTTCAGTATTCTTGCTTGGAGGATCCCATGGACAGAGGAGCTGGGCAGGCTATAGTCCACAGGGTCACAAGGAGTCGGACAAGACTGAAGAGACTTAGCACACACGCACGCACGCATGAAATATTTTAACATCTTCAGCCATTTGGTATAAATATGTTTGCAACTATCCTGATTTGGTAGATTGTTCCATATCTCATTGAAATGGTTTCTTAATCCTGACAACAAGTTGCTTTAGTTAAAGGGTGGTGTCTTCTTTCAGTTGAGGAAATCAGTCCTGAGTATTCATTGGAAGGACTGATGCTGAAGCTGAAACTCCAATACTTTGGCCATCTGATGCGAAGAACTAACTCATTGGAAAAGACTCTGATGCTGGGAAAGATTGAAGGCAGGAGAAGAAGGGGACAACAGAAGATGAGTTGATTGGATGGCATCACCAACTCGATGGACATGAGTTAGAGCAAGCTCCGGGAGTTGGTGATGGAAATGGAAGCCTGGCATGCTGCAGTCCATGGGGTCGCAAAGAATTAGACACGACTGAGCGACTGAACTGAACTGAACAATGCAGTTGAGCTCTCCAGCTTAGGCCTACACAGTGCATGTATTTGCATCAGGTTATTTAGTAAGAGGCATTTCTATGGAAGCAAAAGATTCTGAATTTTGAAGGCAATCAGTTGAGATTTCTGGATGCCGAGCTTGAGGTATCTTCAGATGGAGTGAGGGCAGGCAGTGGTGATCTAATAGATTTTCCTCGTTTGCAGTTTAAATGCCTCTGGTGATCTTTCTGAGTGTCCCACACAGCAATAACTATGAAGATCCTCCATTTATGAGCTGGTGTGGTAATTTCTCTAAAGTTTATTTCAAGTTGTTTTGCTTTAGCTTTCATGACTTTGGGAAAGGGCAGTTTTAGTTCTCAGTGATTCCACGTCAGAAAGGAGAAAAATTGGAAACGTTAGTTTGGAGAGTTGGAGCTGGATATCAGAGAAAATGTAAACAGTTCATTTCCAGTCCAGTTTACAGGTAGAAGACAAGAACCACAAAGACCACTAACAGAGCTTGACTCTAATATCCATAAGTGTGTATTATAGTATCTACTGAAACAGTTTTTTTCCCCTCTAAAGTCACCCCTTTTCTATCAGAGATAATCAAAGTAAGACTAATTTGTTTGCAAAATAAATCTAGTCTCGTTAAGCTTGGTCTTATTATTCATATAAGTGCAGTAAGAATAGTGATTGACCATATACTCTTTTATGTCTGATTTGCTGAAACTTTTCATAAGGAATCTCAGACTGAACTTTTAAAGGCTAGAATGGACTTCTCTGGTGATCCAACGGAACTAAGATCCCACGTGCCCTGAAGTGCAGCCAAAAAAAGAATCTAGGAAGCAATGCCAAACACTTACTTTGCCTGCAGTACCTATAGATTTTGATGATTTCCTCTTTTCTCAAGGTCTTCCAAATACCCTGAGGTTCCTGGGCCTGACCTTTCTTACTCACCTGGTAAGGCTACTGGGAAATCTACATGAAAGGTGCCAGGCTGATTTTCCCAAGGGGCTATTACTGAGCAAGGGCTCATGTACCCCCTAGTGCAGAAAGTAAAATGCTAACAGGCAATGTTTGCAACAAAGTAATGGTTTCTTTGCAGGACACTGAGTAATTGAGTGAGAGACAAGTCTCAGAATCCACTCCAACTTGGTCTTTGAGTTAGGGATGTATTGAAATGGAAGAAAAAAAGGAATTGGGAGTGATCATTATCTTGAGACATTTCTGTGACATTTCTTTTTTTAAACCGAGATAAGAAAAATATTTGTATAACTATAGAGTTACAATAAACTTGGTTATAGCAAAATCATACAATACCAAAAATTTGGTTATAGGAAGATAATATACCTGACAGGGTGAGCTGGCCCTCCTGATCCTCTTTAGGATTCTAACAGAGGAATGTGAGTTAATAACCACCAGTCTTCCAGGAATGAAATTAATGTTTGCATCAGTACATAAGGGGTTAACTTGGATTTAATGGGATCTTTTCTTCTTTGGAATGTAGAAAATCACTTGCATCTAAGCAATTCTGTGACATTTCTTAATCATAGTTTCAGGAGTAGAAATTCTTCTGTTTACAATTCTCAGGCCAGGTGGTCCATAAAATGGAGGTCTCTTAGGTCATTTTGCCTTGGAGAAACAACTTGAATTTGTATATGAATGATGATATCTAACAATGGCAATTTTAGTACATTAATGATGTTATCGACCACAACAATCTTAGTCATCTGATTCTGGTTGATTAGTGTTCAGTTAGCACAGGATTGAGGTCAGAGGAGATCAGAAAGGGATTGAGGTCAGAGGAGACAAGCAAGGGAATAAAGTTTTGGATAGAGAAATTAATCATACACTCAGTAAGGGCACTTGGTTTTAAGGGAACTTGGTTTCTGGCTTTATTGGCTCCAGATCAGCCTTAGTTCTTTAAACCTGGTCATATGTATGTTTATGCACATTTTCAAATATGATGTCCCAGCCAAAGCCTGGGTAATATGCCCAATGATTCTTATTGAATTCAGGCAAATAATTATATTGCTGTGAACATAAGAATATTCCGTGAGAGTTTCTAAATTCTGGAGAGATCAGTCATGAGAAAAAAAGTTCAGTTGACCAACACGAGTTTGAACTCTGTGGATCCATTTATAATCTTATATTACTTCCTAGGGTGTTTAATTTCATCTCCATTTGTTTGTTCAAAGAGACGGTAAGAATTACAGCTTCAAGGGACAGGGAAAGAACTTCTCCTAGGAGTTTTCACGCCCTTTGGATGGCTTCAGCAGTCCCAATAAAATGTAATAGCATTGCCCTGAAATTAGGGGAGGTCTCTGTTAAAATAGGGCTTTCCTGGTGGCTCAGAGGGTAAAGAATCAGCCTGCAGTGCAGGAGACCCAGGTTTGATCCCTGGGTTGGGAAGATCCCCTGGAGAAGCAAATGGCTATCCACTCCAGTATTTTTGCCTGGAGAATTCCATGGAGGGCTGGAGGGTTACAGTCCATAGGGTTGCAAAGAGCCCAACATGACTGAGCAGCTAACACTTTCACTTTCTGTTAAAATAATTCCTTGGGTTCAAGGTCAAATGGGGCCTCTTCAGGGGTCACTTTGGGTCACTGTGATCATGGAAAAGATAAACCCATTGAACCAGGTCAACTCAGTGCAATGGGAGATGGGTCTCATCTTAACGTTTTTCATTCACTGAGATATTTAGCAGTAATCTTTCTTGGAGGCCTCAATAACCCCATCAACTTTTCCTTTGGTGGCAGGGACTCCTCATGAGGTGTGTTTTTTAATCTTGTCCCATTCAAGGAAAAGATGAGGAGACTTAGGATCTCTGGTGTCTTGAATGCAATGAGCATATAACCTGGATGGATCTTTATGGAACTTAGGGTCCTAAGAGATACCGGTTGATCAATGTGTTTTGGCAGCCAAGAATAATAATTCAGTATCTATAATGTATGTGCTCAGTCATGTCTGACCCTTTCTGACTCCATGGACTGTAGCCCATCTAGGCTCCTCTGTTCATGGGATTGCCGAGGCAAGAATACTGAGCTGGTTACCATTTCCTCCTCCAGTGGATCTTCTCCACCAAGGGATCGAAGCCCATGTCTCTTCTATCTCCCACATTGACAGGCTGATTCTTCACCACTGAACCACCTGGGAAGACTCTTCAAACTAATAAAACCCCACAATAGTCATTTTGTACCTAGTTCCTCTTTCTCCTTCCTGTTGCATAAAACCTTTAAGAAAGATTTGAATTTTAATGATATAGCTTCTGATTTCAGTTTTTACTTCTTTTTTTTTTTTTTTTACTGTGTCTCATAACACAGTAATCTTAGTTCCCACTATTAGTTCCCTAACCAAGGATCAAACCACGCTCCCTGCAGTGGAAGTGCAGAGTCTTAACCATCGAACTGCCAGGGAATCCCCAGTATTATATGATTTTTCCTATTACTTTAATCTTCTGTGTTGTTCCCAGCAGATTTTGGATGATGTCACTGTGAGTCCTCTTTTTAGGTGGCAACAATTTTTTCCCCCGGGATGTCCCAAGAGAACTTTCAGAAATTGGCTTTTGCCAGCCACATAACGTCAGAGATTGAATCCACAGTAAACAGAAGAGCAATGAAGAACAACAGTTCTGAATGAAGCGGTGGCCCAGAGCCTGCAGACCTGTTACATTTTCCTTATGGTGTTGCCATTTGTTTCTGGTTCCAAGACTATTTTATTTCCGGGTTAAGAGACGCTTACCAACTCCGGGTTAAGAGACGCTTACCAACTCCGTGTAGGCTGAGTTCTCCCACCTTCCCTGCCCCCCTTACTTATGGGGATCTTTTTCTTGGTATATTTAGCCCAGAGCCTCTCCCTGGGCAGTGATAAAAGCCTTGGGATCCAATCCACCCTCCTTAACTCCCCTTAGCCTTGAGATGTAGAAGGCCCTTATGCACATTTATGGTCAATTAAAGCCTTTGTAATTAGTGGTCTAATTGTCTCTTTAAACCTTATGGCCTTGATCATGCTGCTCTGGGGAGACCTTTGGATGATTACGGTAGCCTTGGCCTTTTGGGTTAGCTACGGCAGGCCACACACCTCAGAGAAGGCAATATGCAAAAGCACTTAGCAACATGACAAGCCCAGCAAGTGGTGCTCCTTTCTCAGATGGAGTCCCCACTTGAGTTAGGTGACTAGTAAGAAAAGGTGGCAAGAATACACAGAAAGTGAAAGTGACAGTGAAGTCACTCAGTCGTGTCCAAATCTGCGACCCGGTGGACTGTAGCCTACCCGGCTCCTCTGTCCATGGGATTCTCCAGGCAAGAATACTGGAGTGGGTTGCCATTTCCTTCTCCAAGAATACACAGAAGAACTATACAAAAAAGATCTTCATGACCCAGATAATCACAATGGTGTGATCACTCACCTAGAGCCAGACATCCTGGAATGCGAACTCAAGTGGGCCTTAGGAAGCATCACTACGAACAAAGTTAGTGGAGGTGATGGAATTCCAGTTGAGCTATTTCAAATCCTAGAAGATGATGCTGTGAAAGTGCTGCACTCAATATGCCAGCAAATTTGGAAAACTCAGCAGTGGCCACAGGACTGGAAAAGGTCAGTTTTCTTTCCAATCCCAAAGAAAGGCAATGCCAAAGAATGTTCAAACTACTCACAACTGCACTCATCTCACACGCTAGCAAAGTAGTGCTTAAAATTCTCCAAGCCAGGCTTCAACAGTGTGTGCACTGTGAACTTCCAGATGTTCAAGCAGGATTTAGAAAAGGCAGAGGAACCAGAGATCAAATTGCCAACCTCCACTGGATCATTGAAAAAGCAAGAGAGTTCCAGGAAAACATCTACTTTTGCTTTATTGACTATGCCAAAGACTTTGACTGTGTGGATTACAACAAACTGTGGAAAATTCTTCAAGAGATGGGAATACCAGACCACCTGACCTGCCTCCTGAGAAAACCATATGCAGGTCAGGAAGCAACACTTAGAACTGGACATGGAACACAACAGACTGGATCCAAATTGGGAAAGGAGTACGTCAAGGCTGTATATGTCACCCTGCTTATTTAACTCATATGCAGAGGACATCATGAGAAACACTGGGGTGGAGGAAGCACAAGCTGGAATCAAGATTGCTGGGAGAAACATCAATAACCTCAGATATGCAGATGACACCACCTTTATGGCAGACAGTGAAGAAGAACTAAAGAGCCTCTTGATGAAAGTGAAAGAGGAGAATGGAAAAGTTGGCTTAAAACTCAACATTCAGAAAGCTAAGATCATGGCAGACAGCCCCATCACTTCATGGCAAATAGATGGGGAAGCAGTGGAAACAGTGAGAGACTTTATTTTGGGGGGCTGCAAAATCACTGCAGATGGTGAGTGCAGTCATGAAATTAAAAGACGCTTACTTCTTGAAAGGAAAGTTATGACCAACCTAGACTGCATATTAAAAAGCAGAGACATTACTTTGCCAACAAAGGTTCATCTAGTCAAAGCTATGGTTTTTCTAGTAGTCATGTATGGACGTGAGAGTTGGACTATAACAAAAGGTGAGCACCGAAGAATTGATGCTTACTGTGGTGTTGGAGAAGACTCTTGAGAATCCATCCTAAAGGAAATCAGTCCTGAATATTCATTGAAAGGACTGATACTGAAGTTGAAATTCCAATACCTTGGCCACCTGATGCGATGAACTGACTCATTGGAAAAGACCCTGATGCTGGAAAAGATTGCGGGTGGGAGGAGAAGGGGACGACAGAGGATGAGATGGTTGGATGGCATCACCGACTCAATGGACATGAGTTTGAGTGAACTCCGAGAGTTGGCGAAGGACAGGGAGGCCTGGCGTGCTGCAGTCCACGGGGTAGCAAAGAGTCGGATACGGCTGAGTGATGAACTGAACTGAAGAAAACGTCACTTCAGCACCCTGTGGACTGCAGCCCGCCAGGCCCCTCTGTCCGTGGGATTCTCCAGGCAAGAATACTGGAGTGCGTTGCCATGCCCTCCTCCAGGGAATCTTCCCAACCCAGGGATCGAACCCGTATCTCCTGTGTCGCCTGCATTGCAGACGGATTCTTTACTCCCTGAGCCACCTAGGAAGCCGAAAAGGGGCATTCCCTTTGGTTAGTTGCAAGGGCAATCATGGAATCCCGCCAACTTTACCATCTGTTGGGTGCTGGTCTCAGCCCATTAATAAATGTTTGAGCTGGACCCACCCTTATTGTTCCTATGATTGCAAGATGCCCTTCAACATGAAAAAGATAAAAATTTATTACCTACAGGACCCAGAAATTATACAACACCCCAGGGGCCATGTAGCAAGATTTTGAGTAGAGAAAGAGGGTGAGGAACTGAGGTTCTGCTTTAATTGTGGTCAAGGATGGGATCTAGGGTTTCTCAGGCTCTCTCTTTATTGGCAAATTTGAAATATAAAAGCGGGAATTTTAAAGCACAGGAAGAGAAAACAACAAAAACCAAGTAGCAAAAGGTCAGTTATTGAAATCAATCAGGATCTCTAAAACAAAAGAGTCTCAGCTGGGGCAGGGGGACCTGGTTTTTATCTAGTCCTGTGGCCACCATTGTGTTTATTTGAGACAGCCCTTTTTGAAGTGGGTGTCTGGGCGATTAAAGCTTAAGTCAGGCAATTCTTTTACAAAATGAAAAGTCAGCAGTCAGGATCGATACCTCATTATCAGTCAAAGAAGTAGAGATTAAGACCCAATGAGAAGACTTCCCTGGTGGTCCAGTGGTTAAGATGCTGGGGACACGGGTCTGATCTCCCGTCTGGGAAGGTTCCACATGGTGCAGGACAACTCAGCCTGCGCGCCACAGCTGCTGAGTCCATGCTCTGGAGCCTGTGCTCTGCGACAAGAGAAGCCCCCGCAAGGAGAAGCCTGTACGCTGTAGCTAGAAGAGTAGCCCCTGCTTGCCACAACTAGAGGAAAGCCTGCAAGCAGCAACGAAGACCCAACACAGCCAATAAATAAGCAAATATACATATGTTTAAAAGGATTCAAAGAGATATCCTTACCTACCCACTGGATTGGCAAAATTTTGAAAGTCAGATGGCACCAAGAGATGATGAGGTCCTGAAGGGAGCTAGCAGGCATGTAAACTTTGTAAAATAGTTTTTTATTATTCACAGTAAATGCTGAAGATTCTGGGCTTTGATGTGGACATATTGGACATGCCTTCCCACTGCTTGTTGTCGTTGCTCAGTTTGGTCAGACTCTGGGACCCCGTGGACTGAAGCCCGCCAGGCTCCTATGCCCATGGGGTTCTCCAGGCAAGAATACTGGAGTGGGTTGCTATGCCCTCCTCCAGGGGATCTTCCCGACCCAGGGATCGAACCTGGGTCTCTTGCATTGGCAGGCAGATTCTTTACCGTTGGTCCACCTGGAAAGCTCCCTGCTGGGTTTATCCAAGAGAAGCACATCTTTATATCAGCAATTTCTGCAGGAACACTCAAAGAAACATTGTTCACAACAGAAAAACAACCACCACAAAAACCTAGAGAAAACGCAAGGATCCACCCACAGTAGAACACGGATACATTGTGTAATATGTACTGTACACTGTGTAATATGCGTTGTACAATGTACACAGTAATATGCAGACAATGCAGTACTATACAACAGTGAAGGCAAGTGAACTTCTGCTGCTTGTGTTCACACAAATGAGTCTCAAAAGTAGAAGGTTTGGGATGGGGTGGAGGAGAAAATTACAGAGGAATGTATTCAGTATGACTCCATTTTTACAAAGTTTGAAAGCAGACAAAGTAAAAGAATATTTTGTTTAGCAAACTATATATAAGGTGTAAAACTATAGAGAAAAACAAGGGGTTGGGTTTTCTGGGGTGAACAGCACAAGCATGGGATATGTGTATTAATCATATTTTTTATTTTCTGTATCTTGTGGTGTTTTGACATCTTGAAAATCTTGCTGGCCCAAGAGAGATGGCACTGCAGGGTAGCCAAATCTTAGAGATCGCCAAGGATTCTGTCAAGAGTATGCCTTTTATGTGCAAATCAGCGAATCCAGAGTCCATACCCACTTCTACCTATTGGGGTTGGCAAAAAAGTTCATTGGGGTTTTTCTATAAATTGCTATAGAAAGGGACATCCCTGGTGGTCCAGTGGTTAAGGTTATGGGCTTCCACTGCAAGTGGTGCGGGTTCAATCCCTGTTCAGAGAACTAGGATCCAGCATGCTGCGTGGTGCAGCCAAGCATAAATCAACTTTTAAAAACGATGCTACAGAGAAACCTGGACAAACTTTTTTGCCAATCCAATATTTTATCTAATTTTCACACACCAAACCAATACTTCCCTGACTTAAATCATCCAGGGTCAGCTAACCAGGCAACTAAAGACCATCCCTACAGTCATGGCTGTTGTTTGTTGTTCAGTTGCCAAGTCTGACCCTTTACAACCACACGGACTGCAGCACGCCAGGCTCCTCTGTCCTTCACCATCTCTTGGAGCTTGCTCAAACTCATGTCCATTGAGTTGGTGATGCCATCCAACCATCTCATCCTCTGTCATCCCCTTCTCCTCCTGCCTTCAGTCTTTCCCAGTATCAGGGTCTTTTCCAATGAGTCAGTTCTTCACATCAGGTGGCCAAAGTATTGGAGTTTCAGCTTCAGCATCAGTCCTTTCAATGAATATTCAGGACTGATTTCCTTTAGGATGGACTGGTTGGATCTCCTTGCAGGCCAAGAGACTCTCAAGAGTCTTCTCCAACACCACAGTTCAAAAGCATCAATTTTTCAGTGCTCAGCTTTCTTATAGTCCAACTCTCACATCCATACATGACTACTGAAAACTCTAGTAAAGGCTCTTAAACTCCCCACATCCTTGCTTCTGCCTTCTAACCACCCAGATGTCTTTCTCATGTGCCCCTGAGTGGTGTGGGATGCCTCCTTCCCTTGAAAAGTGTTAAGTCATCAGTTCTTTTTTCAATGACTTTAGACTCTCTTAATCATCCCTTGGTCACACCCAAACATTAAAAATCTGAGTATAATCATTGAGATAGGGAGATTGGTCAGGGAGGGACACCCAGAAATCTTCAAGGTAATGGTAAAGTTCTATTTCTTAAATGGACTGGTGGGCTCAAAGACATCATCATTATTCTTCAAACTGCACATACATGCCTTTGTAATTATGGTATAGTCCACTATAAAAATGAAAAAATCCATAAGCATTTTATCTATTACAAAAGTAACACATCATTGTACCAACATTAATTTCTCTTTTTTAAAACATTTTTTAAAACTATTTATTTATTTGGCTACACCAGGTCTTAGTTGCAGCATGAGAGCTCTTAGTTGCAGCATGTGGGATCTGGTTCCCTGACCAGGGATTGAACCCCGGGCCCCCTGCATTAGGAGCACAGTCTTAGCCACTGGGCCACCAGGGGAGTTCCCAACATTAATTTCTTAGTTTCATTGTTTTCTTTTTAAATTTTTTGGCTGCACACATGGCATGTGGGATCTTAGTTTCCTGACTGGGGATCAAACCTGCACCCCCTGGAGTGGAAGCACAGTCTTAACCACTGGATGGCCAGGGAAGTCCCTTCATCTCTTAGTTTTGATAAAAGTACTATGATGATGTAAGATGGTAACATTAGGGGAACCTTGGTGAAGGATATGTTAAAATTTCCTATATTGTCTCTGCCACTCTTCTGCAAACCTGAAATTATTTCAAAACAAGAAAAAGGCTTTAAAAAGTACTGCAGAAGCCAAACCATGCAGGATCCTCCTTGGAGGCCACTCTGGCATGTTTGGATTCTGTCCTCTGAACAACGGGGCGTCACTGGAGGGTTTTCAAAAAGGTGGGGCGGAGTCCAGTCACGTGAAAAGACAACGAACAGCTTCTCATAAAAAGAATTAAAAAATCCCCCAAATCACAGCTTCTTAAGAATTTCAAAATTGTCATAGATGTGGAGGCGATCTTTCCTGCGGCCAGATGCAGATGGCCTTGACTGACCCTGGGCCGTGAGTTCCTTGTGACAGTGGACACGTGGGGGGTGGGGGGTGCGCTGGAAAGAACACAGCATCCATTGATGAACAGCGGTGGGAGGGAGTGTCATAGGAGGGTCCTGGGGGAGACGGGGAGGAAACGAGGAAGACAGAGGCTGCAGGGCTTGGTGGGGGATTGGGAGGGAGGCCTGTGAACAGAGACAGCTGCGGAGACCCCACCTTCAAGCTTCCCGTGTCCCTCAGCCAAGCTCTCAGCCTCCTCCTCACACCACCCTTCAGCTCCATCAATAGGCCTCCTCCTTCCCCTCCTGTCCTCCCATCCCCCCACACTTAGGCATATACACCACCTCTTCAACCTCTCCCTCCTTCCTTGAAGCTCCCAGAAAAGGCCCAGCTCTCCACCTGGGGTCTTGCCCTCTTCCTTGAATTTTTTTTTTGAGTCTTCTCAGCTCACAGAATTCTTCCTCATAAAGATTAGATAAAACTTCCCTTTGATCCCAGGCCTCCCTCCAGCTATCAGCCTCCACCCCTTCTTCAGTCAAACCTCCTCAAAGGCCGGATTGTCTCCTTGGCCCAGACTCCCATTTCCTGTCCCCAGGCCACCCCTCCCCACTCAGCCCCAGGAACCTTTCCTCCTCTGTTTGAGACCCACAATTTTGACCTCTCTCTCTCCCTCGCACCCCTCACCTCCTAAGGCAGCATATGCTTATTTGTTTATCGTCTGTCTCTCTCACCAGGATTCATAAGGTGATGTTATGAGCTGAACAGTGTTAAAAGTATTAGTCACTCAGTTGTGTCCGACTCTTTGTGATCCCATGGACTGTAGCCCACGAGGCTCCTCTGTCCATGGGATTTTCCAGACAAGAATACTGGAGTGGGTTGCCATTTCCTTCTCCAGGGCATCTTCCTGACCCAGGGATGGAACTTGAGACTCCTGTGTTTTTATGTAGAGTCCTTCCCTCTCAATGATCATGAACCAGCTCAAATGACCAATGGGTCCAGCCTCTCTGCAACCCCTCATTATGCTACCAACTCACCCCCCCCCACCTCATCTCAGACCCCATCTCAGATCTCTCTGGAGCCCCAGATTGTCATCCCCTTGGACAGGGGCATCCCACAGGAACCCCAGGCTCAGGAGTTTAAAACGAAGTGTACTTTTCCCCAGTCCTGCGCATCCAGGTCCAAGTAAAACTCTAAGAGATGGCCCTGTCTCCCACCTGTAACCTGATGCCCTCCTAGATGGCTCATTTCTCTCCCAACAATCGTAACCAATCCAGCCTTGTGGATCTTGCTTCTGGAGAGTAAGTTTAGCAATTTTTTTCCTCCTCCTCCTCACCACTACCACCCTCGCCCCACCCTGGACTCCAGGCTGCCATCTCCTCCCACCAGGACCACCGTAGCAGCCTCCTGACTGGTTTTCCTTGCTGTCTGCTCTGTTGTCTAAATGGCAGCCAGGAGGACCTTTAAAATCTACATTAGGGTGTCCCTGGTGGTCCAGTGGTGGAGAAGCTGCCTGCCAATGCAGGAGACACAAGTTCGATCCCTGTTTGGGCAAGATACCACAGGCTGTGGGGTAACTTAGCCCGTGCCCCACAACTGCTGAGCCTGCAGTCTAAAGCCCACATGCTGCTCCCACACACTGACTCTTTATGCCTAGAATCCGTGCTCTGCAATGAGAAATCAACTCAGTGAGAAGCCTGCACACCACAACTGGAGAGTAGCCCTCGCTCTTGGAAACTAGAGAAAGCCAGCATGCAGCAGTGAAGACCCAACACAGCCAAAAATAAATTAAAATAAATTAAAAAAAAAATCTACATTTAAGCTCCTCAGATTTTGGGCTTCAGCAACACTGAACTGCTTTTCGCTGCCCATACACATCATTGGAGAAAGAAATGGCAACCCACTCCAGTATTCTTGCCTGGAGAATTCCATGGACAGAAGAACCTGGTGGGCTACAGGCCATGGGGTCACGAAGAGTCGGACACGACTGAGTGACTAACGCTACTACACATCATGCTGTTTATCACCTTCAAGCCTTTGCTCAAGCTCACCTACCTTCCTGGAGAGACTTTCCTCCACTACGCTGATATTCCATAGACTCTTCCTTGAAGAGTCTGCTTGGGTTATCACCTCCTTCAGGCAGCCTTTCCTGATTACTGCCCCATTGCCTGGTTAAGTAGCCTTTGCAGGGCGCCTGCAGTATCTTGGATGTCTCAGTGGTCAGATTTATCACTGTGCTTTTGAAGGACCTGTTTATTGCTCATTTGCTTATTGTGAGCATCTTGTTAGCAAACCTTCTTTCTGGTAAATCCTTAACATATAGCCTGATGGAGTCAGTGCTGAGTGAATGCTTTTATGACTGAATGAATGAATGAGTTGGCTTGGGTCTAAACATAAAAATTGCTCTGTGACTCTGAGCAAGTCCACAGCTCTCCGTGGACCCCAGTTTTTCTCAATCTGTGTAACCAGGTGTCTCACAACCAGCTGTGTTTATGAAAATATACAATTTCCAGGCCCAGCCTTGGAGGTTCTGATTCCAGAGAAGAGAGTGTCTGCATGTAATGCACCCCTCTGGGTCATTCTGATGTGCCAACAGTTGGACACCATGGCTAGGCCCCCTGTTCACTGTGCAGACCTGAGATTCTGCCTTAAAAAGAAACCAGAAGGGAAAAGTGGCACTTGATGGCCCCTGGAGGACAGTCCTGAGGAATCCCCCAGGGCTGGGGGGGTGGAGCGCACGCAGGAAGAAAGTGACTTCCCCCCGCCCCTCCACTGACTTCCCCCATCCCCCATCCCCCATCAAGGCTGCAGATTGAAAGGGGGGCCAGTGGGGACAAGCACAGCTGCACAGGACAATTTCGCCCTTTCATTAGGAGCTTAGTTCTTGGCTGGCTGGTGGGGAAAGGCCGCAGTGTGACCCCAGCCCCATTGCCACACCACCATCTGCCCAGTTTTTTCTCGCTGCTCAGGACTTTTCACCCCAGGAAGGAGTCCCTGGGTGTCCTTGGGTGGTCCAAGGGCCTTGAAGTGGGGCCACAGAGGGGAAGGGGCCATTCTCATACAAAAAGAGGAAGGAGCTAGAATCTGGGGGACAGAAACATTTTAGTGCTGAGAATTCCAGGGAGGAAGATCAATCAGGCTAAACTGTGGCTGTTGAGGGCATACATGACTTGGGGAAGCCCACTTCCTATTTTTTTTTTGCAATTCTGCCACTCCAAGGTGCTGTGGAAGAAATTCTACTGACCCTTTGAGCCCCACTTACCTTCTCTATGAAATGAGTGTTCTATGGTAACAGCTCTGATAATATTGTAAACAAACTTTTAGGTGCCTCCCATTTCCAGCACTCTGGAATTTAGAGGTAGATCCCTGGGCTAACAGTCAGGATAGTGGGTTTGAATCCTGATTCTGCCATGGACATGCTGTGTGGCCTTGGGGAGGGTTATTGCCCTCTCTGGGCATCTTTGCAAAGTAAGTGGGAGTAGAGTGGAGTGTGCCTAAGGCACTTTGTAACTTAATTACCTTATCCTTGTACATATCAAGAGCATTTACTACCAAGACAGTTTATCACAGTTGATGTTGACCTTGATCACCCAGCCAGAGGTAGTGTTTTCCAGGTTTCTCCACATAAAGTTACTCTTTTTTTCTCTTTCCATACTGAGCTCTTTGAAACAAAATCACTGTGTGCAGCCCACACTTTGTTGAGAAAGTGAAAGTCTGTCTTACAGTTGTGTCCGACCCTTTGCGACCCCATAGACTGTAGCCCACAAGGCTCCTCTGTCCAAGGAATTTTCCAGGCAAGAGTACTGGAGTGGGTTGCCATTTCTTTCTCCAGGGACCCTTTAGTGAGAAACTATGCTCTATCCCCTTGAAGGTGACGTATCTATATAAATTATTTGGAATTATTCTGCAAGGATATTTATCTATTGTCTCCCACTTATTTATTCATATAAATATAATGCTTTATTTTCTTGCTCAAATTATTCCAGATTTGGTCTTTAAAAGCTCTTTCAGTTGGATCTTGTGTCCCTTTGACATGCTGCCATCATTGTGGATTTTTATTTTAGTGCTTCCTTATTTGCTGCACTAATTAAAAAAAAAAAAAAAGAATTTTTTTTTTGTTTAGTGCTTCCTTACTTGCTGGGGCTTCCCTAGTGGCTCAGTTAGTAAAGAATCTGCCTGAAATGCAGAAGACCCAGGTTCAATTCCCGGGTCAGGAAGATCCGATGGGGAAGGAAATGGCAACCCACTCCAGTACTCTTGCCGGGGAGAATTCCATGGACAGAGGAGCGGGACAGACTGCAGTCCGTGGACTTGCAAAGAGTTGCACATGAGTGTGCAAATAAGTTTCACTTTCACTTACTTGCTGGCACTGCAACATGATCCAGGCTCATCTTATGTATTCCTATCCCAGTCCCGGAAGAATCCATTTCTCCAAAGAGCCCTGGTTCCTTTATTGGAGAACAGCATTAGAAACCAGGATGTGGATGCGAGGTGTGCTCATTGCTAGTGGGGTGTTTTTGCCTCAAACCCTCTCAGCTGATGGAGCAAGGAAATATATGTATCTAGGCTAACTTCTATGTATACATATATCCATAAAGATTTCTATCTGTATCTATCAATCTACCAACTCTCTTTATCTGTATCTATATTAAGCTAAGTATGAGTTAATACTGTCTCCAGCTCTAAACCATTATTACCACCTGGATCATTCTAGTCCCTTGCTGGTCTGTAACTTCTCATTCCAATAGTGAGAAACCTGTCCCATTCTTCTTTTGATGATCAAATTGTCTGAACTCTGGCTAGTTGAATTCCCTTTAAGTTGGCTCCTTTCACTTGACTTCACCATTCTTTGAGGGTTTTCTTGCTTCCTGACACGAGACATTTCAGGTTCACTTTCTCTGAACAATCCTGGAATCAGCCATTTCTCTAAGGATGTGAGTCTCTTTTACTGGGTAATGGTATTGAGGGACCAAGATCTGGGTACTAGATGTGCTAATTGCTATGGGGTTGTTATGGTTCCTTAGCCTACTTAATGGACAGAGCTAGATAATATATATGTGTGTATGCGTGTGAAGCGTGAGCTCACACTGATGTCTCCAACTAAACTCATAACCACAGATCCTTCTTCTGTGCTGTTTTTCATTTTCATTTCCCCTAGGGAGAACCCAGGTTCCCAAGTCATCAATATATTTATTCATTTCTTCAATCAGACAACAGAAATAGGAGTTTCAGAATTACAGCACCAATACCTTTGCCAAGTATGATTAAAGTTCAAGACTTCTTTGTGGCTCTCTTTATTCTTAGAATATATCCTATTAAGAGGCTAGGAGTCAGAGTCCCATGGCCAAACTTACTTAAATTAATTGTTTTCTTTGTGTGGTTATATTATAAACTTGACATGCAATTAAGCTCATTTTTTTCCCGCTTTGTTTTCAAGTTTAGGATTTAGGTTTTCATGTTTTAATTTATTTTATTTTTGAAAATGTAAAATATTTACATGGTTAAAAAGTCAAAACTGTATAAAAATATACTCAGAGAAATCTTACTCCCATCTTTTTCTTCTCTTCTGCATTACCGCCAGTTCCTTATGAGAAACTGTTTTTAATAAGTTTCTGATTTATCCTTCCTCGGTTTCTTTTGCATAATCAAATAAATAAGTATATGTAGAAATAAATAATTTAAACTTTTTCTTACATGAAAGGCAGCATACTGTACACAATCCTTTACATTTTGTTTAACAACGTGTGTTTTAAATCACTACACACAGGTTCATTGAGCTCGTCCTCCCAGCTTTTATGGCAGCATAACAATCATTGCGTGTCTGTACGTGTGTGCCCAATTGGGTCTGACTCTTTGCGACCCCGTGGACTGTAGCCCGTCAGGATCCTCTGTCCATGGAATTTTCTAGGCAAGAATACTGAAGCAGGTTGCCTTTTCCTACTCTAGGGCATCTTCCTGAACCCAGATTGAACCCTGGGTTCTTATGCATTGGCAGGTGGATTCATTACCACTGTGCCACCTGAGAGGCCCCAAACATGCGTTAATAGAAACAAAGTTCATTTTGTTATTACAAATAACAATGAATACTCTTGTATGGAGGTTTTTAAATATTTGCGTAATTATGTCTTTACAATAAACCCTAGAAGAATCCTGAGTCAGAGGGTACAGCCTATGTCATTCTTCTAGATATTCCTGAATTCCCCACCAATGATGTGTAAGAGTGCCTGTGGGCTCCAAGGCTATCAGCATGTCGTCAAGCTTTTAAACTTTCGCCTAATTGATGGATGAGAAATGGCCCTTCAGGGCAGTCCGATCTGCATTAAAACTTATTTCCATCTGTACACACATTTCTCCAGAAGTGCTGGCCATTTCAAACAACCTCGGTAGACTGGACTTCAGGGTTGTCCCAACAGAATGTTTGGTTGGTGGCTGTGGCTCCCATCACGCCCAGGGGCCAGTGGGATCTCCACAGAGACTCGCAGCTCCTCATCCCCCATCTCTGGTTCCCCAAGGCCACTGACCCTCCTTCCCTCAGCCCCACACTGGGCAAGGCAACAACTGCTTCCTCCACACAAAGAAGACTCTGAGTGAGGAGGATGACTTGGCCTCTGAGAAATGCTGAAGTCTTGACCTCCTCCACAGCTCAGAGGGCCAGCTGGGGCTGAAGAATGATGAAGCCAGAACCTCAGGGTGCGAAGGACTGGGCTGGGACTACTCTTTGAGGATGCTGGATTGGAGACACAGGGCACCTAATCTCCCTAGAATGCTTGACACAGCGTCTTACTTACCTCTTAGACCTAAGGCTCTTTCACTCCGTCCTCTCCTACCTGACTGCCTGTGTGACATGCCTAATACTTAGAGGTGACCATGTGCATGCTAAGTCGCCTCAGTTGTGTCCGACTATTTGCAACTCTATGGACTGTAGCCCGCCAGGCTCCTCTGTCTATGGAATTCTCCAGGCAACACTACTGGAGTAGGTGGCCATGCCCTCCTCCAGGGGATCTTCCTGACCCAGAGATCAAACCCAGGTCTCCTGTGTTGGCAGGTGGGTTCTGGTTCTTTACCATAGTGTCACCTGGGAAGCCCAGAGGTGACCACAGTACTCCTGTATTGCAAGCTTTTTTGGTTTTCTAGTTCAGATCTGATCTCTACTCACTTTCTGAATGAAATCTCCCTCTCAACCTGTGGATGTCAAGGTGGAAGCTACAATGTCTTTTGTGACCTAGTCTCAGAAGCCACATATATAACTTTCTCTACATCCGATTCTTTCCAGGTGAGTCTAGATCCAGCCCACACTGAAGAGGGCTCCCCTTTGGAAAGGCAGGATTGTTAAGAAATTTGCAGGCATGTTTTAGAATCATCATGCTATCCATCCACCTAGCCAATGAACATTAATTGAGCACCTGTTGCTCACACCTGGCCTTGTGAGCAACTCACAGTCTAGAACCTTGAAAAGAGTGTCATCTGGATCATGAGTGCAAATGCAGTTGTCTGCAGGGTCCAGGAAATAGCATGAACAAATGAACCAGATAGGGACTCTGCTGAGCTGGCTACTCCATGCCTTGATGAAGGGAGAGGTTGCTGGCCAGCTTCAGAAGTTTATGTAAAGCTTCCTTCTTTTTAGACATTGACAACAAATTCAGTTTTTTGTTTTTTTTTTTAATTCTTCTGTCTGCCTGGTTTGGTCCATATGCCACTAGTTTTCAGCCACACTGAATTTCTGTGTTCTTCTCAAACATTCGTTTATTCATTTCACAAACATCTGTATGCACAGGGCCCCTCTCACACATTAAAGAAATGACCTGCAATCAGCCCCTGTATACCCCCTTTTCTTGGCCTGGAGTACCTTCTCATCTTTCTCCCTACATTGAACTCCTATTCCTCCTTCACAACCAGATGCCAGTGTCCCTCCTCCAGGAAACCTCCTTGGATCCCACCTCTAGTGGGTGTTACTGGTTCTCTCCTGTAGGCTCCTAGCATATTTTCATCCACAGCTCCATTATAGCACTTTTCTGCTTCTTTCCCCAGAAAGTGAGCTCCTGAGGGTTGAGTGAAAAGACAGTGCTGCTGAGCAGAAGGGGGAAGATCACCTGGGGCCACTGGGCAGGGCTCCCCAGAGGAGGTGGTCCTGGGAGGATGAACAGGACTTGCAGGAAGGGGATCCCCTGGCGAGGGCAAGAGGATGAGCAAAACCACAGAGGCAGGAAGGCGTGGGTCGTGCCTGAGGCTGGCTGAGGCCCAGCTCCTTCCTCCTTGGACCTCCCTGCAGCTGGCGGGCTCTTGGCTGCCTCCCCAGATGGTGATGGGTGAGGTCTGCAGGGCCCGAGAAGCTCCAAGTAGCTGGGGAAGGGGAGACGGCTGGAACAAGAAACCCAGCTCCTAGATGAGTCATCTGCGGAGTCGGTCCTACAATAACAAGACAGGGAGGGCTGGACGAGGAGGGAAAGAGAGGGGGCAGGGGGCTAAGGGATGGACTGAGGGGAGCAGAAAGGTCCTCAGTGTCCCCACCTTAGGGTCTCCAGCCGCAGGTTCCCCTGGGGCCTTGGCTTCTGGTTTCCACTGCCCTTGGAGCTAGACCCTTCTCCAGCCCTCTGCAGCCTCCTTGCTGGTGGGTCTCCCTGCAACCCCCGCCTTCTTTCTGCTGTATCTTCCATCCTGCAGCGAGCAGAATCTTGAAAAAAAAAATCTGATCTCATTACTCCCTCTGTAATTCCCTCCATGGTTTTTCATGGCTCTAAGGAGACAATTCCCATTCTCTGTGACCCGCAGAACCTTGCCCACCTCTCCCACACCTGGTTGTGTCCCTGCCCCCTTCACTCGGCCTCTAATGTGCCTCCAATCCACTCTCCTGCCACAGGACTTTTGCATGTGCTGTTCCCGCTGACTGGAACGCTCTTCCCTGACTTCTTTCACTAGTTCGTCCTTCCTCTCTTGTCAGATCTCAGCTTAAGCCTTCAGGGCAGCTCTCCCAGACCTAGAAGCCACTGGGTTCCTTTCACGTGGACTCTGTTTTTCCCTTGAACAACCGTACCCACACATGTATGGTGCATTCATTACTAAGATGTGATCTCTTACCACACTATGAGCTACACAAGGGCAGGGGCTGTCTGTTGTGTTCACCCTGCCACCCCAGCACACACATTGTCCCCGGAATGGAGCAGGTGATCAATCAGTGCATCTCAGAATCACTATCCCCTGCAGGACATAAATGCACATGGGTGTTGCCTCACAGCAGTCAGAGGAGAGAGCCAAAGCAGAAGTTATCATTTCCATTGTACAGTTGAGAAAACTGAGGTTCAGAGAATTTAGACAAACCCTCATGACCCTGCAGGGAGGTAGTAGAAAGGCAGGAACTTGAACCCAGGGCCCTTACTTATATATCAGGGCTCTCCTTCCATGAAGCGGATTTAAAAAATATATATATATTGATTGACTGATTGATTGATTTGGCTGCTTCAGGTCTTAGTTGTGGCAAGCAGGGACTTTTGTTGTGGTGCATGGGTTCTCTAGTCGTGGCTTGCAGACTTAATTGCTCTGTGGCATGTGGATCTTAGCTCCCTGAACAGGGATCGAACCTGCATCCCCAGCATTGCAGGCGGATTCTTAACCACTGGACCACCAGGGAAGTCCCCATGAAGCAGTTTTAAGAGCAGACCTGGTAGCTATTCTGGCTGGGCAGTGTGACACTGCGTGAGTCAACCCCTCTCGGGGTGGATCTCCCTGGTGTAAATTAGGACAATTAAACAAGGGAAGTTTTAAGTCTCTGGGCCACTGAGTCATTTTGTTCTCATAGATTTCCTTCCCTGTCCCTGCCACCAGATTGTGGGCGTCCTAAGAGAAGGTGGAACAGTGTCTGAGGTACCTGTGTGTCCACAGGAGTCCTCCACTCTGATCCCAAGACCTGGTATCAGAGAGTTCAGTTAAACATCATATTTCCCCCCTGTAAGAAGAGAAGGTCATTGAGGGAGAAAACAATGTCTTTTTTCTTCCTAGTGTTTAAGAAGTGGGCAATGATCATCATAGCTTTTGTTGACTTAACCTGTGTTTCCATCTCTCTCCTTCTGGCTTCTTTGAGAAGTTCTCCCTGCTCCATACAGTCCTGGTAGACCTCTTCTCATGTGTTCCCACTGAGGGGTGGGCATGGAATCTGTTCTGACCAGTCATAATAGCCTTATTACTCTGGGCATAGTGATTGGTTCAGGAATAGACATGTGACATAGGCAAGGCCAATCAGGGTCTTCCTTAGAGTCAGTATATAGAGGCAGGGGAAAAAATATTGTCATTGTACTAGGACTGCTGAGCTGAGACCATGTAACCCTGAAGTTCCTGGAGACCTTCCCTGGCCACGGGAGAGAAACCACCTGAAGAATGATGACAGAGCTCTGGCACCTGTCTCACTTTTAAGACTCTAAAGTCCCTTTTTTCACTTAAGCCAGGTTGAGTTGAACTTCTGTCATTTACAATCAAGAGTCTTTGATGGGTCAGGTCAATTTCATCCAGGAGAGGCCAGGGGTGATGTTCTGTGTGCCCTTCAGCCTCCCTGTTCTGAGTCACTCTTGGCCCGCAGCCCTCACAAGCATTTCTGTGCCACCCCCTACAGGCTCCACCAGAGAAGAGGAGCAAACCACTCCTTTTCAACCCAGACTTTTACAGTTCAGTGCTGTGTTAGTTGCAGCCTCTGAGAAACAGAAACCACAGACAGAGTTAGAAGTGCAAGAGGTTCACTGGGGGTGATGCCTGTGAGGACAAAGGGAAGAGGGAGCCGGGAGAGACAAGGACTGTGCCGCAGGTCCGACAACCACAAAAGGAAAGGGGGAGGAGAGGAGGACTGGGTAGAAAGAATTTCAGTCTGTGGCACAGCACTGAGGGAGTCTCAACCAGCCCAGTGGGGAGCTCTGGCATGGAAATTGTTTAGAGAAGAGTCCCACATCAGGCAGAAGGGGTGAACTCTTGTGCAGAGTGTGCTTAGCCAGGGGCTGTCCAGGAAGCATGTGGCCTTGGCCACAAGCGGTGTCCTGAGTCATCCAGGGCTCATGGAACTTCCTGCAACAGGCTCTTGCTTGAAGGGAGATGTAAGGGGCACACTCCATGGCTGATACAATGCCTCAATACATACTCATTTTATTTTTAAAATAATTTTTAAACTTAATTTCTAATTAATTGATTATTAAAAATTTTTCTGGCCGTGCTGGGTCTTCATTGCTGCCCTTAGGCTTTCTCTAGTTGTGGCGAGTGGGGGCTCCTCGTGGTGGCGGTAGGAGGGCTTCTCATTGTGGTGGCTTCTCTTGTTGTGGAGCAGGGGCTCTAGGGTGCATGGGATGCAGGAGTTGTGGCTTGCAGGCTCTAGAGCACGGGCTCAGTAGTTGTAGCGCACGAGCTTAGTTACTCTGTGGCATGTGGAATCTTTCCAGACCAGGGATCAAACCCGTGTCCTCTGCATTGGCAGGTGGATTCTTATCCACTGTACAGGTAAGTCCCCTGCTCATTTTAATAAAGATGTGTAGGGGGCAAGATTCAAACCCAGGCCTTCTGCATCCAGAATCTGTGTCTTCTCCAGTGTCAATCTTCCTTATACACGAGGGACCACAGTTGGTAAATACGCTTCATCTCCAATGCCAGCTCATGTTGATTGGGAGCAGTTACCTGGGATCTGTGTTGAAGAGGATTCTGAGGCAGCTTCTAGGTTCAGCAGGAAGTTCCATGATTGATTCAGGATGTCTATGGTGGGTAGGAAGGGGGTGAATGTATGCACGTGTGCCAAGTACTTCTGCTGATAGTAGGAACAAATAAATATTTACTGAATAAATAAATTCTGAATCCCATGACTTTAAAAAAAGATTAGGCAACTTTCTCTTTCTCCAAGTGAGACTGTTCCCTGATGAGCTGTCCTGGCACCTGGCCCTGGGAATCTCAGAACCGTAGATAGAGCTGCCATTTGCTGGAGACCTAATACATGCCAGGCACTGTGTGAAGTCCTTTCGATGCATTATCTCATTGGATTCTCACAAAAGTCTCAGGAGGAGAAGATTATAACCTGTGCTTTATGCTGTGGATACTGCGGTCTCCATCTGTGCAAGGCCGCACGGCACATCGGGGCAGATCCCACTTGCACATCCCTTCCCGGTTTACTCTACTCCACTGCATGTAAGAACGGTGATGGATTTTGTTATTTCTCCAAATTTAGTGGAGCAATTGGAGCAAGATTCAGTTATTCATTTACCAAAAAGAGAGGAAATGAATACTTGAATAGTTCTTGGAAAATCCTCTGGAAAGTTCCTGGGAGATGAACCAAATCCAATGCAGCATTTAAGCCCGTGTATTTAGAGGCTGATTTCACAACCGTTGGTCCCTAACATAAACAACACCATTTTACTGTTGTATATTAATTCTGCCATGTACCAGACACAGTGCAAAGCACCTTACACTCATTAACTTATTTAATCCCCACCATAGCTCTATGAGGAAGTAAATATTATTCTCTCTGGCTTACAGAGGATAAAGCTGAGGCACAGGAAGGTGAACTTGCTTGAGGTCACACAGAACATGAGGCCAAGGCGGTATGGGTAGGTGTGTGTACATTTTTGGTTGCATGCGGAATTGAACCATAAAGTAGAAAGTATTTTTGGAAGAATATGGGATGAAAATAAAGTAGCCAAGGATGTCAATGGAGCCAAGCAATGGACTTTATAAAGAGCACACTTGTGGTTTATATGCCATTTCAGACCCTTTCCCACCCTTTGTATGCAACTTAATTTTCTTTTGGGTGACCAATTGATCTGAGATGTTCGGGGTTGGAGGGACCTGGGGCATGTGGCCCAATGAGAATCTCTCTTTTAAGTCTTTGAAACTGTCAAGGAGAGATACACAGCTTGGGATTCATTGTGGTAGCAAAAGGGAGGTAGTTTATACCATTATTTCTAGAAATGGATAGCCTTGTCCAATTTTGGCTTCCCATGTAGGCAGTGGTAAAGAATCCACCTACCAATGCAGGAGATGCAAGAGACACAGGTTTTATCCCTGGGTTGGGAAGATCCCCTGCAGTAGGAAATGGCAATTTATTCCAGTATTCTTGCCTGGAAAATCCCATGGACAGAGGAACCTGATGGTCTACAGTCCATGGGGTCACAAAGAATTGGACACAATTGAGTACAATTGAGTCCAATTTTGGTTTCTACAGTTAATTCCTATCCAACTTTGAGCAAACTGCATAACCTCTCATTACCTCATGTTTTTTTCACCTGTAAAATGAGGACAATAATAGAATTTACATCTTAATTCTTAAATAGTTTCCACCTGACACATGGAAAGCTCTACTTTGGTGTGTTGTCTGTCTTGATGTAATTCCATCGGTCATCAAGAGTTTACAACTCATTCCTGCCAGGACCATCCCACTTACCTTGTATGTTTCAGAGGATAGCCCCTAGCCTTCTCACTGATTCTGTGAGCACCCCATACTCCACTAATCCTTTGCCTAACTCACAGTCAGTCTCCGTTGCCTGCAGATCCCAAACACTAGATGTCATGTCAATTCTGTTTCCCAACAAAGCTGGAACTCTAGAACCTCCAACCTATGATCCCCTCAACTTCCAGCAGAATCCTGCCACCTGATATCAACAAGTCTGTTCTTTCCAAAGCTTGAGTCTGGAGTAATGATACCAAAACCATCCAGACCAGCTCCTGCAGGTTGGAGAGGGTTTGATTGCTGAATACATACCATTAAGAGATCCCCCAGGCTGGAACTATTAGAAATAGGGGATTCTTAGTCCCAAATGAATAATGAACAAACAGAGGTCCAGGGATGAAAAGGGACTTGTAAAAGTTATACAAGCAAGGTGAGGTGGCTCCTAGCTTGGGTACTTTTCTGCAAAAAGACTGGTTGACCTATGTGGGTTGGGAGATGGGCTGTGAATGATGCTTGGGCTTTGAACTTAAACCCTGACTACTATACTCGTCTGTTTTCAGTTCTTTGCTTAGTCCCAACTTTAAGCTTAATATTACCTCGGGGCCTTTGTACATGCTGTTCCTTTTGCCTGGAACTCTGATTCTCCCACTCCATCCCCACTCTTCACCTAATCTCTTCCCCTCTTTCAGATCTAGGCTTCTCTCCTCCTTCCTAAGCCACCAGCTCTAGGCTGATCCCCCTACTGTGCCCAGCATTAACATTCGTCTGTTTCCTTCTTAGCAGTTCACACACTCAGGTATTACTTGTTTGTGTTTTTCCCCATCTTTCGCACCAGACTGTACGTTACCCAAGGACAGGGGCTCTGTCCTGTTATGGCTCAGTGCATGGTACAATGCTTGATAAAGGAGTGGGTGGATCCCAGAGTCACCCGACAAGAATAACTAGCTATCATCTAGTTTCCCAGTCTCCCTCCAAAACTGAAGCTTAGCTGAGAACAGTGATTTGGCCACAGTCACACGACCGGTCACTATTTGAGAGAAACAAGACTAGGACTCACACACAACCGCCATCTCCTCCAAGCCTGGGGTTGGGAGGTCCTGGTGAAGCATGGGTGGGCTTCACAGGGGAAAGGCGTTGGGACATATGCTTACTTCTTGCTACCAAGTCTAAGAGGCAGGTACTGTCATCACCATTATCATCACTACCACCATCACCATCCCCATCTTACAGATGAGGCAATGATTTACGAGAGTTCCTGACTTGCTGGAATCCCCCCAACTGGCAAATGGACGAGGAAGAGTTCACTTCACCCAGCATCAGGAATGTGCCAGAGCCTCGTTCTGTCAGTCTGTACAATGGGCGCTTCCTGGGGTGGGCGGAATGCAAGATGACGGAGGCAGGAGCTCGGCGGGAGGAGTGGGGAACAGGGCCAGATCAAATTCCCCTTGGCAGCCCGCGGCCCTGGGCCGGGAGGGGGGCGTCTGGTTCTCATCACAGGCGGCGGCGGGCGGGGCGGGGGCAAGGCGCCGGCTCCGAGGGGCCGCCGTCGGCCGCGGGGTCCCACGCGGGGAGCAGCCCCCGCCCCGCCCGCCCCGCCCCGGCGGCCGCCCTCGGTGGTGGCCCGGCCCTCTCCGCCCGCGGCTCTCCCCTTCTGTCTGTCTCCAGTCTCAATCACCGTGCGTCTCTCCTGCACCCCCTCTGTCTCTCTGCCCGAATCCCGGCTCCCCTCGCAGATGAGGCGGGGTCGGCGCCCCGGAGCCAGCCCGCTCCGCCCGCTCCAGGGCTAGGTGGAGGGTCTGAGGCTGCATCCGACAGACGGAGGCATCAACGCGCGGACCGGACCCTCTGAGAGTCACCGGGGAGAGGAGCAGCCGTCGCCGCCGCTTGTACGCCGTCACCATGGTAACGCCTGCCAAGGCCTGGACCACCTTGCTCTGTCCCCTGTTGATGGGCACAGCCCTAGAGGGGGTGTCCAAGGCAGACTCCTTTTACGTGGAGACCACCTTCAGTTCCTGGCCAGGGGTCTGTGCTTAACTGCCCCCACCAGCAGGGGTGGGGTAGAGGGTGCAGGAACCCATCTCTGGCGATGGCTTCCCCCCTCCTCTCTGGGCCTGCTTCTGTCCTTTGTGGAGTGGATGCATTAAGATTGGATGTTTGGTAAACTCTGATACTGCACCATCCCATTGCACAGATCAGAGCTGAAACCTAGCTCTGAACCTTGGACAAACTTAGGGTGGTGTTACATTTCAGACCTGAGGCTGAGGGTCACATATGTGCATTGTTGTCAGTGTTTGGATGGGGACCGGGTTCAAGTCCCCTCTCAGTCCAGTCCGGCACCACAGGGCAAGGTGGGTTAGGGTACCGAGGCGAGGGGAGGGGCTTGTTCACCCAGACTTGCTGTGGTGTTGCTGCTTTCAACTCAGAGAAGCAAAGTCAGGTCTACTTATTGGTCCAAGAGGAAGTGCTCCCATGGGAATCGGGTGGGGCGGTAGGCCTAGGGGAGTGGGAGAGGGAGGAGGGAGGGTTATACCCCCAGGCCATGTCTTTCTGAGCTGGCACCTTGAGAAGGTTGGGGTGCTGTGTGTGTGTGTGTTTGTGCCAATATCTGGAAACAGAATGAAAGAAAAGCTTGTTTTCAAGAAATCTCAGCCCAGTTTCAGCCAGGAGCCCCAGGCCGGTTCACAGAAGTGGTGGGGATTTGGAAAAGGGCTCTGGGGACAGGCCACAACTTTAATCCCTGACTGTGATGGATGAGGTTGAATCTGTGTCAGTTGAATTTGTGCACATGCAGACTTCTATACAGACAGGTTCACACATACACACACAGAACATCCAAACATTCTCACACCGCTGAACATACATGCCCTCTCGAACCCGAGCCTTGTATGCCTGCTCCCCCAGATTGCTAGAATATGAGCTTAATCACCTGCGTATACACCACAGACATACTGTAAAACCAGACTCCTAAATCCACACACTGCAGGGCAGGTATACACACATGTCGCTCTTGGAGCTGTTTGACAATAGTCATCATGGGTTAATGGGTATTCACATCTCACCACAGGCAAGGCTCTGAGCTGGGCAATTTACATATGGGAGATCATATAACTCACACCTCCTCTAACAGTAAACCTGCTGTATCTCCACCCCACAGATGGAGACCCAAAGCTCTGGGAACTTAAGTGACTGCCCAAGGTCACTCCTATCAGGAAGTGGCAATTAGGACAGCCTGAATTCTGAACCTGCACTGGGTGGTCTTGGCCACCCCAGAGCCATTTTTTTCTGGCTTCAGACTTAACAAGTTATTCGTTTTAGAATCCAGATGCCCTGCTGAGCTGCAGACCCGTCAGATCAAAGTTCAGACACTGAGTGGCTCCTCTCAAAGGGTGAACAATTCTTTCCTGAATGGGAGTGAGGGATGGATTTTCCTCTTATCTCTGTCTTTGAATATTAAAGGTTACCACTTGCCCATCTTTGGAGTCAGGGTACTCCAGCCTCTCTGACTTTGGTTCCGAGTTTTCATGTTTCATGCTCTCTTCTGCCACAGGGCCTTTGCACATGTTCCTGCTAGGTGGAACACCTTCCTCTAAATGAATTCCTATTCATCTTGTGAATCTCCACCCAATGTCACCTCCTCAAGAAAGTCTTTCCTGATTCCTCTGCCTTTCACTCTAGCATGCTATGTATCTCTATTTCGTGGCACCCATCACAGCTGTAATGTTTGTGGGATGATTTGATTAATGGCTATTTAGTGTTCTGGGCAGCTCAAGGTCAGAGCATCTTATGACAAGGGCTTAGGGCTTACCTAGTCCCACATTTCTGAAATTTCCATTTTATTATAATAATTTTTGCATAACTACTTACTGGATAAGGTATAAAGAAATTATAAAATTTACTACTTATTGTTTACTTAATATTTTCTTGAAATCAACTACTTTGTAAGTTTAAAAATATATTTAAATAGGAAATCTTATGCCCATGAAAAATCAGTATTCATTGTCATTAATAGAAAGTAACTGTAAAAATAAATGCAATGAAAGTGAATATATATTAGAAAATTGTGGCTGGATCAAGTTGGATGTGGATGATTCTAAGCCCAGAACTATTTTCTGTCTCTTAAAAGAAGTAGTAGCTAAGTGTCTGAGAGGTGTTCCAGGTATATTGGCACTGAGCTTTCTCTTTGGTCTCATAAAGAGGACTGGGAGAGAATTAGAATAACTTTCTTACTGTGATTTTCACATTAAGTTCATGTCCTCCCCGAATCATCTCATGGGCCACCTGTGATCCCATCCCATGCTTTGAAAGACGCTGACTGAGTCCAATTCAATTCATTCAACATTGCAAAGTACCTATCTTTGCAATGGTAGGTGGTCCTCCAAAGCACCTACTGTGTGCCAGGCCCTGTGTAAGGATCAGGGCCTGGAGATGAGTCAGCCCTGGTCCCTGCCTGAGGGGCTTGTGGTCACTGGGGAAGGCAGACCACTCCCTGGGAATTCTGTGCTGAATGATGGGCAGGGGAGTCCATCACTTTGCCTGGAAGCACCCGTAGCATGAAAAAATTAAAGCTATGGGTCGAGGGAGTTCTTTGGTGATCCAGTGGTTAGGACTCAGGGGTTTCAGTGCCCTGGGTTCAATCGTTGGTCAAGGAACTAAGATTTCCACAAGTGGCCAAAAAAAAAAAAAAAAAAAAAAAAAAATGCAGGTGGAACAGGTCTCTGAAGGATGAGGAAGAGCTCATCCAGTCTGGAGAGGAGCTCGTGGGGATTCAGGATGTGCTTCCCAAAGTGGGGAGCCCACAAAGGGTCCTGGAAGGGGAGACTTCGATGGCACTTAGATGAACATTTCTCATTTTGCAGCTTTTCATCTTAATGAGTGTTAGGAAGTGATTTAAACAGCAGGAACACATGATAATAAATACAAATAAATTCAAGTTGAGAATGAATTGATAGAAAGACGAATAGGAGGTATTGGGCTGGCCAAAATGTTTGGGAAAACCCAAACAAAGTTTTTGGCCAACCCTATAAATAATGGATATTAAAGAAAGAATAAACTAGCTTAGGTGAACAGAAAGAAAAACTCATGAATGAGATACATGGAAAAAAAAAAAGAAAAAAAAAGATACATGGGTCATTGGGAACCCCTGAGCTAGGGTGTATTGTGTATTAGACATAGGAAGGGGATTCTGGGGAGATTAATGGGCCACTAATGCCAGGCTGAGCTGCTTAGGCAATGGGGAGCCTCTCAAGATAGTTGAGTAGTGGAAGGTTACAGTTGGGTCTGTGTTAGAAAGACCATCGTGGCCAAAGGGGAGCCTAGCCAGGTGGCAGGGAGCCTGGGGAAGAGGCAGAAGAACTGGTAGTTATGTGGGCAGGTTCATATGCTGGCTCTACCATTGACTTGGGCTCAGTTTCTTAATCTGTAAAATGGGAATAAATATACCCATCTCATAGAATTGTTGAGAAGATGAGCTAAAAGAATGTATGGAAATTTTTTAGCATAAGACATGCCACAGAAGCCTGCTCAGTAGGAAGAAGCTCTAGTTATAATTGTTATTAACCTTATGTGGTTTGGATGGGAGATGAACCCCAGGGCAGAGGCAAAAGGGCCAGGAGGGAAGCGAACAAACATAGAACTAAGGCCCAGAGAGGTGAACCAAATTGCTCAAGATCACACAGATGATACACAACAAAGCTAGACTTGAACGTGGGTCTGCTGACTCCCACTTGCTTTTTAGTTCACTGCATCTGAGTTGTTTTTCCAGTTTCTGAAAGTTGTGTTTTTTTTTTTTAATAAGGAGCCAATTCTCACTCATACTTCCACCCACACAAAACTAAAAAGGATTCAAAGCAGGAGAAGCTTTAGATGGATGTGAGCAATAACTTCCTGGCACCCAGAGCAACAGAACACTGGTTAGATTTTCCTGCTTGGAGAAGTTCAAGGGGAAGGTCCCAGGTAGTTGAGTCTGGCGGTCGCAGCTTGATACCCACCAGGCTGTCTCAGGCTCAC
The DNA here is from genome assembly GCF_963930625.1 of Muntiacus reevesi. Lineage (NCBI taxonomy): Eukaryota > Metazoa > Chordata > Mammalia > Artiodactyla > Cervidae > Muntiacus > Muntiacus reevesi. The sequence continues at coordinate 65,376,463 of NC_089250.1, read as the reverse complement.
AGATGTATTTGGTTTGGCCAAACTTTAAAATATTCGGAGGTTTTACTAAAATGTCAGTGGACCTGGCAATGCTGGACAAAGGCAGCACTGGGCTGGAGCTGATGAAATGGGGCATGTGGCCCAGGAACCACAGCTCCCTACTGCTTCCCTGATTCTGAGTCCCACCATAAGGGGTCACTCACCAAAGGGCTAGAGGGGCTATTTTCTCACACATAGACCGATTCCGTCTTCCATGTCAACTCTCAGGCCTCCATAGGCATTTGCGTCTGTGGCTGCTAGTTTAGACCTTCCCTGGACCTGAGTAGGAAGATGGATGAGACAGACCTTTGTAAACTTTCTCACTACCTATGGGTTAACTGATCCCACTGGGGAACCACATACCAGCTCCAGTCCTTCCTGGACCTGATTATACCTTGAATTCTAGAAAGGCCCCACTTGGAATGGCCTTGGAGATAGATAAGCCCAATGCCCCCATTTTACAGATGGGGAAACTGAGGCCAAGATGACTCAGTGAGTCAACGGTGGAATCTCATCTTCCCTTGGCATCTCTGCCACAGAGGAGAGCAGGGGTTGAAGACTGTAGCCCGAGGATACTGCTTACCTCAGCTTTCCTCCATCCTGTCTTTTCCCAAGCTTGGAGGTGTCAATACTAGGTGATGCTAAAATCTGTGCCTGTTGGAGCAAATGGATAAAACTGGACCTTTAAGAGTTCAGCCCACCTCTCAAAAGGCCCAGCTAGCCACATCTGGTGAGACTATTTAAAAAGGGAACCAGACTTAAAAACACACTCACAATCACACTTTTATATCCCCGTCCCCCAATTATTAAATCTCTACAGGCTGGTTACAGTGTTCGGAAAATCCAGCGACTGAGGAGGAAAATTAAAACTGCGACTTACAAGCCCCTGCCCCTCACAGCCCTCAGGGGTAGCTACAGTTAACACTTTATTTCATGGCCTCTCAGCTTACACACATTTTTACACAGTGGAGATCACACTGCATGGGAATTTTTCTTTAAAAAGAATTCCAAAAGTCAGAAGAGTACTTACCGCTGGAATGGGAGAGTGGTCTGGGTGGGGGCCTCTTTCTTGCAGGGAGGGGCGTGGAAATCTTGACTTTTCAATTCGGGTAGTGGTTCCAGGGGTATGTACAGAGCTAAAAATGCGTCAGTCTGTGCCCTTTATGTTGTGTTAGTCGTTCAGTCGTTTCCAACTTTTTGCAACCCAGCAGGCTCCTTTGTCCATGGGATTCTCCAGGCAAGCATACTGGAGTGGGTTGCCATTCCCTTCTCCAGGGGATCTTCCCAACCGAGGAATCAAACCCAGATCTCCTTCATTGTGGGTAGATTCTTTACCATCAGAGCCACCGGGGAAGCCCATGCACTTTCTATTTGCTTATTTTACTTGATAAAAACAAGACTTAAGATTACAATAATAATAGAGGCTCTTTGCAAAGACATTGATCAGAAATTTACAAACAGCCATACTCCCAGTTCCTCTTGTGCCCAGACAGGGCTGCCGGGAACAGGCACTCTTCTCTGTCCTTTGGCATCATACAAGGTACCGTGGGTCATTCCAGAAGGTCTGTGAGCCTGGTACAGGTGGCAGCCTTGCAGGCTAATCCTGCCAGCCCCACTGGTGTTTCCATCTCTGGCACTGGGTCACAGGGGAGGGGGCTGGCGGGCTACAGACGGGCTCTGGGCTGCAACACCCTCTTCTTTCTCAGCTTCAGGCTGTCTCCTGCCTCAGATTCTGTCGAGGAGCAGTTAAAGGCGCAGTCGGGCTGTGCTCACAGGGGAGGAATGGAAACATGTTGATTGAGTTTCACGGAAATCATTTTGAGGGGCCCACGTCTGGCCGACGGTGTTTGGGTTCCTGTGGTCCCAGGCTGGGCTGCTCGGTTGATTTTGAGTGGAGACTGGCCAGCTTTCCTCTCTGCAGCCGCCTGGGCCCCGTCACCGTGTGCTTCCCCCCATACTTGGACGGCTTATGAGCCCCTGGGGTTCAGGCCTGTAGCAGGTAATGCTCTGGCCAAGAGCTCAGAGTCATGTTAACTTGGAACATTCTTCCTTTTTACTGGCTGCTCCTTATATGGTTAGAGTGTGCGGCAAGCTGAGCCAGTGTGTGAAAGCCAAGGCGTCCCAGGCTACAAGCCTGTGACGGTGAGAGGTAAACAGTGTCTTTAGGCCCCACTTGAAACAGGGCAAGACAGGCAGCTCGGAAGGGCGCCCCCAACTCTAGTGGCTGTTGGGGACCCCAAGGCAGACCCCCAGGGATGAGGCAGAGGGTAGACTTGACCCTCCCAGACCTAAGTTGGATCCTGGCTTTTTCTCCCCTTCTCTGTGACCTTGGGCCAGATCAGCCTCAGTCTCTTTATCTGCAAAATGGGATGTTCCTATTTTGCCCCTAGGATGACTGTGTGTGGCCAAGCAATGTGAGTAGAGGGTGTCATTCACAGCAGGTGCCTGGAAACTGTTATTAGTATGGGGGTGACCCTTGTGGATTCGGGAAGGGACCAGATGTCTTCATACAGAGGCCAGGACTTGAGCTTTGTTCGACAGGATGAGTAAAAATAAATAACAGTTAATAACAATAACAACCACAGCAAAACTTTTACTTTTCCTATGACTTCCTACATTCTTTATCACCTTCTATGTCCAGAATAGTCATCTGAACAAGACAGGCAGGGGACTAGAATTCCTATTTACAGATGGGGAACTGAGGCTCATCATTTTTTCTTTCCCCCAGATATTGGGATGCAGGCTGTAGTTGAGACACAAGTGGTCCCAGACTGAAACTAAGTAACATGGTATTGTGTGGTTAGAGTCTGTCTCTTTCAAACTCTCCTCTGATTTGAGCACCCAGGGAGTAAGCCTCCCTCTGTGAAAAGATGTCTTTAACACCTTTCTAGGGTGTGGTGATCTCCTTTGGGAAGAAAGAGAGATGTCCTGACCTTCAGGAGGTCACCAAATGTCCCTAGAATTTAACGGCAGTATTTCTTTTCATTGTTTACTGTTTGTTTTCAATATTTTTTTTGAAATACAGTTGACTTACAATGTTATGTTAATTTCTGCTGTACGGCAGGGTGATTCAGTTATGCATATATACACACTTTTATGTTATTTTCCATTATGATTTACCAGAGGATATTTTTTAAAGCAAACACTGCTTTCTTAGAAGTTTATTTACTGTTTTTATTTTTGGCTGTGCTGGGTCTTTGTGGTGATGCACAGCTTTTCTCTAGTTGTGTAAGCAGGGGCGGGGCTACTGTTTGGCTGAGTTTTCTCACTGCAGTGGCCCCTCTTGTTGTGGAGCGTGGGTTCTAGGGCACATGGGCTTCAGGAGTTGCCTCACGCGGGCTCAGTAGTTGAGGTACAGGGGCTTAATTGCCTCATGGCAGGTAGGATCTTCCTGGACCAGGGACTGAACCCATGTCTTCTGCGTTGGCGGGTGGATTCTTAACCACTGGACCACCAGGGAAGTCCTATAGGCTATTGAATGTAGGTCTCTGTGCTTACAGCAGGACCTTGCTGTTTATTCATTACCTTTTTTTTTAAATTAAATTTTACTGAAGTATAGTTGCTTTGCAAATCCATTACTCTTTCTTTTAAAAATAGTTTATTTTTATGAAATTGAATAGTAAAAATAGATTTTATATAATAAATGTGTAATTATTGTATAGTTATATATTAAATTATTTGCATAAATATACACTTACAGAGGGGTTTTTCCATTCGCTCAGTGGTGAAGAGTCTACCCGCAATGCAGGAGACACGGGCTTGAGGTCTCAATCTGGTTTGAGAAGATTCCCTGGAGGAGGGCATGGCAACCCACTCCAGCAGTCTTGCCTGGACAATCACATGGACAGAGGAGCCTGGCAGGCTACAGTCCATAGGTCACAAAGAGCTGGACATGACCAAAGCAACTGAGCACGCAGTTACATGAGATTTATACATATATAGCTATTATAATAATACATGTAAATATACTTATGAATAAATATAAAGAAATACATATTTAAATACATTAAAAATAAGTATATATATATTTAAATAAATAAAATAATATAAAAACTACCCAATGCATCTTTGGTCTATTTTTGGAGTTACATTCTAGTTAGGTCAATTTATATTGGTTTTTCCATTTAAAGTAGTGATATAATAATAATTGTAACCTGACTACAGAAAAGGCAGTGATGGCTGTTGTTTAAAGCACTTACTAAGTGCTCGACTTCAGCAGAGAATCTACATGTACTGTCTGACTCAACCTGTCTGAACTCTTTAAGGCAGGTAGGATGACAGTCTCCAGCTTTAAAGATGAGGAAATTGAAGCAGAGAATTAAGTCACTTGCCAGGTCAAATGACCAATAAATGACAGAGCTAGAATTTGAATTCAAGCAATCTGGCCGCAGTCTCATAACCAGTATGGTGATATAGTCTCCATTTAAGATGCAGTTATGGGGCCAGGTTCAATCCCTGATCCAGGAAGATCCCACATGCCACGGAGCCACTAAGCCCGTGCTCCACCACTACTGATCCTGCGCACCTCAAGAACTGAAGTCACAAACCAATGGAGGTCCAGCACAGCTGAAAATAATGAATAAATGAATTTTTTAAAAAAAATGCAATTATGTATGTATGTTTTTAAGAAGTAGTAAGCGGAGGGACTTCCCTGGAGGTCCAGTGGTTAAGCCTTTACACTTCCACGGCAGGGAGTGTGCGTTCCTTCTCTTGTCTGGGAACTAGAATCCTGAAGCGTGATCAAGAGATTTAAAAAAAAAAAGTGAGTGGATTTGAAGAAAAGTAGTAAATGATGACAGTACAAAAGGTATTAAAAAGAAAACATATTCAGATATGCTAATATTCATGAAGGTGACAATAAATGATTAAATTTCCAAAAACAAAACAAAACATAACGAGCCCAACTCCACGTGCCCACAAGGAATGAGGCCCGGCAAGGGAAGCGCCTACTCAAGGCAGCACAGTGGAATAGGACCTAGGAGAGGGGAGGGATGGGTGGCGGCCTAACTTAGAGTATCTGTGAGTTCATGGATATCAGACAGGGTCCCCCAACTTCCTGTCCCCACTGCTGGCCTCAGTATTAGGTGGCCGGGGAGGAGAGGTGGTATTGGGATTACTGGGTGTTGGCCAAGGGAGGCATTGAGAGAGGTCACCAGGCCAGATGAGCTTTTCCTAGTTCTTTGAAACCAAACCCCATCCCCATGTTAGTGTGAAAATAGCCCCTCAGGGGCTTGCGCACTGCTGTGTGTGGGTGTGTGTCCCCTCTGAGCTTACTGTCATGTCAGGACCCTCTTTCCTTCAGAATGGGGGCTGTAGACATTCATTCATTCATTCTACAGAGAGCAGTAGAGGGCCTCCCTTGTCTTCAGCTCTGTGGGTACTGGGGACCCTGACACTTGTCTAAATGCCCTGGGTTAGCATCCCTTGCTTTATAGCCTCTTGGCATTGGAATCTTTCTGGGATGGAGAAATGCATTCTTCCCTCTCCTCAAAGTCTCTATTTTATTTCCCTATCTCCAGGGGCCTCATTTAGAAAAATGATTTTTCTGCCCTAGATAGGCCCTCTTTATGTTGCAGTCTTATTTATTCCCATCTTCCTTTACATCCCTCAGCGATAGCGGGCACCCAATCTGGGGCAACCAGAAGGGCTTTCGTCAGTCTTTTTAAGAGCTGAAAATCACAACCCACGGACCCTATTACTATACCTGGTTGGGAACCTCTGGCCTTGTCCCACTTGCCCATTTTATGGGTGGAAAAGCTGTGATTCAGAGAAGGATACTTTACTCATCCCTCCGCATTTACTGAGCACCTATTTTATGCAAGGAATGAAGACCCTAGACGAATAGGAGCCAGTGCTGGCTGTGTTAGTTCTGGTGCTGCTGGAATAAATGACCACAAGTCTAGTAGCTTCCAGCAACATGAATTTGTTATCTTGCAGCTCTATAGATCAGCAGGTCCAACTCATTGGGCTCACATCAAGGTGTTGATGGGCTGCATTCTTTTCTGGAGACTCTCAGTGAGAATCTGTTTGCCTTTCCCAGCTTCTAGGAGCCGCCCGCATTCCTTGGCTCTGCCTCCATTTTCAAAGCCAGCAGCATGTCCTCTCTTGGATGCTTCTTCCACAGTCACATTTCCTCCTGACTTTTGCCTCTTCTGCATTCTCTTCTACTTTTGAGGACGCTTGTTACTGGATTGGGCCCAGTTGAATAATCCAGAATAATCTCCCTATTTTAAGTCCAGCTGATTAACAATTTTTATTCCATCTGCAATTTTAGTTCCTCTTTGCCACGTAAGGGGATTTAGTGACAGGTTCCACAAATTAGAATGTGGGCATTTGGGGGGAGCATTATTCTGAATACCACTCCTGTCCTCAGGGAGCCTGGGGTCCACCAAGGGAGACAAAATCAGCGTGGCATTCGCCATGGAAGCCAAGAAAAAGGGACACTTGACCCAGCTGGGATGGGAGCAGGAGGTCAGAGAAAGTCTGGAAGAGATGATGGACTGGCTGGGATGTTGCAGATGAGAAGGAGTTAGTTTAGTGGGCATGGAGGTGGGCGGCATCCCTGGAGGAAGGAACAGTATGTGCGAAGCCTGGAAGTGAGGAAGAATGTGTGTGTCCTTGTGGCAGAAGCCTGGGGAGAATAGTGAGGCTGGAGGCCAGGCTGGCTGTTTTCTGAAGGCAGTGAGAAACCTGTGATCAGGTTTTGAGCAGGAGACTTGCAAGGCCAGATTTGCATTAAAAAAAATTATTTATTTGGCTGTGCTTAGACTTAGTCATGGCACATAGGATCTTCGATCATTGTTGTGGCATGCGAGATTGTTGGTGGTGGTGCTGGTCGCTCAGACATGTCCAGCTCTTTACAACCCCTTGGACTGTAGCCCCCCAGGCTCCTCTGTCCATGGAATCCTCCAGGCAAGAGTACTGGAGTGGGTTGCCATGCCCTTCTCCAGGGGATCTTCCCGACCCAGGGATTCAACCCAGGTCTCCCACATTACAGGCAAATTCTTTACTGTTTGAGCTACCTGGGAAGCAAAATTGTTAGTTGCAGCATGTAGGATCTAGTTCTCCGATCAAGGATCAAACCCAGGCCCCCTGCTTTGGGAGTGCAGAGTCTTAGCCACTGGACCACCAGGGAAATCCCCAAAGTTTGCATTTGAGAAAGATCACCCTGGGGTCATGTTGGAGAAATGGCTGAGAGAGAAACAAGAGATGGGAAACCAGTGATGAGGTGATTCAGTAGAAGATGTGATGGGGACCTGGATCAAGGCAAGGCAGGGGAACAGAGCAGAGGGAGTGGGTTGGTGAGCTGTTGGAGATGAGAAGACTATAGGATGCAGCTGACAGTTGCTTGTGGGCAGGAGAGGCAGGAGGAAGGGGCAAGATGATGAGCAGATTTCTGGTTTCAGAGTCTGACTGGATGAGGGGGCCAATCACTAAGGTAGGGATGTGGGGAAGGGGTAGGCTTAGGAGGGTATGTGTTGATGGTCTGTTCCCAATAAACACCTAGGGAAGACATCCTGGATATATGAACATGGGCGCTTGTATCAATTATACCAACTTATATCAGTTAGTTATAGCTGTGTAACAAACCACTCCAAACAAGTAGTATAAAACAGCAACCACTTATTATCACTCATGTGTCTGCATATGGCTAGGGCTTGCCTGATCCAGGCTGGGCTATGCAGTCACTCAGCTTCAATCTGCAGGCCTGCAGGTCAGCTAAGTGGCCAGATTTGGGATTGCTGACCACCCCTTCCCTTCTGACCCTGACCTGAATGCCTTCCCTTGTTCTTCTACCCTACCTTGGACCAGCAGATGACAACCAAGCAAAGAGCTGCAGGAGGGGAGGGAATGAGGATGTCTTAAGGAGGAGCATTCTAGGCAGAGGCAATGGCCCGTACAAAGGCCGTGAGGTGAGATTGTGCCTAGAGTTTGAAGAACAGGAAAGAAAGCAGTGTGGCTGGAGGGGGTGTGCGAGTGGGAAGGAGTAGCCGAGGAAGTCAGAGTTAGCAAGGAGCTTAGTCATATGGGGCCAGGAAGGTCCTGGGAATTATTATTATTGCTGCTATCAGTTTTCATCTTTTTCTCCTGTCCCCCACAGAACCCCTCATCCCTGGATGCAGCCATCCAGCACGCCCTGGCAGGCCTCTATCCCCCTTTTGAAGCAACAGCATCTACCATCCTGGGTCAGGTGTTCCGTCTCCTGGATTCTGACTTCCAGGGCGATGGACTGAACTTCCTCCTGGATTTCCTGATCCCTGCCAAGCGCCTGTGTGAACAAGTGCGTGAAGCAGCCTGTGTAAGTTGAAAGGGACATGGGGTCAGGGTACAAGCTCTCCCAGAAGGGCTGGAGGTGAGCAGAGAAGGAAGTGGGCTGGTATGTATCTTGTTGAACAGCATGAACTGAGGACATAGGATGGTTTTCAGGTATTAATTGCTTGCCCCCCAAAAAACTTCAGCCCCATAAATGGACAGGAAGGTCACTTGGGCCTTTACCCTCTGATATCTAGGAGTCAATCACATTTGCACTTTGAATAACAAGGAGGGAGGCCTGGGTAAAGCATCTGTGTGGATTCTCTGGCCCCCAGGAATTGATACTGTGGGCACTGTCTAACTGTCTTGATTGAAGTGGGGAAGCTTCGGTGAAAATAGTAGAGAATGTCCCAGACTTTCCCTGAAGCCCTTGTGGGATCAGAACTCTCACTTTCTTCCCTGGATGATGAACGAACAAATACCAACTTTGATCTATTAGTAGGGACTGCCTAGAGCACCTGATTGGCTCAGTAAGAAAGAATTCTCTGAATGGTTAATGATGTCTGCTGTGTTTGAGGGTGCAGTAGAGATACTAGTACTTGTCTGATGCTTTGTGACCCCATGGACTATAGCCTGCCAGGCTCCTCTATCCACGAAGGATTCTCCAGTCAAGAATACTGGAGTGGGTTGTCATTTCCTCCTCCAGGGGATCTTCCCGACCCAGGAATCGAACTCACGCCTCCTGCATTGGCAGGCAGATTCTTTACCACTGAGCCACCTGGGAAGCCAATGAGACCCCTTCAAACCCAGATCTCAGGGAGCACTCTCCTGAGGCAAAGTGGAAATAAAAGTGTTTTAGGCAGAATTCATTGGCTGCAAATGACAGATCCTTACTTAGATCAGGACAAGGTGATCCCGACATGGGTCTGAGGTCATCCACTGATCAGACCCCTTTGGGACCTTGTCTCTTGTCTCTGCCATTGCTTGTCAGGATCATTCGTACAAGCTAGGTGTTTCCTCGAGGGTGGAGCCCAGGGCAGCACCAGGATCAAATCCTACCCTGAAGAGGAAAATGAACTCTTCCCCATCAGCTGCAGATAGAAAATCTCAAGGGAGGATCCTGATTGGCTGGGCTTGAGTCTTGCATCTGTGCTTGGACCAATCATTGAGGCAAGGGGAATGCGGTACCAGGATTGGCCAGGCTTGGATCATATGTCTATCCTTGGACCAATTACTGCAGCCAGAGGAATGGATATGAGGACTCTGCAGACTTGAATCCTATGCCTACCTCTGTGCTCAGAGGGTGGAGATTGTTTTAAGAAAAGGGTGGGGAGAGGCCTTTGGAGATCAAAGCTTCAGATGCCTACTCATGGAACTTACCACATCCTTCGCAGAGTTGCTGATTCTGCCCTGCCCTTCTGTTATTCAATGCCCACCCCTAACTTCTCCAGCCTCAAGAATTGCTAAGAGCATCTTAGGTCCTACTAGCCTTTCCTGAGTTGCTCATATCTGTCAGGGACCTGGCATATCAGGAGCAGAAATAAATGGAAGAATTATGTGCATCATTTCAATGATAGAAAAAAATTGAATGCAGCAGCTAAAAGTTCAGACTTAGGAAGCTAGAATAAGAGATGGTTGGAACTGGAAGGAAATAGGTAATTTCATTCTAGGTGCTTAGCACGGTGCCTAGCACATAGAAATAGCTCCACACACATTCACTGTTCTTGGACGAGAAGAAAGAATCTTGCTGAAACATTGCAGCCAATTTCCACATATCTATGTTGAGATTATTTAAGCTGTATCCTCCCCATCCTTCCTTCGTGGCTCAGTAGTAAAGAATCTGCCTGTCAATGTAGGAGATGCAGATTCGATCCCTGGGTCAGGAAGCTCTCTTGGAGGAGGAAAAGGCAATCCACTCCAGTATTCTTGCCTGAAAAATCCCATGGGCAGAGGAGCTTGGTGGGCTACCATCCGTGGGTTGCAAAAAGTTGGACACGACTGAGCCGCTGATCATACACACAATGGCTCCCCATCTTTATTTCTTCTCCCTAACAAGCTATACATCTACCTGCTTCTTTTATTTGGCCATTAAAACTGCATTTGCACTGTTCCTTTCCCCATTTCTTCTGAGGGCAAGGATCACAATATTTAGATTTTTTATATTTTAAATTATAGATAACTTTAATTGTAATTATAGGTGAATTTGTGTCACTTCAGAGCAGGGAGTGGTGGCATGGAACTAATGTATGTCCCCTGGGGTCAGGTGCCCCAGGCTCAAATCCAGTCTCCATCACTGTGAAGTTGTGGGATCCATGTCACCTCTCTGAACTTCAGTTTCCTTATGAGGAAAACAGGAATGTTAATAACACAGGATGTATGTACCTTGCTGAGATGATACACACAGCTTAGCACAGAACCTGGCATGAAGAAATTGCTCAGTAGCCGCTGGCTATTACTTGACCACTGTCTTCTTTCTCCCTATGAAATAAGAATGCTCCGGCCTCAAAGTCTGCCTTTATAACCACCAGCACCCAGACAGACAGCCACAATCAATGAAGTCTAGGGAGACTGGAGACAAACATATGGCTGATTCTAAATATGAGCACAAGTCCTGCTTTGGCTGCTTTTCAGCTGGGTGACGACGAGGCATTTTTTTTTTTTTTTACTATCTCTCTGAGCCTCGGTTTTCTCATCTGTAAAGTGGGAATGAGAGTTCCCGAACTGCCTGCACTCCTGAATTACTGTGAGTCAAATAAGATGATCATAACAGTCATTTCTATGGTGATTTGCTATTTGCAAAACACCACTCGGATGTTTCATCTCATTCACTGAGAAGTGGAGGGAAGGGGGAAAGATGCTGTAAACAACAGAGGACTATATGAAGAGGGTGAAATAACGCACAGACTTGTGTTTGTGGATAGAAAGTTTCTTGGAGACAGCCAAATCTGCAGTATAACTGAAATGAACTGGCTTATCAACAAGGCAGGTACAGGTGTGGTCAGATCTCATCATTCCCCCAATTCATAATTCCAGGAAACACCTGCTTGATTTGCAGGATGTTCAGTGTCACTCTCTCCAGCTCTCCCATACACTCATCCAAATTACATGAGATTACTGGGGCTTATTTGATCTGCAGGAATCAGACTCTTTTCCAAAAGTCAGGAAGGGAAAGACCTGTTTTCAGTTTGGTGGAGCTGTTGTTTCTGTTGATGCCATTTGGGGTCACTGTTGAACACTGGGCCTGCACAGGGCCAACTAAGTGACTGAGCATGCACGAACATCTACTTATTATATTTTATGCATTGCATTGTTTTTTAAAAAACATACATGTATTTATGATCTCACTTAATCCTCGTACCAACCCAATAATACCAATGTGTGTATTAGTATCTGAGCTCAGTCACTCAGTTGTGTCTGATTCTTTGTGACTCCCTGGATTGCAGCCAGCCAAGCTCCTCCATCCATGGGATTTTTCCAGGCAAGAATGCCTGAGTGGATTGCCATTTCCTCCTCCAGGTGATCTTCCTGACCCAGGAATTGAACCTGCATCTTCTGCATTGGCAGGTGGATTCTTTACCACCTGGGAAAGTCCTAATTATACCAATATGCGTCATTATTCCTATTTGCAAATAGGGAAGCTGAGGCTCAAAGAAATTATGTCATTTGCACAAGTTAGCAATTCAGACCTTGGAACCCATGTCTCCCTGGCCCTAAAGTGGAGCGTTCAACTTGAACTGGGTTGAGAGGAGTTTTGATGGTTGTAGGGGAGAAGGCAGCCAGCAGGACAATCCTCATGAAAAAGGCTCTTGCTAACTGATGCCTGGCACTCAGACCTTTTTTCTCCCTTGGCCCAGTAGGTGAGGAGGTATTGATATTTTCAAGGTCAGGGCCAGGACTAGGGGGAGCAAGAGGCATGGAGGTCCTAACGTTTAAGGAGGTGCTCCCTCTCGGGGCTGCGTGACTTGCAGGATGCCAAGAGTGGGGCCTCCTTGGATGCTGTGTCCTAGGCACCTTTCTTGCCTCACCTGAGTCCTCGACCTGTTCAATGTTCCTTCTGGGAGAGGGAAGGAAGAAACCCACGGGTGGGGCTTTCAGAACCTGATTCTCTGATGCTGTCCCCCTCCTCTTTGCAGGCCCCCTACTCACACCGCCTCTTCCTGCATGAGGGCTGGCCGCTGTGCCTGCGGGATGAGGTTGTGGTCCACCTGGCACCCCTCAATCCCCTCTTATTGCGCCAAGGTGACTTCTACCTCCAAGTCGAGCCCCGGGAGGAGCAGTCCGTCTGCCTCACGATCAAGTGCCTCTCTGTGGACCTCCGCACAGTGGACACAAAGCCAGTCCCTGAGTCATCCTATCCTATACTTTTCAGCCAAGCCTGGTTGGAGGCCATCAACGGTGACTCTGAGGGCAGTCCCCTACACAACTGCCTGGTAGCTTCAGAAGATGGCATGGCCCCTGTGCCCTGGACCAAGATAACCAGCCCAGAGTTTGTGGATGACAGAGCCCCTGCAGTGAATCTCCTCTCCCCGGCCTGGGAGTCCCTTCAGTTAGAGGCACTGGATTTGAGCAGTTCTCAAGAGCTGCACCAGGCCAGGTGCCCAGACAGCCAGGTGCTGCTTGTCCGGAGTTTGGGCAAGGGCAGGACACACAGGAACAAGTACCCAGGCCTCATCAAGGTGGAGCAAGCTGGACCTGGGGAGGTGGGCTTCAGGGTAGACAGTGTGGCCAGCCAGGACCTGGGGGGAGAGTATGTGGCTCTTCTGGACTTTTCCCAAGACAGTAGAGAAGGGTCTCCCAGTAAGGAGGTGGTGACACCCAATGGGTGTCCTTTGGGGGTACCGAAGGAGCTATCTGGAACCACGGAAATCCCTTTCTCTCAAAGGATGCTGCCTCTGTCAGGGGCCAATGGAGAGCCTTCCTTGGAAAAATGGGCTTGTGAAAAGGCTGAAAGCTTGGGGGAGAAACCCTGTGTTTGGGGCTCAAGGAGAAAGGCTAATGATAAAGTCCCTACCCAAGACTCAGAACACCAGCCCCGAGAGCCATACCTCAGCATCTTTGTAAACCCACTGCATTGTGTGTCTGGCCTCGGGACAGGTGCCTCAGAAGAGCCACCGGCCTCTACAACACAGGGCATTCTGGGAAACTCAGAGAACATGGACCAGCTCAAGCCAGGACCAAAACAAGCATCCTCTCCCCGGCTGTGCCCAGTTTCTCCTCTTGCTGCTCCAGCCTCCGAAACCAAGATGGAAGAGATGACCAAACAGGGCAATGGAAGACTTGCCAAGCCTGTGACCAACTGCGGTCGAAACACTTCCTCTTCCGGGTCGCCCACTCCTGGGCTCAAATTCTCATTCTTAAAGGGGCAGAGGCAAGCGCCTGGGGCCCCAGAGAAAGCCTCGCTCCAGCATGACGGACCCTGGAAAGTCTTGTGTTCACTCTACTCACCCAAACCCAACCGAGCCAAGTGCTTAGGAAAAGGTAAGATGCCCGCATAGTCAGCTGAAGAGGGCAACTGTTCTCTGGATGTGATCAGGTGACAAGGTGGTGTAGGATGTCAGGGCTGAGATCCGCTTGGGCTAGGTCCGACTCAGGGGTTTAGAGCACGGGGTGGCGTGTCAAGAAGCTTAAGGTCTTCTGAGCCTGTAATTGAGCAAGATTCTGTGGTTGTGCTGAGACAGCCTGAGTCTATACCCCAGCTTGGGCATATACTGTCTGGGTGACCTTGATCAATGACTTAACCTCTGTAAGGTCAGGTCTCCCCCTCTGTGCAATGAGGATCTCATCTGCCTCCTCGAGTTGTTTTGAGGTTCAAAGACAACACCAGTAGTAAGGAGCTTAGCACAATGCCTGCCACACAGAAGGAGATCAATATTGTAAGTGCTTATCATGAGGCAGAATGTGAGAAAATATTTTCCCTGGGAAAATCCATCTTCTGCAATATTCTTTGTTGTTTATCTGCAGCTGGAACAACTCAGACCAAAACATCTGGCCTAGACGCTGACTCAGACCCAGTGACCGAGGAAAAGGCTGACTTCCCAGAAGCTTCTGCAGGCCCTCCAGAAAAAAGCCCCACTCTGGACAAGGACCCCCCAGGACTTGAGCCCAGGATTGGGGCCCTGAGCGTGGAGATCTTCCATTCCAGGATAGCATGTCTGCCAGGTCCTCAGGGGCTGTAGGGGCGAGTGGAGGTGAAGGGGAGGGAGCTGTGGGGGCGGGGATAGGGGTGGCTGAGAATCTTCAGATGTTGGTGGGTGTGGGGGAGGCAGGGAAGGTCCTAGATGCCTGTGTTCTGGACCAGGCCTCCCTGGAACTCAGATTCTTCATCTTTCCAATGAAGGAGGTTAAAGCAATTTCTAGGTATTCATTCATCCATCTATCCATTCCTCCCTCCCTCCCTCCATCCATCCGTCTCACTTCTAGTGAGGCCATCAAAGCCGATGTCTTAGGTCAGGTTCCCTAGAAGCAGAGCTTAAGACAGGGATCCTTGGGGTAGTGATTTATTTTCCTGAAGGTTGCTCTCAGGGGAAGGGGAGTAAGGGAGGCAGGGCAAGGCAGGGGAGAAGCTAAGCCAGGATGTGACCTGATTTTCCAGGGGCGGGGCAGCTCTGGAGCATGAATTACATCACAGAGATGGTTCTATCTTAAGGTTCAGGAGCTGACCTTTTGTACACCTGAATCTGTGAGTCATCAGCTGCAGGCTGATCCTGGGATGAGGATGCAAGTGAACCGTGATCCAGTTCAGTGGAGGGCAATTCTTCAGACAAGGGGACATCTCTGGGCCAATTTACAGCCGTAACTACAGCCTCTGGGGGATGAGTGCTCTGACCTGATAAGGGGGATCTGATTAGGGCGTCAGCGTCATCCAGTACTGAGAGTGTTATCACTCTTGTTTAACATTTATTCATCTTTGCAATAAAGATTTATTGAGCACCTACTGTGTGTCAGACCCTGGGCTTAGCACTGAGGCTTCAGCAGAGAACCAAGCCTGCTCTCAGGAAGCATATTCTGGGAGTAAATTCAACAGGTTATTACAGTAGATTATTATAATTTACTGTAAAATGTGACTATGTGGCATTACAGGGAGCTTTGGGAGGAGAGGTGAGGCCCCTGGGGTGCTTGGGGCAGAGGAGAGGTTAAGACTTCCTGAAGGAAGTAATGTGAAACTCAGTTCTGTACTATGAGTAGGTGTTATTTGTGTAAAATGGTGGGGATGGTGTTCCAGGCAGAGAGAACAGCATGTGCGGAGTTCTCGAAGCAAGAGAAGCCACAGTGCTTTCTGGGACCTGACTGTCCTGCAAGTCTGTTTTATTTCACAGACATCTAAATTTCTGCAGACATGTCCTGGGGGACACCAATCTATCACTTTGTTTTGTTTTCCTTTTTAAAAAGATTTATTTATTTACTTGGCTGCCTCGAGTCTTAGTTCTGGCATGTGGGTTCTTTGTTGTGGTGTGTGGGCTACTCTCTAGTTGCAGCACGTGGGCTTAATAGTTGCAGGGCTGGGGCTTAGTTGCCCGTGGCATGTGGGATCTTAGTTCTCCAACCAGGGATCGAGCCCATATCCCCTGCATTGGAAGACGGGTCTGTAACCATTGGACCACCAGGGCAGTCCCTGCTCTGTCATTTTAAAACTCCTGGGGGGCATTGTCTGTCTTCCTGGTCATCTGTGCTCCAGCTCAGGCTGTTTGTTCCTATATTTGTGCTAAGTTGCTTCAGTCGTTTCTGACTCCTTGAGATCCCGTGGACTGCAGCCCGCCAGGCTCCTCTGTCCACGGAATTCTCCAGGCAAGAACACTGGAGTGGGTTGCCATGCCCTCCTCCAAGGGATCTTCCCGACCTAGGGACTGAACCTGCGTCTCTTATGTTTCCTGCATTGGCCGGTGAGTTCTTTGCCACTAGCACCATCTGGGAAGCCCTGTCCCCATATTAATTGTTCACAAAGTCTCACAATCCTTCTATGCTCTAGATGGCTGCACCCATGTGTAAGGCAACACTTGTGAAGGTGGTTAAGTCTGTTGAAGGCTTCATGAGCTCCAAAGGGTCTCCCACACTCCACACTGTGGAGGGTCGTACCTGCATGGAGTCCACAGTGCTCATTGAAGGGTGGCCTTGAGTGAGGTGACTCTGGGGGTCAGGGCTGTGAGCCCGGGGTGCAGGACAGGCCCAGTTTCCAGTGACCAAGGCCTCTTTCCCCCTGCTATACTTTTCCTTCCCTGTGGTGTAAACAGGCTGTGCTGACTCCCTGGGCCTCAGACTCTTGACCCTTGTGGGGAGCGTGGGGCACACTGTCTGGATTCCTGGAACAGGAAATAGTCTGTGAAAAAGTCTGCAAGAATAAATAGTGGGACTTCCCTTGTGGTCCAAACTCTGCAGTGCAGGGGGCACGGGTTCAATCCCTGGTCAGGGAAGATCCCGCATGTCGCATGGTATGGCCACAAAAAAAAAAAAAAAAAGAATAGTGAGCTGTCAGCTGTGGAATGCACACTCACCACATGGGGGCTGAGATGAGGACAGAGATAATGGCTGTTACCACAACTGCTATTTATGAGGCCCCTGCCCCATGTTAAATGCTTCTCAGGAGCTGTTT
The DNA here is from genome assembly GCF_963930625.1 of Muntiacus reevesi. Taxonomy (NCBI): domain Eukaryota; kingdom Metazoa; phylum Chordata; class Mammalia; order Artiodactyla; family Cervidae; genus Muntiacus; species Muntiacus reevesi. The sequence continues at coordinate 65,359,605 of NC_089250.1, read as the reverse complement.
CATTTAGTCTTTGAAATAACCTCATCTGCTCAGTATTATATTCTCCCCATTTAACAGATGAGGAAACTGAGGCTCAGAGACACACTGACTTGTCTAAGGACACAGAGCAAGTCGGTGCAGAACTGGGACTTCAATTCCTGTCCGTGTGAACCCCAAAGCTCATTCCGTGAGCATTATTCTGCCCAAGGTGCCCAGGGCAAGGGGTGCCCAGAGGAGGGTGAGGCTGCCTCCGCATGGAGGATGGTTTTGGGGATGACTTTTCTGAAGTAGCTTTTGTACTGGGTCTTGAGGGATGAATAGGAGTTCAGATGGAGAAGAGAAGGGGCATTCCAGACAGAGGGACCAGTACAGGCAAAGCCTAGAGGCCACAGAGCAGGTTCCTATAGAAGGGGCTCCACCAAAGTGCTCATTGCTCATGTGTGTGCTTTCTCTTCCAGGCGGTCGGGACAGGGCGGGGCGGCCCCTGCTTCTGGTGTCGACCACCAAGGGCCCCTGGGAGGCGCCATGGTGCACTGCCTCGGAGGTCACCAAGCTGTTTTCCTACCTGTGCACCATCCCCAGGTAAGGGGCTGGGCCAGCCTGACCACCCCATGCCCCCTCGGCCTCTCAGCCCTGAGCCCAGCACCAGGTACCATATGAAGAGATATCACATCTTCTTGGTCCTGAGTCAGATGCTGGGAAAAAAGCAGGACAGACCGAAAAAACAGGATAGTCCCTGCCAATGGGGTGTTCCCAGGCTGGCGGGGGAGATGGATGGTATGCAAGGCACCAGCCATGGACCCCAGCTCTCAGGAGTGTTAGTGTGGTGAAGAAAACAGCGATATCATAGATCAGTGGCTCTCAAACTCAAAAGGCATCAGAACCATCTGGAGGACTGTTAAAACAGATGGTTGGGCCCCACCTCCAGAGTTTCTGGTTCAGTCGGTCTGCATAAGACCTGACAATGTGTATTTCTAACAAGTTTCCTGGTGATACTGATGTGGGTGGGCTGCAAACACATTTTGAGAGCCTCCATTGTAAAATGAAGGGCGAGAGGCAGTTAGTTTCAATTGGGAAATCAGGGAAGGCTTCCCTGAGGAGGTGATAGTTGAGCTGGTGATGGACAGAAAAGCCTGGCGTGCTGCAGTCCATGGGGTCGCAAAGTCAGACACGACTGAGAGACTGAACTGAACTGATCAACAAATTATAAAGTTGAACAAATGAAGGAAAGGGTGAATGGATGAAGGAATGAATAAGTGAGAGAGCAAGAGAATGAGTGAGTGATGAGTGACCAGGTTTATTTCTACCACCACTCCTTCCCTCCACCTCCCATAAGACTTCAGGTTGGACTGCCTGGGGAAGAGACACCATCTTTCCTCCAAGTTGCAGCGCCCGGGCTGGGGTGGGTGGGGGAGGGACTCATGGGACCCTTTGGGACCTCCACCTCCAACTCCACTCCAACTCCACTCCACCTCGAACTCCACCCACTCCACCCAACTCCACTCCATGGGAGCCAACACTGCCACCTGCTGGCCACTGAGATTTTTCTACCCTTTGTCCAAAGAGGAGTGAACGGGAGATGGAAACCACCCCCACCCCCCACCAACCTTCTGTGTGACCTGGGAATGGTAACTTTCCCTCTCTGAAACACCCCCTGAGAAAGGGAGATGACCAAGTGGGCTGTGAGGATCAAGCCTGATCACAAAAAGGGAAGTGAGGTGCAGTGTGAACTGCGCATTTGTTGTTTTTCAGTCGCTCAGTCGTGTCCGACTCTTTTCGACCCCATGGACTGCAGCACGCTGGGCTTCCCTGTCCTTCTCCATCTCCCGGAATTTGCTCAAATTCATGTCCATTGAGTTGGTGATGCCATCCAACCATCTCATCCTCTGTCATCCCCTTCTCCTTCTGCCTTCAACCTTTCCCAGTATCAAGGTCTTTTCTAATGAGTTGGCTCTTTGCATCAGGTGGCCAGAGCACCGGAGCTTCAGCTTCAGCATCAGTGCTTCTAGTGAATATTCAGGACTGATTTCCAATATGATTGCACCTGGGGATTTCCTTTAGAACTGGGCATGGGGTTCTCATATGCTGGGCTTGCCTCTCCACTCCTGTTGTGAACCTCCAATGCTGGGCACCTGCCCTGAGCCAGGTTTCATGCTGGGCCATGCTGGGGACTCCAATCCTCCTATATTGGGCCTTGACCTCTATGGGTGTTCAGGCTGGCAGTGGAGGCAGGCGTGGAAATGCACTTCCCTCCCAGCATGGGCATAGCCAGAAGCAGGTGAGGACATGAAGTCAGAGCCCTGGCCTCACCTCCGAGAGCCTCCCCTCACGTGTGCTATGCCACTGCCCAGCACCTCTCAGGACAGTGATAACAGCAAACGTTGACATCCCTGTTTTTCTGCACGGTCCCTTAGTATTTTACCAGAATGAATCCATCAGTCCTCACCACAGCCCCCGGAAGCCTATACTATCATTAGCCCCATTTACAGCTGGGAAATTGACTCCCAGAGAGGTGAAACAGCGTGCCCAGGTGACTGCCACAGCTTCACATCCCACACTGGCCACCCCTGGCTTTGGTCTGTGACTTGGGTGGTTTAAGACTTGAAGGCAGTTGGGGGTTACTTTCCCAGTCTGATTGAATGGCCATGGTACTTGGAACCACTGACTGCCTGGCTCCACTCCCTACCCACTGGACACATTTCTTGGGGGACAGAGGAAGGGTGGAGGTGAAGCATCCTTATTTTAACAAGTTCTGACAATTGAGCCTGTTTAGAAAATCCCAAGGTAATCACTGAAAAGTGCTCTGTGAACTGGTGAGGGTATTTGGGCTGCAAGTAACAAACTCTAATTCAAAATGTCTTATCTGATAAGTAAATGTATCAGTCTTTGTCTCTGCCTTATATCTCTTTGTAAGAGCATTATAATGGAGAAAACGCCTTTCCCAGAAGTCCCCAACAAACATCTCCTCACATCTCATTGGCCAGAAAATGTCACATAGTCCCTATCTAAATTGATCATTGGCCTCAACCAATCAGAATCCAGCCCCTGGGGGAGGAAGGGATGTGGTTATAAGAAAAAAGTTAGGTTCTTGAACAAAATGAGCCTTCTGCCCCAACAAAAGGGGTGAATGAAGGTTGGGTGACTCACCTACTGCAACTGGGATAGTAGCATATAGTTTATGATTGTTAGGGTGTCTGAGAGGGCTGTGTGAGGTACTGTAGGAGCCCTCAAGAGGGAGCAATAAACTCTGCCTGGAGAAGAATCATGGAGGGCTCCCTGGAAGTGGTGTGTGTTGAGGGCTTGGGGAGGCGCTGGAAATTTGTCTTGCAGGATGAAGAGTTCAGTAGTATCCAGGCTTCTAGCAGCCAGCTTCCCTCACCTTCCACTGGGTCGTTCCCCTTCAAGGGCCCTGATTCATCCAATAAGACTGCCAATTCTGTTTACCACCCACAGGCCTGAAGATAAAACCAAGGGGCTGGCAGTTGTGATTGATGCTAGGAAACAGCCCCCACATCCTGGTCTCATCAGAGCTCTGCAGGCCACCCAGGTGAGTGGAAGTGGACAGCCTCAGCCTACCAAGTCTTAGAAGCACTGGAGGCCTTTGGATATTCACAGATCCTGGGGGTTCTCAGAGCTAGGACCGGAACTCCAGGCAGGGAACCTTAGTTGCAGATAATAGAAACCCCAGCCCAGGGGATTTCCCTGGTGGTCCAGTGGATAAGACTCTGTACTTCCACTGCAGGGAGCTTGCGTTTGTTTTCTGTTTGGGGAACTAAGATCCCACATGCCGTGCAGCGAAAGAAACCCCAACCCAAACATTCTTAAAGACAAAGGTCATTCATCGGTTGATGTGACTCAGTCTGGAAATTAAATCCAACTTCAAGTATGACTTGATTTGGGGGCTCAAATATTGTCACCAGGATCTGGTTTCTCTCCCCATTTCCGGCTCATTCCTCTGGGAGAGTGCCATTATCAGCCAGGTCCCACTCTCTGTGGCAGTGTGGTCCCCACCATCTCTAATTTCATATGGTCTGTCATTTAAGTCCAATAGAAAAGAGCAATTCTTTTCCCAGAAGTCCCAGTAAAAGCTTTTTTGAGGGTCTTCTTTGCCCCCGTTGGCTCAGGTATCCATCCATCAGCCAACGTCTGTGGTCGGGGGACTGTGACACGCTGATTGGCTTCGGTTTAACTCACATAAATCTCACCAGCTGAGAATGGGGCAGGGAAGAGATTCATAACTCACCAGTACAGGCAGCAGCATAAATGGAAGTTTGGGATAAGCTCACCTTGTGGTCTGACCTCCACCCCATCTCCTCCTACTTCTCCCTTTACGGATGGGGAAACTGAGACCCAGAGAGGGCAGAAAGTTTGCAACCCAGCTTGAAGCTGCTGTTCCCTTGACTTCCGACAACTCTCAATGAATCATTTGATTCATCCTCCAAATAAGGATCCCAGCCCTCCCTTCCATGTGGATCCCAGCCATGGGGAACCCTTACCCCTGTCTCCGTGGCCCATTTGCCTACATCTTAGAGGGGAGCCTCGGTGAGGGCCTAGGCAGATCAGCTCTGAAATGGTTCTTTCTGACAGGCGCTGGCCCCAGCCTCCATCCGTGCCATTCTCTTCCTGGGGGAGAAGGAGGCAGCTCTCCAGCTGGAGGCATTACCTGACATCCAGGTAAGTGGCAGGCAGCATCGGTTGAGGTGCAGAGGAGTTGGGCTTCAGCTGAGCTGGGGTGAAGAATGGTGGCCCTGGAATAACAGAGTGCCGGTCAATTAGATACGAGGCCTGGATGCTACGAGTCTCCTGCCCAGCCCCCATGGCGTGCAGGCGTGCTCAGTCGCGTCTGATTCTTTGCGACCCCATGGACTGTAGCCTGTCAGGCTTCTCTATCCATGGAATTCTCCAGCCAAGAATACTGGAGTGGGTTGCCATTTCCTCCTCCAGGGGATCTTTCCGACCCAGGGATCGAACCTGTGTGCCCTACATTGGCAGGCAGATTCTTTACCACTCAGCCATCAGGGGTGCCTACAAATTTCTTGGAGAATCACCAAAGTACTGATTAAGTGGTTCTGGGTTGGGCCTGGGATTCTGCATTCTAGCATGTTCCTAAAGTGCTGCTGGGACTGCTGGTTTGTGGAGCACACTTAAAAAAAAACCAGGGATGAAAAAGGGGCTCCAAAACCCCACAGAATTCTCCCCACCCCAAGCTTAGGTATCTGGAGCTATTTGTACCATAAGCTTCAAGCTTCACGACCTAGGAGAAGCAGTCACCTAGTCCCTGCTCCATGTCTTAGTGGGTACCGTTAGGATTTGGTGACCTTTCTCAACATCCCCGAGAACATCTTCATGGGTTTCCAGAAAATGGTACAAGGATTGCAGAGAAGTTTTAGGATTTGGTGACCTTTCTCAGCATCCCCAAGAACATCTTCATGGGTCTCCAGGAAACAGTACAAGGATTGCAGAGAACTTGCATGACAAGGGCCAGCTTTAATCGGTTTGTGTGATTGCCTGGGCAGCTGTGCTGGAAAGAGCCCAGCTCAGAGGGAAGGAGTGCCGTGATTGATTAATGATGTCTGCCTTGATCACAGGCTAGGAGAGTGGCAGCATGAGCAAATAATAGCTATTATTTGCTCTTCCTTACCTAGGGTCTGGCTCTCAATTTTTATTGATCAGAGTTTCCATAGAAAATTCTTTGCCCAGAAAGCAACTCTTAAAGCCAGGGACAGCCTTACCCATGGGAGGTGGAGAGATGCTGGGACATGGATCTGGGCAGGACCTTCTCAGACATTGGTATCTATATTGAGTTCTCTGGTCAGAATGACTTTTCTTTTTTTTGGTCTGCAGGTAGAGGTGCTGACCTCACTGAAGGCCCTGAGCCACCACGTGGACCCCAGTCAGCTCCCTACAGCCCTGGAAGGCCCTTTCCCCTACTGTCATGGCGAGTGGGTGCAATTCTTCCAGGTGTCTATCATCACAGCCCTCACCCCACACCCCCATCCCTTCTCTTTCTCCACTGTCTATCCTGTTCCATGGATCCACCTGAGCTTATCTGGTTCAAAAACAGTCATTCAACAAACACTGATGATGAGGGTGCAGAGTGGAGTGATGAAGAAGAGCTCAGGCTCTGGGGCCAGATGGCCTGGTTCCCAACCCCAGCTCTGCTGTGTGAACTTGGGAAAGTTATATACTTCTCTGAGCCCTTTTGCTCTATGACAGAATGGGGGTTAAGAAAAGTACCTCCTCTGGGGGCTACTCTATGACAGAATGGGGGTTAAGAAAAGTACCTCCTCTGGGGGCTAATGTGAGACTTGAGTTAAGGTGGATAAAGAGCTTAGAAGAAAGAGTGCCTGACACATGCTAAGAGTGATGTGAGTGTTTACTGCAAACACATTTACAGGCATCTGCTTTGTGGACGCACAAATCTCAGGGAGGTGGGGGTCTGGTGGGGGAGGCAGGCGTGCTCCCTCCTGTAAGAGAGGGGAAGTAAGGAAACCGCCAGGGGTCTGCTCCTTTCTGATGTGACCTCAGTCCCTCCTCACCCCAACCCTGAGAGGGGGCATCTCATGCCTGGTTTAGCACATGAGGACGCACAGGATGGGCAAGACTTCTGCAGCGGCACAAAGGTGCTTTTAACCACTCGAGGACCAGTGCAGAAAGCCGGCCCTGGGCTTTCTCTAGACCAAGGCGGCTTCAGCACTATTCCTATTTGGAGCTGGATGATTCATTTTGGGGGTGAGATGTTTGTGCACTGTCACATGATTAGTACCATCCCTAGACCCTACCCACTCTGACAATATTATTCTCCAAATAATGACAACCAAAAATGTCTCCAGACATCGCCAGGTGTTCCGCCCCCCCCCCCCCCACCCCGGCATCCCCACTGAGAACCACCGGTCTCTAGTCTCATGTGACTGTTTGCTTATTTGCTTTTGGCCTGTGCTCTTCTTTTTAATTGGGTCTATTTTCAAACAGACCATACGTTCAAAATCCAATTAGTACAGAAGGGTATAAACGGAAAAATCTCTTACCCTACTCGTCCCACAGGCCCCCAATTCCCCTCTCCAGAGATCTCCAGTTCCTCCAGGGGCTTTTAAACTATATTTTTGCTTTAATGCCTTCCCTTTAAATAGAATCTTACCTATAGACCCAGCCTATAGAGGCTTCCCTGGTCGCTCAGATGGGAAAGAATCTGCCTGCAATTCAGGAGACCTGGGTTCAATCCCTGGGTCAGGAAGATCCCCTGGAGAAGGGAATGGTAGCCCACTTCAGTATTCTTGCCTGGAGAATCCCAAAGAGAGAGGAGCCTGGTGGGCTACAGTCCATGGGGTCACAAAGAGTTGTACACGATTGAGTGATTAACATTTTCACTTTCATAAAGCTGATAATGAAGATGATTAAGGATGCTATTCTAAGTGCCTGGCACAAATAAACCCACAAGCTTCTCAGGCAGGAACTACTGTGCTCCCATTTTATAGAGGAAGTAAAGGCACAGAGAGGTTAAGAAACTTGCGTAAGGCCCCACAGTTAGTAAGTGGTAAAGCCAGGCTGAAGTGGGACCCAGAGAGGACGTCCTCCACCCTGCCATCTCACCCCTCCTACCGTTCCCTCCCCCACCATATCCCCAGTGGCCTGGGAGTAGGTCAGACCTGTCCTCTTTTTCCCTCTCATTTCCAGCATGAGTAGTTCTCAAACTGTGGTCCCTGGACCAACAGCATCAGTATCACCTGGGAACCTGTTAGAAATGCATGCTCTCATGACCCACCCAAGAGAAACTAAGCCAGAAACTTGGGAGGAGGGCTCAATGGCCTGGGTTTTGTTTTTTTTTTTTTTAATGATTCTCTTGATGTGGACAATTTTAAAATTCTTTGTTGAATTTGTTACAGTATTTCTTCTATTTTACATTTTGTTTTTTTGGCCAAGAGGCATGTGTAATCTTAGCTCCCCAACCAAGGATCAGACAGACCTGCATCCCCTGCATTGGAAGGCAAAGTCTTAACCACTGGCCCACCAGGGAAGTCCTGCAGCCTGGATTTTAACTGGCTCTCCAGGCGATTCTGATACAGCTAATGTTTGAGAACCACCAGCCTGCATGTCCTCCTGGTGGGTGGAGGGGAGCAGCCCCCTCTTCGCAGGCTGACACCCCCACTCTGGGCCTCCTGTCCTGCAGAAGCTGGATCCTTTCCTTGCTGACCTTCGCCAGGCCTCCTGCCTGCTAAAGGCTTCCATCAAGGAGTTCGAGAAGGGTGAGCCCCCTGGAGGGGTGCAGGTGAGCCAGGAGTTGGAGGTGGGAAAACCACAACACACCCCCAATTCCAAGGACAAAGGGCTCAGTGCAGAAGCTTTGTTTTCATTCATTCATTCAGCTGATCTTTATTGGATAGTTACTAGGTGTCACATCCTGGAGACCCAGCCTGGGCAGATCGACTTGTCCCTGCCTTCATGGGGCTCACGGTGCAGTGTGAGAGGTCATCATTAAAAAAAAAAAAGTAAACAGAAATGGACATGTCACTACAAGTGATGCTAAAGGCTGTGAAACTAAGATTGAGAATAATGGGGAAGGAGGGTATTGAAGCTGAGCCTTGAAGGATGAGATGGAGCCCCGGGAACAGGAAGGGGACGGTGCTCCAGGTGGAAGGCAATCACGTTCAAAGGCCCTGAGGCGGGGCTGTACTTGGTATATTTGAGCAAGGAGGCCAGTGTGAAACAAAGTAAAGGAAAAGGAGGAGACCTTCTGGGTCCACAGCTGTATTAGGGAGAAGCTGGGTTGGGATTTGATTCTAAAGGGCAAGGTTAGCTGCTGGAGCATTCTAAGTAGCAGTGGGATGATCAAATGGGCCCTTTGGGATCTATCTGGTTGCCATACAGAGAACAGACTGCAGGGGGAGCCAGGGTGCTGTCGGGAAATCAGCAGAGCCCTGGGATGAGTGTCCCAGTAAGACATGATTGTGCTTGGACCAGTGAGGTTGCCATGGTGATGAGAGGAAGCTTGGCTTGCGGAGATGTTTTAGAGATAGAAAGGATGGACTTTCTATAAGACCTTGAATGCCAAACTGGGGAAGTCAGGCAGGATCAGGGTGTGGGGAGCCCTGGAAGGTTATAGAAGGAGAGTGGGAACTGAGCCTCAGGCCACTTCCCTACCCTGGCAGGAGGCCTCCAGGTGTCTGAGCAAGTCCAAGGAGCTGATGGAGGCCGTGCTGAGGGACCGAGGCCTGATGGGCCTCCAGCGGGAAGGCGGAGCCACCATGGCCAGGCTGCGACAGGAAGGCAGCAGGCTGAACTTCAACCCGGATGTCAGGTGCAGGCACCAGGCTTTTCCTCCCCTACCCCATCCTGTTCCCTGGGCTGGGACTCAGAGCTGGGGCCACTTAGCTGAAGGGATGCATAGGGTGGGCTCCGAGGAGGTCCAGGATGGGGTGTTTGCAGTGCCCATATCCCAAGCGGAGGCTTGTACCTCGGCAAGTTCCTTCTCTGCAGCCCTCCTAAGCCCAGGCATTGGAGGACAGGCTCCCCGGCTTCCGGTGACCATCATCAACCAAACACTATCTCTGACCTAAACCCTGGGATGAGTGCCTTCAAGAACTCGTCTCTTCTTCCTCATAAGATTACATGAGGCCTGCATCCTCCTATTTGGCTGATGGATGCTGGGGCTGAGCAAAGGGAAATAAGAGCCAGGCCGCGTGAGCACTAACCCCCGAGCTGCCCTGCCTTCTCTGGCAGGGGCCTGAGAGAACTTCACGGTGTGTTAAGGTCTCAGAACCACAGAGCAAACAGTGCACATTCCTAGAAAGTACCAATTTTCTTAAATTTAGGGATGGGGGTGGCAAATCAGTAATTAAATCAGCCAGTAATTGTAAAAATTTTATCCCTGCTAGAACAAGCACAATTACAAAGTTTGCATGCGCTTCCAAGAACGTTTTGTTTATTTAACCAACCCCAAGTAGCACTTAGAATGAACACAGCATTGTTCTAAGGGCCTCAAGAATGTTAGCGTGTTTAATTCCCACCCACAAAGTGGATCCTAGTAACGTCCTCATTTTACAGTGGAAGAGCCTGAAGCTCAGAGAGGGAAAAGTGACTTGCCCAAGGTCACACAGCCAGGACTTGAACCCAGGCAACCTGGCCCAGAATCTTGAGCACACCACCCTGAGCTGCGCCTAAAGACAGATTCATGCAGATGCGAGCGCTGGGCAGCAGTGGGCCCTAGTCCTGGAGGTGGAGTCATATCCCTGCCCCTCACATGGCCTGGCGGGGCTGGCACTGCCTTTCCCAGCACGCCCCTGCCTCACTAGTCGGACTCCGGGGCCCCCTTGGTTCTCCATAGGCCCCTCCAGACTGCTGGCCAGCAGCAGCTCCACCAGGGGGCGCTGTGGCCCCATGTGAGCCACACTGCGTGGTGGTTCCGCAGCTCCTGCCTGCCCCCGACCTCCTCCCTCCCTTTGCCAGACAGCCTGGCATTTTCCATCCTGTTCACTCACCGCGGGTGCTCACCCATTCCCTGGAAGGGCAGTGACCCATGGGAAGCTGCGGTCAGATGAGGCTCCCTCCAGGAAAATGGACTCTCTCTCCTTCCCTCCCTTTTACCTTTTCCTTCTAAAGGATCTCTAGGGCAGAGGAGGGTGCAACCACCTGGTGAAGTGGGTTCTATTATCCCTACTTGGTATAGTTGGAGAAACCGAGACACAGAAGGGGTGAGGAATTTGCATAAGCTCCTCAGAAGGTAGCAGGCCTGGGGTGTGAACCCAGGTCTGTCCAGCTCAGTTCCTACCTTCCCAGGGAAAGAGAGGGTCATTCGGTTTCCTGCTGTGGCTCTGGTCCTCCCCGTCCCACGGAAGGCCGAGGCTGCGGCCCAGAGAGGTGTGGGGACCCGCCCAAGGTCACCCAGCAAGTCAGCAGCTGAAGCACCTAGGCCGGGGCCACAGAGCTGGAGGGAGCTAGGCAGGCAGGCCTGTGCTGGGCAGGAGTGCAGGGGATCGACCTCTTGGGTTTTCTCTCACCCTCCGTGGCCTCCCAGGAGCCATCTGGCCGAAGCCACCGCCCTGTACAGCCTTGTGGATGAGCAGCTGCACATCCTGGTCACTGTGTCCAACCACCTCCTGAGAAGGCTGGAGCTCCGTGTCCGTCTGGGCCGCCTGGAAGCTGCCATCCACCAGGTGAGAGGGGAAGGAGGTGGGCCCAGGGACCTGAGGGTGGAGGTGGGGCTTCTGCCGCTCCAGGCCCCGCCCCAGCCAGGTGCTTTGCTCTGGTACAAAGATACCAGGTTGGCACTTCTTGGAGAGCCAGGTGGGGGTTCTTGGAGCACACGACATGCACTCCGTAAGTGGGCTTGGTGACTGAGGACATAACATAGAATTTTGTGTATTTACTTATTTCTGGCTGTGCTAGGTCTTCATTGCTCATGGGCTTTTCTCTAGTTGCGGCGAGCGGGAGCTACTCTCTAGTTATGATGCACAGGCGTCTCATGACGGTGGCTTCCCTTGTCGCTGGCTCTAGGCTTGCGGGCTCAGTAGTTGCAGCTCCTGGGCTCTAAAGCACAGCCTCATTAGTTGTGGTGCACAGGCTTACTTGCTCCGAAGCATGTGGGATCTTCCCCAGCCAGGGATCAAAACTGTGTCTCCTGCATCGGCAGGCGGGTTCTTTACCGGTGACCCACCAGGGAAGCCCCCTAGAAGCTGCATTTCTTAAACACCAACTTTGTCCCAAGCCCTGGGCCGGAGCCTTTGTGACCATCACCGCTTTTCAACCTCATCCCTTACCAGTGACATAGGGAAGACGTTAGGATTTCGCCTACTCACTGATGAGGAAACGGAGTCTGGGAGACATTGTCACCTGCCCTTGTCGCACACCTGGGGGTCTGATCCTGGGGCCCACACCGGGCACCATCCTGTCCAACTGCCGAGGCCTAGAACCACCACATCCCTGCATGCTTGGGGTTGTGGAGCACAGGGGGCCCGGAGCCAGACGGCCTGGGTTCCAGTACCGGCTCCAGCACTTACTAGTGGTGTGATCTAGACAAGTACTTAACTACTCAGTGCCTAGGTTTCCTCACCTGTTAAATGGGGGATAAAATTAGTGGCCGCATGGGGCTTTGTGAGGATAAAGTGGGTGAGTATGTACCCTTTAAGACACCCCAGAATACAAAGAGGACTCGTGGGATCGAGAGTCCTTTTACCCCATCTGTCCCTCATTGAATCCTCATGTCTCCAGAATTGGGGGAGCAGGGTTTCAGGCCAGGCCAGTGGGCCCCCAGATGACTGGAGGACAAGACCTCAGCCTCTCAGGAAAGCAGGAAGCTGGCCAAGGAATATCTCCTCAGCAGTCCGTCACGTCCAAACCTCCCTCCCTGCTACAGGTCAGCCACTGGATGGAGCAGGAAGGAAGCCGGTGCCTGCAAGTGCTAACTCCCAGGGACGGAAGCTTGGAGACAGTGGAGAAAGCCCACGCAGAGTTTGAGGACTTCTTCCTTCAGGCTGCGGTGCGTTCCTGAGACTGAGGGACAGGATGGGAGCAGATGGAGAGGACCAGAGCAGGGTGGGGGTGGCATTGCTGGGAAAAGGTGCGGAGGTGGGAAAGTGCTAGAAAGTTGCTTGAGACAGTTAGGGAAACAGCTTGCATCACAAAGGGTTCGGCTTAGAATTATCTCCTCCAGGAAGCCTTCCCTGACTACCAAGTCCAAAAATGACCAGTCTCAGAACCCCTGATGGATTTCTTAAAATACAGATTCTAGAGTCCTACTCTAGCCCTACTGAATCAGCCTGGGAGGCAGGGGGAGTCTGCCTCCTCGATGTGCTGAGCCCTGGGATCCAGGGCAATTCAGCCCCTGTTTTAGCCCTCAGGGAACTTTCAGGCCAGTTTTTTTTTTTTTTTTTTTTTTTTGGAGGGTAGGTTGGAGGGGCAACAGAGAAATAGTCAGAAAAGGAACACCGTGGTGACACAGATGAGAAGCTTCTAACCCAGACTCTGGGGTCAGGGAATTTCTCCAGAAGAAGGTGACACTTAGCAGAGTCCCAGTGGGCAAAGTGAACCCTGGGTTCCCATTTTATAAATGAGGAAACTGAGGCTCAGGAAGTCTCGCATCTTGGTAGAGAGGCTGAAGCTGATGGACACCCTCCCCTCCCCGCTCAGGCCCAGTACCGCCGAGGCCTGGAGCTGTGCAAGCAGGCGGCCCAGCTGGCAGCGGCCGCCAGGACTGGGGAGGCAGGAGGGACCGAGCTCCCGGAGCTGGCAGCCTTCGCCTTCACCCAGCGGGCCTTCCAGGCGAAGCTGACCCACTTCTACATGGCAGCTGAGCGGCAACGCACAGACCTGGAGACGCTGCTCCATCTGCACCACTTCTGCAAGAAGGTGAGCCTTCCAGCGTAGATTTCCCACCGCTGCCCCCCAACTCCTGGGAGGAAGGGTGGGGGCAGGGAGTCGGCCAGACACAGCCCTAGGCTCTCTTCATTCCATAGTCCCGTGAGGAGGGAAGAGAATTAACTGCATTTTCTGAAACGGAAACAAGGTTTGCAAGATGAAGTTACTCTCCCAAACCAGGTGCAGGTGACCTCTGAACCCGGTTTGTCCCACTATACAGGAGCCCCGCAGGGACACAAACTCTCAAAGGACCCTCGGAAAACATCTGCTTCTTAAGTGATGGGTTTAGGGCCGGGTTGTTGTCGTTCAGTCACTCAGTCGTGTCCCACTTTTGGGACAGACCCCATGGACTGCAGCACGCCAGGCTTCCCTGTCCTTCACCATCTCCCAAAGCTTGCTCAAACTCATGTCCATCGAGTTGGTGATGCCATCCAACCATCTCATCCTCTACGCCCCCTTGTCCTCCTGCCCTCAATCTTTCTCAGCATCAGGATCTTTTCTAGTCAGTCAGCTCTTTGCATCAGGTGGTCAAAGTATTGGAGCTTCAGCTTCAGCTTCAGCATCAGTCCTTCCAATGAATATCAGGGTTGATTTCCTTTCGGATTGACTGGTTTGATTTCCTTACTATCCAAGGGACTCTCAAGAGTCTTCTCCAGCACCACAGTTCAAAAGCATCAATTCTTCAGCCTTCAGCCTTCTTTATGGTCCAACTCTCACATCCATACATGACTACTGGAAAAACCATTGCTTTGACTATATAGACCTTTGTCGGCAAAGTGATGTCTCTGCTCTTTAATATGCTCTCTAGGTTTGTCATTGCTTTTTGGAGCCTAGGGATTTCTGAAAATCTGATCAAAGTCATAGACTTTCCCTCCATATGTAGACCTTTGCAGGCAACTTCATGGGGTGAGAACCAGGCTGAGAACCTTGATCTTGTCCCACCTCTCTGTTGCAGAGTTGGGGCAACAGGAGGAAGAGGGGTAATGCCTCATGGGCTAAGGGTATCTGGAAGCTTCTCTCCCTTGTTTATTAAATTTAGCCAGTTTCAGCCCCATCAACCTTCTCTGGAGAAAGCAAACTAGCTCCAGCACTGAGGTCTTTGCACTGGCTGTTCTCTCAGGCTGGAAAACTTTTCCTCTTGATGGGCTGGCTTCTTGCCTCTGGTAACTCTCAGCTCATATGTCCCTTCTTCACAGAGGCCCTGCCTGAGCCCCTACCTTCCCCGTTCTCTCATCACCCTGTGCTGATGACTTCATGGTGCTCTTTGTAATCTGAGCTTATCCTGTGGCTCCATCACCTGCTTGCCTCTCCCTTATCTGTCACTGTGAGCTGGGCTCCCCCAGCAGGGACCGGGTCTGACTGGGTCCTGGTTCTATCGGGGTGCCCAGGGCAGGGTCAGCACCCAGAGGAGGCTCAGTAATTGGTTGCGTGAATGGAGGAAGAGTGAGGAGTCTGGTGGAGGGAGAAGGGCTGGGGGGCGTGCAGGAGGCCTGAGTCTGACGCAGGTCATACAAGACAGGAGGGGATGGCCTTAACCTTCATTCCCACCTGGCCTGTCTCGGTGTTCAGCCTGGGTAGGCCCCGTTCTCCTCTCTGGCTTTGAACTTTAATCCACACAATAAGCAAGATGGGGCAAGATGGTTTCTGAGGTGCTGTCCACCTCTGTCTGGCTTGGCCTGGAATATCTGGTCCCAGACAGACAGACAGCCGGACGGCTCAGTGCTGGGCTCAGCCCCAGATGGAGAGCGTGCGGGCAGCAGCTTTGGCACTAAATAATAATAACACGATTGTACCGCTAAGGGAGATTTATGGAGCCCTTTCCCAGCCATGAGCTCAATGTGCTTCCGCGAATATGAAGCCATTTATCTACAGACAAGTTCCTTTAATCCGCGGAAGGATGGTTTCCTCGGAGAAAATGGTTCTCCAGTCCCCACTGCCTAACGACTTGCTGTCGGCTTCTAAATTAATGGAGAGAAAGATTATGTTTTTCACGAGCTGCTGGAAATGTGTTGGCTCCTTTGAGGCCTGCAGACATTTTGTGGGTGACGTGGGGACAGGCAAGATCCCCAAAGCGGGCAGAGACCTGACCGGAGTGAGGGGGGCCTCCAGGCCAGGTCTGGCTGACAGTCCCCCTGTGGAACTGCAAGGGTGTGGTCCCACCTGGGCTGGTTTCTCCTGCACAAGGAGGTACTTGCAACATACCCTCTTGAGGCAGGACAGTTGACTTCAAATCCCAGCTTCTCCCTGACCCAAGGCAAGTGACTTCACATCTGTGAGCCTCAGTTTCCTCCTCTGTAAAATGGGCCAGTGGTTCAGTGAGATCCTACATGAGACGCACAGAGGCTGGCAGACAGTCGGTGGTTCAATCAGTATGAGCCAGTCTCCTCCCTCAGCACCACTTATAAGGGGTTCATACTGTCTGAGAATTCACATTTTTCAGCTCCCCAATTTTCATGATTATCTGCCACAACCTCCACTTTACAGAGGGGGAATCTGAGCCCTAGAGAAGGGTGACTCCTTGCTGGTCCCTAAGTCTGGAAGACTGTGCCTGAGGATCTCAAGGGTGCTGGGGATTGTTTCTGGTGGGTCCCTGGGGAAGAAAGAGGAATATTGTCATCATCAGTAGCAGAGAGAACCACAGCCATGCTGGCAGGGGTGCGGGGTGGGGGTGGCTAACATGGATTGGGCATTTCTATTAATTCTCTCTAGATAGATTCATTCTTGAAGCCTCCTCTCTGCTCAGATGGGGTACATCCCTATCTTCACGGAGCCCCCACCTCCCTCTTTTCCTGTCTCCCAGGTGACCTGGTTCCACATGGACTGTCAGGACCTGGTGGCCCAGCTGAGGCTGGGCAAGGCCCAGAGGACCAGCCCGGGGGACCAGCGCCGTCTCCACCGCTACCTGCAGCGCCTGGCGTCCGAGTTTCCTGCTGAGAAGCTCACAGCCATGGGGCTGCAGGTGGCTTCGCTGAGCCAGGAGGGCCTGGGCCGCGACCTGTGGGAGGAGGCCCAGGCGAGACACGAGGACATCCAGATGCTCCTGAAGAAGGCGCTGGCCCACTGTCCGTGCCCGGCTGGTTCCCCGGCTCACCCCGCGTGCCCAGAACTCAGGGGGGTGGCCGCCAAGGACCAGGGCCTGAATGGGGAAGTCACTTCCAAGGGCAGATGGGACCTGCCCCTCCAGGACTCACTGGGTTCAGATCGTTCGCCCAAATCCCGTTGGCCTCCTTGGGGCCCCAGGCGCGGACAGAACAGAAATTTCCAAGCAGCCCCTCCCACCCAGGAAGCTGGCCAGGCTGTCGAGGCTGATGAAGGCAGAAGCCCCCATGGCCCCCTGGATCCCGCTCCTGAGCGTTTTCTCACCACCCTCTTCTCCTGGCAGCGATTCCCCAGGCAGACTCAGATCCCCCGGCCTGCCGGAGACAGCTTCTCCTCGGAGGGGACAGGCTCACAGACGTCTCTGGAGGACTCGCCCCACACGAGTCCCCCTGCATCCCTCTAGCTGGGAGTTCCCGTCAATCACACCGGGCTCCCGAAGGCATGGGGGGTGGTTGTGGTGGAGCCAGCAACAGATGGGGAGCCCGGGACGATCCCTCAGAACGTGGCTACTGAGTTTGGCCCGTGCCTGGAGGACGAGAAGCCGGTGCCTGCTCCTGGCCCCAGGTAGCTCCAGGGAGCCCGACTCTCACATTCAGAATAATGAGAGCGCAGGGCAGGGCAGGGCAGGACATGGGGGAGCGTGGCATTGGCCCCAAACCCCAGAGCCTCATCGTGCAAAGAGCTGATGGCACAGACCTTTCCAGAGGTCTCTGACTTAGGCGGGCCAGACGCCCACCTGGAGTTCTGGGGTATGCCAGCTTCCTCTTGGAACACAATGGGTAGAGCTGCCATCATGATGGAACCCAGGCTGGGGAGATTGGGGAGTGGTTTCTTGTCTTAGGGGCCCATAAGGAAACAGACCTTATGCAAGGACTCTAAAGCACATTTCTTTGGCTTTGATCCCAGGAACTAGGAGCAGGGCAGGTGAGTCTGGGAAGGGAATAAAGGGTGTGCTGTCAAAGGAATTATCACGTGTAATTTATTCGCTGGCACCCCTGGCCTCAAGCAAAGAGAATCACCTGCTGGAGGCCAGTTAGTGCACAAAAGAGGGATAGGGAGGTGGACTGTCTGCCACGTCTCTGTCACTGGCTCATCCAACCCACATGAGCATCAGTCTCAAGTTCAAGGAACCCCAGAGAGGACCCCTTCCTTCTGTATCTCTGTCTTCTTCCCCTCCCCAGCACAGGTCCTCAGACCCTACCATCTGCCCTCTCCACCCCCAAGCCCCACCTCTCTCAGGCACAATCTCTGGTGTCCAGAGCCATCAGGTTTTGCTGTCGTGGGGAGCCACTTCCCCAGCCAGCAGGTGGTGCAAGGAGACAGTGGGAAGAGACCCAGGAGGCTCTGATCTCAGAGCATCCAGAAGAAAGCGAGCCTTTCACCCTGCCCGGAGTGACCCTGGTTGGCGCCTCCCCTGAATGTCATTATCCCAAGAGCGAGCGCCTGTCTGTCCTAGGATGCCTCACCAAGGTGGCCTCTGGTAGCTTAGCCCTGGCATTTTCCTGGCTCTGGGATGAGGGTGGAGCACACGTCCTCCCACAAGATGAGGCTCTAGAAGGAGGGGGAGAGGCAGGACTGGAGAACAAACAAGGTTTCTCAAGAGCCGTCTCAGTAGAGAGAGCCACACAAACCTCAATGCCCAAAATGTCTTCGGGCATCTTTTGGGACTCAAGATTCCATCAAGAGTGGTCTGAGGCGTCTCTGCCTGAGAACCACAAGCAGAACTGATCAAAGGCAGCTTCCTAGGGGAATCCCACCAGATAATCAAAACCAGACCCTTGGGGCGGGGTGGCTGGAACTTGCATTTGTAAACAACTGCTCAGGCATCACAGTGAAGTGTGGGTGCTGTTGGGAAACCCCTGGAGCTGAGACCTGCGCCGGTCCCCCCACTCCAACCCCAAGCCAGCTCTGATCTTTCATTCCAATCTCCTGCCTTCTGTCCAGACAGGCCTGAGGATGCAGGAGGCATTTGATTGCCCATCTCCCTCCATGCCTGTTGCCTCAGAGGGGGGCTGAAGGCTCTTAAAATGCTGTTGCCATAGCAACAGCATCCAGCCAGTGGGGACCACAGGCAGGGAGCCAGGGTACCTGGGGTGTAAGGATGAAAACTGAGTTCTGAGAGACTACAGCTGCTGCTAGGGCTGAGGGGGGCTGAGGAGGGGTATGGATAATCCAGGAATCCTTGGGAGGGAGGGGGCTCCAAAGCCATCTCATACATCCCTCTGTCTACAAAACGAACTGAACCCCAACAACTTGTTTATTCACAGCAGCCCAAAGGAGAGAAGGGGGTGCAGAAGTGAAATATAGGAATTAATAATAATAGGGCTCTCTGGCGGCTTGGTAGCAAAGAATCTGCCAGCCAATGCAAGAGAAACAGGTTCAACCCCTGGTCTGGGAAGATCCCACATGCCAAGAAGCAGCTAAGCCGGCGCACCACAACTACTGAGCCTGTGCTCTAGAGCCCAGGAGATGCAACTTCTGAGTCCTAGTGCTTCAACTGCTGAAGTCCGTGTGTCCTAGAGCCCACGTTCAGCAACAAGAGAGGCCACCCCGATGAGAAGCCCAAGGGCCACAACTAGAGAAAATCCTGCATGTAGCAACAAAGACCCCAGCACAGCTAAAAAATAAATAAAAATTTAAAAAATAATTAATAATAATAGTCAACATTTATTCTGCATTTTCTTTGTGCCTGGCTTGGTGCTAAGCACTTTAAAAGCTTTGCCGGCCTTGTTGAATTTTTCACAACAATCCTATGAAGCCAATACTGATTTCACCCCATTTTACTGAGGAGGAAACTGAGGCTCAGAGAGGTTTGGTGATGCCTTGCCCAGTGTCACATCGCGAGTGGCAGAACTGGGACTAAACACAGCACTGATGCTTCGGACTCACCCTCAGATAAGCTGGGCTGGTTGCTAATTTTGCAGTGGCCATGGGCTTTGTCCATTCAGCAGTCCTGCTGTGCCTGGACACTCCATGTACCCAGGGACTTTGGCTGGGTGGGACTTGGCCCTTTAGGCAGCACTTTCTCTGGTCTCCAGTAGCATCCAAGGCAGTGTGGCTTGGTGGTCAGTCACATGGATGGAATGGGTTCCTGCCCAGGTTCCATAACTCACTAGCTGTGAGTCCTTGGCCAGATTAGGCCACCTCTCTGAGCTTTGATGTCCTCATCCTTAAAATGAGAATCACCAGACCTCAGAGGCTTGCTGTGAGTATTAAATGAGTTACTACGTGGAAGGTCCTTAGAAAGGCTCCTGGAACCCAGTAAGTGCTCATTAAGTGATATGTAGTGTTATACTCTGGCACCAAGCCAGCCCAGCCTCTGATTTCATTATCCAACAAATCAGGGAAGAAATTCCTCTAGAGGACATCAATGGATTCCCAAAGAGTCTTTTGCTCTTTGAATCGTGTGGATTCCCTGATTAGTATCCCCAGTTAGCGGATCCCCCGCTGTCTCCTGAAAGCCAAAGAGAGCTGATTGATTGACTTTCCCCTGACCTTTCCGCAGAGGAGGCGTGGTATGCCCCTCCACCCCAAAAGATTCCCTACCAATCCCCAAATTCTGTTCTGAGGCTGAGGAGGGGCAATGTCTCTCTATTGGATCTCTTAAGAAAGTTTGCAGCCTGTTCTGGTAGGAAGAAAATGGGGCTGAGGAGGAGCCCCAAGTCTGCCAGTGACGTGACTGTGATTATCCCAGCGTGATGGGAGACCCTTTGCAAGCTCCAGGGGCGGTGGGCAAGGACTGGTAGAAGGAACACAGCCTGGGAGTCAGGGACCTCATGTGACCCTTCCGCCCTGCTGCCTGCTGGCTGCCTTTGAGACCCCAGGCAGGTTGCTGCCCTTTTTGGCAGTTTACTCCATCTGTCCCACTGGGTCACTGAATGGATAAGGATCTTTCTCGTCTTTGGATCACAGAGCCCAGCCTTTGAATTCAGGCTTAACTGTCTGGTGACTCTGAGCAGATGGCTGCCTCTCAGTTTTCCCCATCTGTCCAGTGGGTATGTCAAGCCTGCTGGGCCAGGATAATAAGATCGCGAGATCCTTGAGCTCCACATTATGTCTTTTCCTCCCCGGAGGGCTGAGAAATCCACTGGGCAGTGGCTGGAGGCAGAGGTTGGACTGAGCCCAAATAGAAGTCCAGGCACTTTACAGTTTACAATGTGTTTTTTTTTTTTTTTTTTGTCCATGCCTTTCTTCATCTGATATTCCCTACCACTCTGAGTGCATGAAATTCACACTCTAGGATGTTTCCATTTTACAGATGAGAGGACTGAAGACTGGGGAGGAGAGGTGACTGGCCCAAGGTCACACAGCAAGGAAAAGAAGAACCAGAAAAGGGGAACCACAGGATTTGGATTGAGCTCTGGTGCATGCCCACTCCAGGACAGCAGATGTGAAGCAACTCTGAGGTGGGCACCCCACACCCTCAGGTCTTCCAGTTAACCACATCAGACCAAGACAGGGCAGCTGGCAGCACAGGCCACCCTCCGGGTACAGCAACGTTCTGTTCTCTGCGAGCTGCGGACTGGCTTTCGGCCCAGGACAAACCCATCAGGCCCAAAACCCCACCCTCTCCCAGCTGCAAAATAGCTCTCTGAGGCCAGAGCCAGTGGGCCCCCTGGAGAATAAACAAGTCCTCTGGCCAGGTGGCAGGACCCCTGGATCCCATCCCCTCCAATCTGGGGCATGACGGGGATCTGGGTGAACCGCTGAACTTCCTCAGGCTTCATTATCTCCATCTGTGAAATGGGGGGATTGACCAAGACCAGAGATGGCAAGGGGGTGTCATCTGGCCTGTGGAACCCTTCCAACTCTGCCTCCTTCTCTGAGTACCATCCATCCAGGCACACTGGCTGGAAACCTGCAAGTTGTCCTTGAACTGCCCCAGATCCCCCAGATCCACCCTCCTCATCTCTCTCTAATCTACTTCTTTCTCTTTCCATTCTCCCATCCTCATCCCAGCCTTCATCTTCTTTCCCCTGGACAGTTGTAACAGTGTCCTCAATGGTCCTCCTGAAGCCTCTTGGGCCCTTTGATCTGCCCTCCGCACAGACGTTAGAGGGACCTTTGCAAAATGTAAACTAACGCTAGTCCCCACCTAACAGCCCAGTGGCATCTGATGGCACTCCAGGCAACTCCCACTCCACCCATCACTGGGATCTACAAAGTTCTGTGTGGTCAGGCCTCTGCCCATCACTCTAGCCTCACCTCACTCCCCTATCACCTTGCTGTCTGAGTTCCAACAACACTACCTTCCTCTTAGTTCCTGAGCTGTTCCGAGCTCTTTCAAGTTTCCCTGGAAGCAGACCTGGCAACAAGGACTAAGATACTGGTGATTTGCTGAAGAGGAGATCGTGAAATCATGGAAAGGGGAAATAAGACAGAAGGGAAGCAAGCCAAGGTACAGTTTCAGATCTAGCCTCAGCCTCTGCCTAATCACATGGAGATTGCTGGAGGGTATTTTCCCACTGCAGGCCTCTCCAAAAGGCTGCTGCACGAAGCAGGGCCCAGGAACCCTAGAGCAGTGCTTGCTTGGAGGGTTATAAGTGTGGGCCCATAGAAGATAATACTCTGTATTACAAAACACAGCAAGTTCTCACCACTAAATTATAAATTTTTTAAAGTTCAACTGAAAAATAGATAAAGGAGGGACTTCCCTGGTGGCCCAGTGGCTAACACTCTGAGCTCCCAATGCAGAGGGCCTGGGGTTTGATCCGTGGTCAGGGCACTAGATCCCACACGCCACAACTGTGACCTGGTGAGGCCAAATAAATAAATAAAAATATTAGAAAAACGGGTAAAAGATCTGAATAGGTATTTCTCTAAGTAAGATACACAAAATTTCAAGAAGGACATGAAAAAAATTCTCAATATCATTAGTTATCGAGGAAATGCAAATCAAAACCACAATGAGATATCATTTCACATTTACTAGGCTGGCTAGAATTTAAAAGTCCAGTAGTGTTGGCTGGATGTGGAGATATTGGAATCTTCATACATTGCTGGTAGGAAATGTAAAATAATGCAGATGCTTTGGGGAAAGATCTTTAAATAGTTAAACATCAAGTTACCATATGACCCAGCAGTTTCCTTCCTAGGAATTATACACCCAAAAGAAATGAAATCATATGTCCACACCAAAATTTCTACATGAAGGTTTAGAGCAGAATTATTCATCATCGTTAAAAGGCAGAAACAATCCAAATATTGGTCAACCAACAAATGGATAAACAAAATGTAGTATATTCATACCATGAGATATTATTCAGCCATTAAAAAGGAATCAAGTCACTCCTGAACTTATCCTATGAAGCAAGCATTCTCCTGATACCAAAGCCAGATAAATATGTCGCAGGAAAAGAAAATTACAGATCAATATTACTTTATGAATATAGATATAAAAATCCTCAACAAGATACTAGTAAACCAAAGAAAATAGCACATTAAAAGAATTATACAGTGTGATCAAGTGGGATTTATCCCAGGAATGCAAGGGTAGTTAAAGATAAAAGAAAATCAATCAATACGATATACCACATCAACAGAATAAAGGGAGGAAATGCATGATCATCTCAATTGTCTCAGAAAAGACAGTTGACAAAATCCAACAGACTTTCACGATTAAAAACAAAATAAAATAAAAACAAAAAGAAAAAATACTACTCCGAAAATAAAAGGGAACTTATTCAACGTGATAAATGGAATTCATGAAAACACAACAACTAAGATCAAACTCAGTGGCGAAAGACTGAAAGTTCTCTCTGTAAGGTCAGGAGCAAAACAGGATGCCTGTTTTCACCACTGCTATTCAATATTGTACTGGGAGTTCTGGGCAAGAAAATTAGATAAGAAAAGCAAATAAAAGGAATTCAATTAGACCATAAAAAGAGCAATTAAACCTTCAAAAGAAAAAAAAAAAAGGCTTCCAAACTGAAAAGAGATGAGTAAAATTGTTTTTATTCACAGATGGCATGATTCTGTGTATAGGATATAACAAATAATCCACAAGAAAGCTACTAGAGCTAACAAATTTAGCGAAGTTGGGGGTTACAAGGTCAACACACAAAGATCTGTGGTTTTACACACCAGCAATGAGCAATCTGAAAAGGAAGTTAAGAAAGCAATTTCATTTCCAAAAGCATCTGAAAGAATAAAATACTTAGAAATAAATTTAGCCAAGGAGATGAAAGACATCATATTCATGGGTAGTAAGGCTTAACATTGTTAAAATGTCAACACTATCCAAAGGGATCTGCAGATTCAACATAATTCCTATCAAAATTCCAACAGTCTCTTTTTGGGCAGAAACAGAAAAACTGTTTCTCAGAAAAATGATACTCAGACTCATGTAAAATAGCAAGTGACCCCCAAGTAGACAAAACAACTTGAAAAAGAAGAACAAGCTAGGGGGACTCTCAGTTTCCAATTTCAAAACTTACTACAAACCTACAGTAATCAAAAGAGTGTTGTACTACCATAAGGATGGACATCTAGACAGAGGGAATCAAAATAAACCCATACATCTACAGTCAATTGATTTTCAATAAGGCTGCCAAGTCCATTCAATGGGGAAAGAATGAGCTCTTAAACAAATGGTGCTAGAACAACAGAATTTCTTCTTGTAAAAGAATGAAATTGAACCTCTTCATTTGTATAAGTTTCACAGCATACACAAAAATTAACTCAAAATGGATCAACAACCTAGACTGTAAGGGATAAAGCTATAAAACTCTTCAGAGAAAACATAAGGGTAGATCTTCATGAGCTTGGATTTGACAATGAGTTCTTAGCTATGACACCAAAAGCATGAGCAGCAAAAGTAAAAGTTGATAAATTGGATTTCATAAAAATAAAAAACTGTACATCAAAGCAAAT
This sequence comes from Muntiacus reevesi, assembly GCF_963930625.1. Taxonomy (NCBI): domain Eukaryota; kingdom Metazoa; phylum Chordata; class Mammalia; order Artiodactyla; family Cervidae; genus Muntiacus; species Muntiacus reevesi. Next base: position 65,335,305 of record NC_089250.1, on the reverse strand, counting down.
TATCAAAAAAACATAAAGACAACCTACAGAGTGGGAGAAAATATTTGCAAATCTTATACATGATGAGGGTTTGGTATCCAGAATATATGAAACACTCTTACAACTCAGCAACAAAAAGACAAGTAACCCAACTTAAAAATGCGTAAAGAACTTGAATGAGACATTGCCCCAAAGAAGATATATAAATGGCTAACAGGTACATAAAAAGGTGCTCAATATAATTAGTCATTAGGGAAATGCAAGTCAAAACCACAAACAGATACCACCTCACACTACTAAAATGAATATAATTGGAAAAGCAGAAAATGAATATTGGTGAGGATGTAGAAAAATTGGAACACTTGTACATCGCTGGTGGGAATGCGAAATGGTGCAGCCACTGTGGAAAACATTTTGGTGTTTCCTCAAAAAGGTAAACGTAGAATGACTCAGCAATTCCAGTCCTAGGTATATATCCAAAAGAATGGAAAACAAGGACTCAAACAGGTACTTGTACACCAATGGTTACAGCAGCAGCGTTCATAATAGCCAAAAGGTGGAAATGATCCAAAGCCCATCAAAGTGTGGTATATACATACAATGGAACAGTATCCATCTGTAAAAAGAATGCTCTGATACATGCTACAGTATGGATGACCTTTGAAAACATTTTGCTAAATGGAACAAATCAGAAAAAAAAGAACCAATATTGCATGATTTCATGAAATACCTAGAGTAGGCAAATTCACAGAGACATAAAGTAGGTTAGAGTTTCTCAGGGGCTGGGAGCAGGAAGGAATAAAGAATTATTGTTTAATGGGTCCAGAACTGGCAAATCTATAGAAACAGAAAGTAGATTAGTGGTTGCTTAGGGTTGGGAGTGTGGGGTGAGGGGATATGAATCCTTAAAGAGCAAAGTTTTTTTGTTTTTTTGAGGTCATAAAAATGTTCTGAAATTGACTATGATAATGGTTGCACGTATCTGTGAATATACTTAAAACTATTGATTTGTATACTTTAAACTGGTAAATTATATAGTATGTGAACTGTATCTCAATAAAGTTTTTTTTTTTTCCCTTTAAACAATCAAACAAACAAAGAAGCAGACAGAAGCCAAAGGAGGTATGCAGAGAAACAAACAATGATCACAGGAAATCTGGATGTAGCACTGACAATTTCTGCTTACAATCTATTTCTTGTCTCAAGGCCTGGAATGTTCTTCCCCTATCTTTTCAATTAGCTAAGCCTTCTTTACCCTTCAGATATCAGCAACAGGCTCAGACTTTCCTGGGTACTCTTAATGAGTCAAAAATCCCCCTTTATGCAGACCATGTAGTTCTTCTTCATATTACTAATCTCAATTTCTATTTTGCAATATTTTATTAAAGCTCATATCCCCCACTAAACTCTTACGAGTTTCACAAGAACAGGAACTGAACCTGCCTGCTCAATGTACCCTAGCTAGGCACAGAGAAGAAAATCAACAAAATTTATTAGATGAATGAATACCAGCTTTGATTGATTGATAGGGACTGCCTAGAGCACCTCGTTCTCTCAGAAGGAATTTTATGATTGATTAATGATGTCTGCCATGGATGAGTGTGTGATGGAGATACCAGTGTTGGGTACTCCTGCTTAGTCACCTGACTCTTTGTGTCCTCATGAACTGTAGCCCGCCAGGCTCCTCCGTCCATGGAATTTTTCAGAATACTGATGTGGATTGCTATTTCCTACTCCTAGAGCTCTTCAGGATCCAGGGATTGAACCCGCGTCTCCTGTGTCTGTTGCCTTAGCAGGCAGATTCTTTACCACTGATGCGTCCCCAAATGCCATCCCTGAGCTACAAAGGGCCATCCCTCAGGGTCTCCCATCAGAGGGTGCTCTAGAAACAGTCTCATCTTCCTCAGCTCCCAGGAGGAGAGTGCAGTTGTCATCCCAGTTGGCCTTGATAATCAATCACACAACCATGCGATGCCATTAGAATTTGTCACTGAGTCACATCCAGGTGTGCCAGGCAGGAGCAAGCAGCCTCATTTGCATCTCATCTGCATGGAAATTTGCATACGCCTCCACAGCTCTGTCTCCTTGCAATTTTCAAGTTAAAATGTCATTATCACTCCTGTGAAGCCCGTTATTTCTTAATTTCATTCTCCCTGCTCCTCTACCCAGACTCCCTCCTAAGCCTCAGACATTCAACCCTGGCCTGGGAGAAGAAAACAGGTTTGAGCTTTGGTTCTGCTGCTGATTCACTTGTGATTTCCCTCTCCAGGCCATGTCTGTGCCACTCCTATGGGAGCTGCCCTTTAAACAGTTACAGAAGGGCTGCCGCAAATTTAGGCACTAGGAGTGTCCCGGCGAAGCCTCCAATTCCCCACCTCTAAAAGCCTTTGACCTTGCTGTGCCCTCCTCCTGGAAAAGCTTTCCCCCTTTTCTGCAGGGTGAATGTCCAGCATCCCACCCCTTAGTTCTCAGTTTATACTGTGCTGCAGCCCCTTAGTCATAAACTGATTGGATAAAAAGATGGACATGTGACACAAATTCACCCATAAGATTCCTTTCCCAGGATTTGGATTTGGGACTCAGAGATGCTAGGCAGTTTCTGAACTGAGCATGTGTAAACTTGAATTCAGAGGGTACCTGTGTCCAGCTGTGTCCACAGAAAGCAGAGAAGTAGTCCTGAGGAGGGAGAGGGAGGCCAAAGCTGATGGGCCCAGAGCCAGCCTCAAGAGACCCAGAGTCAGCAAAGGACACAGCTCCCGATCCAGTCCCCTACCCCAAGCCCCAGCCCCGAGGCCAGGCTGCCTTGCTCACTGCTGGTTCCACCTCCTGTCTCTTTTCACGCTTCAGCAAACTCTAGGGCCTTGTATTTCTTGCGACCCAGAGGAAACAATAAGGAGATGAAATGGAAGCTTGAGGACCCCAAAAGGCATTTTCAAGGGAAACAAACTTGATACTTAACATTTCAAAAAGAGCACAAGCTGTTGTGAAGATAGAAAGCAGAACTTAAAATTTACTTTCTTTTTTGATGTTTATACTGAGAAAAGGGGGCATCATAAATTCTTGAGAAACAAGAGCTATGACTTTCTCTTTCTTTAAAAAAATTTTTTTATTGAGGTATAGTTGATTTACAGTATTATATGTTTCAGGTATACAACATAGCAGTTCACAATTTTTAAAGATTATGCTCCATTTATAGTTACTATAAAATATTGGCTATATTCCCTGTGCTGTATAGTGTATCCTTGTAGCTTATTTATTTTATACACTGCAGTTTGTACCTCTTAATCTCCTACCCTTATCTTGCCTCCCCCCACTTCCCTCTCCTCACTGGTAACTGCTTGTTCCCTGTATCAGAATCTATTTCTTTTTTTGTTATATTCAGTTGTATTTTTTAGATTCCACTTATAAGTAATGTCATACAGTATTTATCCTCTGTCTGACTTAATTCATTTAGCATAATACCCTCCAAGTCAATCCATGATGTTGCAAATGGCAAGATTTCATTTTTAATGGCTGAGTAGTATTCCATAATATATACATATTTGTATGTATGTATATGCATATATATATGTATATATACCCTATTTTCTTTCTCCATTCATCTGTTGATGGACACTTACATTGCTTTCCTAGCTTGCCAATTGTAAATAATGCTACTGTGCACATTGGGGTGAATGTACATTTTTAAATTAACCTTTTCTTTCTTTCTTTCTTTTTTTTTAAGAAATAGGAGCTATGATCTTAATCTTCCAAAAAGCTTGGATCATCACTCTGCCAGAGGTTACTTCTTCCAGGAAGTCCACCTGGATGACCCCAACCAAATCAGAAAGGGTCTCCTATATCTCTGAACCTCTCAGTCCTCAGTTTACCCTTCATGCTGAGCACTCATTCCCTTAATCTGACCTTCATTCCCTTGGGACTGTGTATAACCAGAGGGCCCTATATGAGGCCTGGAGGTCTGCTCCTCACAGTACCTGACATTGTTTGTTACTAATAATAAAAACGAATACGAAATGACAATGACCTTTTGTTTACTGAACATCTATTTTGTGCCAGATTTATTGCAGGTGATTTGCCTGAGTTATTTCATCATCACAGCAGGCATTGGCAGGTACATCAATTTTATAAGAGAGAAAATTAAGGAAATCAACCCTAAATATTCATTGGAAGGACTGATGCTGAAGTTGAAGCTCCAATACTTTGGCCACCTGATGTGAAGAACTGACTCATTGGAAAAGATCCTGATGCTGGGAAAGATTAAGGGCAAGAGGAGAAGGGGGCGACAGAGGACGAGATGGTTGAATGGCATCACTGACTCAATGGACATGAGTTTGAGCAAACTCAGAGAGATAGTGATGGACAGAGAAGACTGGTGTGCTGCAGTGGAAGAGTTGGACATGACTTAGCAACTGAACAACAACAGCAAAGGGTCAGACACAGCCCCTAACTGGTAAAACCAGGATGTGAACCCAGGAAGTCTCACTTCAGAATATGGGCTCTGAACCTCTCCACATAGATTTGAATTCCCTTACGGATGCCCCATGACTTGAAGAGTTCTCAAAACTGTACCTGCTCCAGAAGCCTTCTGCCCTAGCTTGTGGCTGTTGCCTCCGTGTCTGACATTTATGCTTCTAATACTTTGAGTTAAGTAGTGATCCAACCACAGGGTAGCCAGACATTTGCCTGGGACAGTCTCAATTAGTTCCTACTGTCCCCACATAATTATTAATAGCTCTCTAAAGTGTTCCCATTTGGCCAATAAATTACATGGTCACCCTACCCATCTGGTGTATTTCAGTGAAGAACAATGCTTCCCTAAGAACAAGGGGTGGGGATTGGCAGGTCTGGTGCCCCCCTTGCTGTTGGAGAGCAAGGCTGGGGCAGGAAGGAGGAGGCCAGGGGAGCCTCAAGGTCCCTGGGATGTGGGGATGAGTCATGGAGACTATCTGCCCAGCTGAAGTCTGAAGGGAAGGAGCTGCTGGCTTGTCCCCGTTCCTCTCTCACTCCCACACATCCCATTCACCCTGGGGAAGGAGCCATGGGCAGGATATCAGCTAGGGTCCAGCTGCAATTTCTGCTCCCCACCCTCAATTCCCTCAGAAAAGGGGTGACCTGATTTCTCCTCTGGAAGTCAGTTTGCCCATCTCTTCAAATGGGAGCAATTACCCTGGTTCTAATGGCCAGGAAGCTGAAATAGGATAGCTGGGGATGAGATGCCCGTGAGGACCACCTGCTGTCACACACACCCCCGCCCTGTGAGCTCCTGTGGACACATCTGGCTGGGACTCTTGGGAGTTCCAGCTGCCAACAACCTGAGGCAGGAAGCTTCAATGTGCCTGAGCAAGGGCTGGGAATATCCCAGCGTCTCCAGTACTCTCAGAGAGGGCCACTTCCCTCCCCCACCTAAATGTGCACTTGAGCCTTTAGGGTTTCATCCCACTCAATCATTTATTCCCTGTAAGTTAGTTCCTCCTCTGGAAAGTGAGGATACCAGTAAGAGTCCATAGCCTTCAGGGCTGGCATAGGGTTGAAGGAAATGTGAGTAATTCTCAGGCTTGGAGGGCCATGCGTGGGAGGTAGCATCATTATTAATGACCTATTTACAAGGGATTCTGAACCCCAAGAAGCCTCTGCTGGGCCACCTCCGTGGAAGGAGATGGGGCCTCTGATTCAAGTCCCAGCTCGGCCACTGGTGAGGTGCCAGGAAAGTCACTCCCTTCTGTAAGCCCTGGATTCTCCTCCAGTTGCTGGGGAAAGTATCAGATGGTGGAGGAGGTGGAAGTCTGGAATCATCTGGATCAGAGAGCCAGCGCTAATCTACCTGAAGGCTGGCCTGCCTCTCATGTCTCCCTGTTGAATCTCAGCAGCCCTGATCTCAGTGATTCTTTCTCTGAAATCTGCTCATGGCCCTGTGCCCCTGGGGCACCCTTGACCTCTTACAGGGGGCCAATTTTTACCATCTGCTCTCCAAGGGGCCCTATTCTCTGGGTCCAGGCCAGGATCCCAGCTCCAGCCTCCAACCCTCAACACATAACCACGTCCTGTGGCTCATGGAAGGATTTCACAGCTGGTTTTGTCTCAACGTTTCCCCATCTGCTTGGCCAACCATCCTGCAAAGCTGGGGTCAACAGGGCTGTTGTGTGGGTGGGGGTTTTGTTCTTGTCTCCTTCATTGTTTGTAGGAAAAAGGCTTAGCAACTCTGTTAATATGTTCCCACTGCAGGAAGGGCCCCAGGATTAGCTCTTCAGGGTGATCCAAGACTGAGCATGAGCCGGATTTGACCAGAAAGGGCGTGATGGGGTCTGAGGGAGGGATCCGAGCAGTGTGGGCTTCCAGTGACAGTGCTGACGCCACCTTGACGCAGGAGATCCCAGGCCCAGACCCCACTCGGGGGCCCTTACAACATGTGTTGGGGGCAGACTGCATTTCCCTAAGGCGGCTGTGACAGCCCCTACCATCTCACTTGCTTTTCTTACCATGTGACCCTGACTCTTCTATTGAGCACAAATCAGAAAAAATGTAAATCTAGGGACTTCCCTGGTGGTCCAGTGGTTAAGAACCTACCTTCCGATGCAGGGGAAGCAGGTTTGATCCCTGGTCAGGGAACTAAGATCCCACATGCTGAGAAGCAACTAAGCCCAAGGACCACAACTGGAAAAATCAGCGAGTGCCACAGATACTGGGTCTTTGTGCTCTAGAGCCTGTGTTCTGCAACAAAAACCCAGGGCAGCCACTGTTAATGGATGCAATGGGTCCATCGCTTAGGGTGCTTAGCCAATGAACACACCAAGTACTTTCAATTAAAGCAGAAGCATTTATTACTTGTGACAAGTAAGGGGACAAGGAGTTAGCTCTCAAAGTACCATCTCCCAAACAGCAAGATTAGGGAAGTTTTAAGCTAAGGGTGCAAGCATATTCATGAAAGGGCAAATGTGACCTTCCACACAGAGGTGGAGCTTGAGACCCACTTGCGTGGTATGACAACATGCTCAAACACACACTGCATGTTCAAAAAATGGTGGTAATCCCCACCCTTGGGCTGGAGATTTTAGCATTAGAATGATGCCAAGCTTACTCTAGGTTGACAAAATCCAGGCAGTTAGTTGAATGAAGTCACCAGGGTCAGCAAAAGTCAGTATCATCATTCCTTAGGCTCTGGTTAGTCTGGCGGATGAGTGCTCAAGGGGAGTTGGAGCCTGCAAAACAACTCAAAAATGTGCTTCAAGCTGATCCCTACCTTTGAAACAGAACCATGAGTCTTTGTGATTGATTTTTTAAAAATAATTTTATTTATTTATTTTGGGCTGTGCTGAGTCTTTACTGCTGCCTGGGCTTTTCTCTTGTTGCGATGTGCAGGCTTCTCCTTGTGGTGGCTTCTCTTGTTGCAGAGAGTGGGCTCGTGGGCTCAGTAGTTGTGGCTTCTGGGTTTTAGAGCACAGGCTCAATAGTTGTGGCCAACGGGCTTAGCTACTCTGAGGCATGTGGGATTTTCCTGGATCAGGGATAGAACCTGTGTCTCCGGCACTGGCAGGCAGATTCTTTAGCACTGAGTCACCAGGGAAACCCTATGATTGATTTTTTATCTTTGCTGAAGTTATTTCTTTCACCTGATCACAGTTGTTTGTTCCTGCATTCTTTTTTTTTTTTTTTTTGGCAGAAGATCGGGTTCCATCTCTGGGTTGGGAAGATCCCCTGGAGAAGGAAATGGCAACCCACTCCAGTGTTCTTGCTTGGGAAATCCCATGGACAGAGGAGCCTGGTGGGCTACAGTCCTTGGAGTCACAAAGAGTCGGACATGACTGAGCAGCTAACGCTAACTACTGAGACCTATTCTTTGTTTCCACGTGAAGACCTATAGGAGGCTATAGTTTACCTTTCTCACAATCATCAGTAAAGAGAACACAGAGGGAGGGGTTCTGAAATCCACACTCTGGTTCTTGAGTTTATCCAGGGCATATTACACTTTCTCGCTCTCTCTTTTTTTTTGTAAGATTTTTTTTTAAGTGGACCATTTTTAAAGTCTTTATTGGATTTGTTACAATATTGTTTCTGTTTTATTTCATTTTTTTGGCCACGAGGCATGTGAGATCTTATCTCCCTGACCAGGGATCGAACCAGCACCCCCTGCATTGGAAGGCAAAGCTTTAACCGTTGGATTGCCAAGGAAGTTTCTACACTTTCTCTTATTGTCTGCTCTTCTGCTTCTGCAAAATATGACATCGTCTGGTTTAACCACATCCTTTCCTTATCACTGTCTTGCTAACACCTGGGAATGCAGCCACCAGGCCTTATAAGGCAGCCCCAAACTATCCACCTAGAAAGGGACCACCAGGCGGGGCCCTATGTAGGGGTTTTGGTGACCACCCCACTGAGCTCCTAGTTGACAGCTGGCATCAGTCTCCAGACCTGTGAGTGAGGTTGCTTCCATGTGATTCCAGCCTCTAGCCACTGAATCAGCCTCCAAGCACTTCCAGTTGACAACATGGATGAGGACAAACTGTCCCTAATTGTGCCATGTCCAAATTCCTGGCCCACAGAACCAGGAAGTATCATAAAATGCTTGTCTTTGACCACAAAATTTTGGGTGGTTTGTGATGCTGAGATAGTACCGGAATACCGGCCCCCTAGGGGTTGCCCCACCCAACATCCTGAGCCTTCCCCCATGGTGTGGGTCTCATCCACCTCGCTGAACCTCACCCAGAACATTTCCCAGAATATCCCGTCCTTATTCAGATGGAGAGATGGGCTCAGGGGGATCAGGGACTTGCCTAGGGTACCACAGACCTCAGGGACTAGCTGCCCTGCTGCAGGGGAGCTCTGATTAAACCGCATCTCTTAAAGCAACTGTAAACAACAGCTGTGGGTTGGCCCATTGTCTGTTTTTTGTAAATAAAGTTTTATTATCACATAGCCATGTCCATTTATTTACATATCTCCTTTGGCCGCTTTAACCCTGCAAGGGCACAATCACCGATGGCCCACAAAGCCTGAAACATTTAGTTACTGATCCTTTACTGAAAGTTAGCCTTCCTTAAAGCCCTGAGAAAGCTGCTGCCCCTCCCAGAAGCTCAAACCTCCCCAAGGGATGAAATGGAAAACTTTTGGAAAGTTTAACCCCAAGAGACCTGGGTGCTTATCTCCTCCTCCTCTCCAGACCTTACTTTTTTCTTTTACAAAAGAGAGCAATAACTGTTCCTGCCTCTGATAGGTGCAGGAAAGATGCAGGAAGTAAGGAAGGTAAAGACCCTCGGTCTACAAGCCTGTGAGCTCACTCTCATGAGCACCTCCCTTCCACCCTGAGAAGTTTCTGGCTGGCAGGGAGGGGCACGAATGGAGCTGGAGCCCCCAGAGAAATTAGTTTCTTCTGGCCCCAGTGGCTTCACCTCATTTGTGATGTTAATTGCATAGATTTGCATAATGTGCTCACTGAGATGTTATTTTACTTGCACATTTAAATCATTTAATCATCTGTCTTCCTCCCCACCCCTGTAATCTTGAAATGTCAAGATGAGGAGGAGGAGGTGAAAGAAAGACAGAGGAATGTGAGTTTCTAGGTTTCTCTTTTTCTGACTGTATCTCTGTCTCTCTGTCTCTCTTTCTGTCTCTCTGTCACATAAACATACATACACTCTCAGCCTGACAAAGTGCACTCCCAAATGCGACTCTGATGTTTACCACTCTCCATCTCCATCACTGGGCTCCCGTCACACTACCTCTTGCTCTTCCTGATTCATCCCTGCCTTTAGGACCTTGGCACATGCCTTCTCCTCTGTGTGGTACCCTTCTTCCAGATATCCAAGGTTCCCACTCTTGCTTTATTCAGTTCTTGCCTCCTCAGGGAATTCTTCCTTGACCTCCTTGTCTTATTTAGTAACTTCTATCCTTTTTGTATTTTTCTGCAAAGCACTTGTTACCACTTGACGTTGTGGTACATTTTTTTGTCAGCTCATTTACAGAATGTGAACTTCACAAAGGCAAGGGTTTAGTTTTTCTTTTCCTGCTTGGTTTTTGTCTACTGTTGTCTCTCTAAATGCCTAGATCAGTGCCTGGCACATAGTAGGTACACAGTAAATATTTGTGAAATTCATGAATACACAGTGAAAGTTTAAAAGCCCTAAAAGGATAAGATGTAACGACTACACAGTCACAAGCTCTCCAAGGCACTGTCAACTCTGAATACAGGACCCAGGTTTGCTATCCCTGAGGTCAGGCTTTCTCCAGAAATGGAGCTGTTTCTGAAAGAGCCCTTGAAGCAATGACCCCAGGTCAGCATCCCCTGGGGGCTGACATTTCCTGGGCAAGCAAGAACAGCTGTCTGGGGTCTGAGCCCAGGGAGTCTGAACTGGCAGCCTTTAGGGGAACTGGGCAGTTGTTTCACAACCCTAAGCGTCATATGTGGCGGAATTCAGCAGTCAGACTGATAAACCCAGAGGTCAGGTCTCAACCCCAGAGGGCACAGGAGGAAGGCTATGGGTCATATAGTAAGAGGTCATTGAGAATCCAGAGAAAGCTGCTACTCCCACTGTTCAGTGAATGTTTTTGAGCCAGGGATCAGAGCTGGAAATCCAAGCCTCCTCTGCACCATTGTACAGAGGAGGAAACTGAGGCTCAGCCCAGGGAATTGGCTTGTTCAAGTGTCCTGAACAAGACCCATCTCCCAGGAGGAAAGGCTCTGATCCCACTGCCTGTATTGTGCCCCTTCATCCTCCAGGTCTTCCTTAGGCATCCCTTCCTCCAGGAAGCCCTCCTTGATACCCTTGGTTTAGGTCAAGTTCCTCTGTTCTCAGAGAGGAACACTCTCTCCCTTCAAGGTCCACATCTCTTCAGTGACAATCTGGCATTTGCGTCCCCAGCCAGGCTCTAACCTCCAACAGGGCAGGGGCCATGCAAGGCTGTCCCAGTCACCCCTATTACCAGAGCCCAGCACACAATGGTTCTGTCACAGGGACTCGATGACTCTTGGCTGATTGAGCGCACACAGCACGTGCCGAGGTGTGGACAGAGCAGGAGCATTTTGTAGATGACAAAGTGCCCACAGGGACTGGATCAGAGGCTGGGACAGTGGCTCAGAAGCTCTCAGGATATGCTCTGCCCACATCCTCAGATCCCTTTTCTGCTTCCTACACTCCAGCTTCTGGTGTACGCTCATTTCCACAGCCATTACCTGGGTCTCTGTCCTGGGCTGTCTCCGGCTGCTAGAAGCCCCATTTCTTGGGTCTGGGAAGGAGTTGGAAGAGCCTGGAAGAAATTGCCGAGCTTTCAACTTCCCATCTCTGCTGAGTGTCCTTGGTCCTGACCCTGGCATACCCACAGCATCCTCTTGTCCCTTGTCTGGGTCAGAGCAGTTTTTAGGGTACTCAGAGGCAAAACCATCAGGGATCTGCATGGGTTCCCCAAGCCTTACTTTAGGATGACTAGCTTTCTGGCTGTTCTTTAAAGAAGCTGCACTCTCTTGCTCCTCCAGGCCTTTGTACCTGCTGTTTTCCTTTGCCTGCCCAGCGAACTCCTACACATCCTTCAAAGCCCAGCTCCAATGTCACCTCCTACTGGAAGCCTTCCCTGACCATGCTCTTCCCCCAGGTAAGGTTTGATGACTTCTTTGGGCACTGACTCAGAGTCTCCTGTTCCTGACCCAACACAGAGCTAGCCACATATGTGCCTTTTGGTAACTGCCTCTTTTCTTGTCTGCCTCCGGGAGAACTGAGGCTGGTTTCCTCATCACTGAATCCCAAACACCCAGCATAGGGTTTGGAATACAGTAGGTGGTCAAACAACTATTTGGTAAATGAATGAATGAAGACATCTAGCCACTCCTGGATTTATCATCTAAGTTTGTAACTCAAAGGTCAGGATCGAGGGTGGATCCAACTGCTCATTGTGGGGTTTTCTGGTTTGGGGTTTCATTTCAATGTTGGTTTGTTCTTTTCTAAGGAAGTGGTTTCAGTCCCAAGGGGCCCTGTCTTAACTCTTTCATGACTGGGAAATCGTGGGCCTTGGCATCATGGGAGCATTTGGCAGGTCCTGGGGGAGCTACTGATGCCCTCCCCTTTGGGGATTTCACACACACACGCTGCCCCCTTCCAGGCTCTTCCTACCTCCTTGGGGAGGCCCTGGGCTGTGTGGAGAGCTGGGCTCGAGAGTCCGACACATGTCTACTTTGCTGCCTCACTGACCTTGGGTAAGTCACATCCATGCTCACTGCCTCAGTCTCCCCAGTGGATAAATGGACATATTAGGAGTCCGTGTGGGCATTCGGGGTCTCCTCTCCCTGTCCCTTGGCCCTGGAGAAAATGAAGGGCCAAGACATGTCTAGGGAGACAACAAGAGTCTATTTTCAGAAGAGGAAGCCAGAACTCAAGGCAGGGCTGGGAGCCTCAAACTCTTGGGGCTGAACGTCCAGCCAAGCACAGCCTCAACCCTGGGGAGGGCAGCCTTGCCATCAGGCCCCCAGGAGGGCTGAGCAAGCTGAGCTGGCAGAGAGGGAGGAGGCTTGTTTTTCAGTGCCTGGACTTCCCCGGGGGAGGCTCCTCCTTAGCCTCAGGGCTCGGCCCAGTCCCTGACACAGCCAAGCCCCCGCTGGGGCGAAAGTTACCAGGGGGCGACCTTAGCCTGGCCAGGCTCCACTTTGGCATTTCCTGCTTTTCAGCCTCTACGCATCTTCCCTGGAGGCCACCCTCAGGAGCCTGGTTCTCTTAGGACAGAGACCAGTAGTTGTAAGGGCCAAGGGGGCTGCCTGTAGCAGTGACCATAGGGCTTGACCAGGGTGGGATCTCTGGAAAAGTATAGGAAAAGTGAAGGGGCTGATGGCTGCTTTTGCAAATCCTAGCTCTGCCTTCTAACTTTGCTGGGCCTCAGTTTACCCATCTTTAAAATGGGACTAAGAATAGTGTCCACGTTTTGGGGTTGCTAAGAAGCTAGGATAAGTGATATTAGACTCACTTAGCACACAGCCAAGGCTCTATAATAAGTTTGTACTTTGGTTCAGAGACCTGTGGGAGACCCAAAGTCCAGACCCTTTCCTGAAAGTCTAGTTCATGGGGACCTGAGCCAAAGAGATGACAAAGAGATGAGCAGCAGGACAGACAGGGAGAGTGTCCCAGGAGGGAGAGAGGAGAGGAGAGGGAGACTCCCAGGCAAGGCAGAACGTGGAGCAGGTGGAGGGGATCTTTCTCTGACAGGGAGGATGGAGCGCTTTACTGTAGGCTAAGAGACCCTGAGGGTGTATGCATGTGGTAGGGGTAGGTGGGGGTGAGGGCGATGACCCGGACTGGGGTCAGGAGAGCCAGGGTGCCAGTTGTAGCCTGTGTTGCTGAGTGACATAGGAAAGCCATTGCCCAGTTGTAAGTTCTGGATTTCTTGGAGGCTGGGAGCTAGAACCATCTGGTCTTGAAGGGTTGCTTCCAGTGCAATTGATGGGTTGAGGCTAAATCTCAGAAACCCAACTCAAGCACTTATTGGACTCTGAGTCAGTGGCAGGAAGACACGGTTCTAAGCCTCACTCTGATTATTTCTTCCTTCCTACCCAGAAAGGACCTTCTGCTCACTTTATGGATGAAGAAACAGACTCAGACTCAGCAGCTCACTAACAACTTCTCACCTTTTAGCAGCAGGAATGGTTCCAGAGCTCTTTCGCATGCACAACCCACTTCAATAAAGCGTCTGTCTGTTACCCTGGGGCTTCCCCACAGCGGTAAAGAGTCCGCCTGCCAATGCAGGAGACGAAGTTTTGATCCCTGGATGGGGAAGATCCCCTGGAGGAGGAAATGGCAACCCGCTCCAGTATTCTTGTCTGGGAAATTCCATAAATGGAGGAACCTGGCGGGCTACAGTCTGTGAGGTCGCAAAAGAGACAAACATGACTTAAGGACTAGACAACAACAGCAGCAGCAACTGTTACCACATCACACGACGACAACTGAGCGGGGGTTCACAGACCAGGGAGGGTATGGTTGGGATCTGTTAAGTGTTAGTCGTTCAGTTGTGTCCAGCTCTTTTGTGACCCCATGAACAGTAGCCCGCCAGGATGCTCTGTCCGTGGGATTTCCCAGGCAAGAATAGTGGAGTGGGTTGCCATTCCCTTCTCCAGGAGATCTTCCCGACCCAGGGATCAAATCCAGGTTTCCCACATTGCAGGCAGATTCTTTGCCATCTGAACCACCAAGGAAGACCATGATGTTAGATACAGGCCACCCTCGAGTATTTAGAATGCACGCTGACATTTCAAAAAGAAAGCAGATACCATCTAGCGGGGCTGGACCTGAGGCACAAAGACAGACAGGTGGGAGATGAGGCCCATGTATTTAGGAGCCAAGTAAAGAAAGAAAACAAGCAAGGGAGGAGGGATGGATATTCCAGATACAGACACTGATTTTTTCTTTTTTTGACAGCACAGTGTCGCATGTGGGATCTTAGTTCCCCGACCAGGGAAGCACATAACCCTAACCACTGGACCACCAGGGAAGTCCCAGATGCCAATTTTTGATGAAGATACCATCACAAATCCAATTGCACTCCGTCAGAGTCAAGTGCTTCTCTGGGAGAGACAGCAGGGGTTATTTATTTAATGAAAATCAACTTGATGTTTCCACCGGAGGCAACTCAAACTTCCCAGGTCCCAAACCAAACTTCTGCTCTAGGCTACCAGTCCAGCTCCTCCAGCAGCCATCCCATTGTAGACAGTAACAACTTCTTCCTTCCTTAGGTCAAAATCCTTGTAATAATTTTCTTTTTCTTTTTGACTCCCCACATGGCATGCGAGATCCTAGATCCCCGACCAGGGATTGAACCCATGCCTTCTGTTGTGGAAATGCAGAGTCTTGACCCTGGGACTGCCAGGGAAGTCCCCCTTGGAATCATCTTTGATGCTTGTCTCTCAATCTCTCAAACTGTTAGCAAATCTTATTGGCACCACTTCAAGATGCATCCAAATAGGGACCTCCCTGGCTCTTCAGGGGTTGTTAGTACTCTGTGCTCCCATTGCAGGGGAACAGTTTCAATCCCCGGTTGGGGGAACTACGACCTTGCAAGCTTCATGGCATAGCCAAAAGCAAAAAGAGATATATCCACAGATATCACCACCTGCCTAACTACCAATGTCATCACTCATCTGGATGACTGAGGCAGTCCTCTCACACAGCCACTCGTTCCGCACACAGAATCCAGAACACCCTGTTAAAACCCAAGTCAGATCACTTGTCTTGTCTGCTCAAATGCCTTCATTGTCTCTCATCTCACCCAGAATAAAAGACAACATCTTTGGAATGTTCTAGAAAGTCCTGCTTGCTGGCTCTTTACAATACCCCTGGGAGGTGTGCAAGGGAGGAGAAATAGCTTTCACTTTACAGAAAGGTAAACAGAGGGCTGAAGGATAGCGATGCTGCTTGGGCCACCCGTCACTGGGCTCCGTCCACCAGTCTGTCCTGGATGCCTGAGAAGGCAGTTGCTGGTGTCTCTAATCTCATGAGCGCTCATCCCACACTCTCCATGGAGTGCTGGCTCCCTCCCCATTCTCCAGAGACAAGCCAAATGCCAAAATAGACTTGCGGACACTTTGCCCTTGGCTGGGAGAGGCCCCTGGATTCCACCCCTTTTTAGGCCAGCTCAGAGCAGTGCAAGGCCCACCCTGGGCTTCTGAGTAGTCATCAGAGGAATGTAAATCTTCTGGAGCCTGGAGTGGGTCAGTTCTGTGGCAACCAGCTGTACCCCGGCTTAGAATATCATTTGCCGAGTGACCTTGGGCAAGTCAGTTTTCTGTTCTCACTAGTGATCCTTCTGCTCTTATGAAGTTCCAGCATTTAAGCATTCTACTAAAGAACAAGCTGATGCAATGTGGGCTGCATCCTATGAGACCAACAAATAACCAGCAGCCAGAAAACAACAGATGTCAGCTCCCCACTGGCCTGAGCAAAGGTATAAAATGGACTGTCACAGGGTTCTGTCCCAGCTCCATCCTGTTCGAAAGCCTATCCATCATTTTAAGGTGGAAAGATAGCCCTTTTCCGGGTGTCAAGGGGGGCGGGGGTGGGGTGGGGCAGGGGCAACAAGACGCTGGGTATCCAGAACCAGGGAGCCCAAAGATGTTGATCAACAGCACCAATGGACTGACTATACGAAGATGAAATATAATAAGAGTGAATATCAGTTCCTATACTTGAACCCAAATGCCAACAAGTGCATTTGGGATGAAGACAAAATTGAGACGAAGTCAATTTAAGTCAATAGTTCTCTAGGGGGGCATTTTGGGGTGTCACACACAATTGTGGGCCCTAGTGACATTGAGGGACAAGAACCAGGGATTCTGGGCATCTCACTATGCATGAAACAGGCTCACCCTGTTGGAAATTGCCCTGCATCCTTCACAAGTTTCAAACGCCCATCCAAAGAAAACTCAAGACAAATATAAACAGGTCAAGCTTTAGTGCATTACAACACTGAAAGCTTTTCATGAGCTGTCACGTGAAAAACTCAATAACTTAGGAGAAGGTTGTTATTGACAGAAAAGCATAAATGGAATAAGGACATTAATTCAATTATTGAATGATTTTCTCTTTCTGCAGTCTGTCTGGTCAATGTATTAGACCATCACAGATTACATATTGAGAGGAAAATGTTCCAAGGCATGGATGATGTTACTGCAAAAAAAAAAAAAACTGAAACCAACTGTAAATATTTAATAGAAGAGATATGTAACTCATAATCCATTATGTACATATAATCCTTTTTTTTGCTTACAGGTTTAGAGCCAAATATTAATAAATTAGAGATGCATGAAATCTGAGTTCCTTTAAGGATGGTTGCTTTGAATTTATGTTGTGAAAATTTAACACTGAGATGATTTACTCTGAGGTGATCTATCATTTTTCAGTCTTACTCAGAAACTGTCTTCATGGAAGCACCACGTGTTTTCTTGATAGCATTGACTGGAAAACTTCCTTTTGTGATCCACCTGCTAATCCCTAATGAGGGATGCTGTAGCAAAGAACTTTTTTCTTTTAAAAAAGTCCTGAAGGCAGAACGCACCTGTCTGTGGAGGGATGAGATTCTAAAGAAGATGTGTTTTCTGTGTGGCCACACCATTCCCCTGTCCTGGGCCATCAGTCAGTCAGTTCAATCGCTCAGTTGTGTCCAACTCTTTGCAACCCTATGGACTGCAGCGCGCCAGGCCTCCCTGTCCATCACCAACTCCCGGAGTTTACTCAAATTCATGTCCATTGAGTCGGTGATACCATTCAACCATCTCATCCTCTGTTGTCCCCTTCTCCTCCTGCCCTCAATCTTTCCCAGCATCAGGGTCTTCTCAAATGAGTCAGTTCTTCACATCAGGTGGCCATAAAATGGAAATTATTCATCACTACACTCGGCTTCCCTTGTGGCTCAGACGGTAAAGAATCTGCCTGTAATGTAGGAGACTCAGGTTCGATCCCTGGGTTGGGAAGATTCCCCTGGAGAAGAGAATGGCAACCCACTCCAGTATTCTTGTCTAGAGAATTCCATGGACAGAGGAGCCTGGCGGGCTATAGTCCATGGGGTCACAGAGTCAGCCACGACTGAGTGACTAACACTTTCACACTCAAATGCTCACCTTCCTTTCCTCTACCCATGTCTTGGTGTGTTCTCCTTACTCCAGTGAAGGTTATGTCTCTTTCTCTTATCTTACACAAATGAGTTGGGTCTGTTTTGTCTTGCCCTAACAACTGTTTTGATTTTAATTTTCACCTGTGCCTTCTGACCTGTTATTTTCCTGCACTGCTTATGTATCATGATGTCTGATCTGTAATGTCCCTGGAATCCAGACTTATTCATTATGAGTAGATATGGGTTATTATGTCTTTTGGGGTGGTTGTTCCCAAGAACATATGGAGTTACACACAATTTTATTGTAAATGACTTCCCTTTTATGCCTCCTTTACATTACAGACTAGGCGTTCTATTGACATATACATGTTTCTGTAGATTATCCTTCATGAATTTCATTTTGGAAAACAAAACGCAAGGAAGCATAAGATATTTGCTATGAAAAAGGGAGCTTTGGCAATTACAGTTTTGGGTTTATAGCCGACTAGAATTGTTACAAGTTTTCACTGAAAAACATGTGTAAGAGTGTTGCTAATGCACATTCCTAATAATCCCAAACTAGAAACAATGGAATATCCATCAGAGCTGGATGGATACATAAACTGAGGTGAGCCACACAATGGAATCCTCCAAAGCAAAAACAACAAGCTCTTTACAAGAACAGGCAAAAATGCAGAGGAATCTTAACTAAACACTAGAAAGAGAAACCAGACACAAAAGGGATTGTCTTGAGCAAAGGCTGTTTCTATAAAGTCCTCAAACCAACCCTATCTGATGCTATTAGAAGTCAGTATACCACATATATTAGTATGGATTAATCTATGCTATTAAAAGTCAGGATAATGGTTACCTCTGGGGAGTCAGTGATTGGATGGAAGCACAGGGAGGGCGATGGCTGTGTCCTGTTTATTCATCTGTCGTGTTCAGTTTGTGAAAATCAATCAAGCCTTGATGTCCACTTTCTGTGTATATGCTTGTATTAAGAGTTTTCCAGAGAAAGAGAAGCAATAGGATATATAAATACATGTATATATATATATATATATGTATGTATGTATGTTTGTTTGCGTATAATTTGGGGTAGTATTTTAAGGAATTGATTCATACAATTGTGGAGGCTGGCAAGTCCTTTGTCTGCAGGGGAGGCTGGCAGACTGCAGACCCAGAGAAGAACTGATGTTGTGATTCATGTCCACTGGCCATCTGCTGGTAGAATTATAATTCTCTCTTTCTTGGGGAAGGGCAGTTGTTTTCTATTAAAGGCTTCAACTGATGAAACAAGATTCACCCACGTTATGGAGGATAATCTGCTTTGCCCAAAGTCTATTGATTTAACTGTTAATCTCATCTAAAAAATATCCTCACAGAAATATCTAGAATGTTTGGTTACATACTTAGATACTGTGGGTCAATCAGGTTGACACATAACCATGTTTTACGTCAACAAAAAGCTATTGAGGGAGGAGTGTCTCTGGACTGATGGGGTTGAGAGCCACTAACTTAGCTGAAGTTCATAAAGCAACTTACTTCATAAAGTAGATTCATAAGCTACTGCACGGAAGTTGCAGTCACCAGAGGGCCAGTCCTATGTTGCACTGCGTGCTTTAGGGGTACTGTACCTGGGTCAAGGGAGTTGATTGATTCAGCCTCTCTCTGCTGATCAGTCATCACCTGGAGAGTTTTGGTCATTCCTAGAGGCTACACTTTCAGAGTGACCCAGGTTGTCACTGGAATGTTGTAGCCAAGAGAGTAGCTGAAGGGAAATGACTGGCATGTAAATGGGACATGATTCATAAAACAAAATGAAAGTCTTAAAAAAAAAATGGATGAGCCCTTATCCTGATAAAGGGCATCTATGAAAAACTCACAGCTAACATACTTACTGGCAGAAGACTAGATGTTTTTCCTCTAAGATCAGGAACAAGAAAATGACATCTGTCCCTCCTATTTCTGCTCAACATTGTACTGGAGATGCCAACCAGAGCAATCACTTAAGAAAATAAAATAAAAGACATCAGATTGGAAAGAAGTAAACTATATCTATTTGTAGAAGACCTAATTTTATATAGAGGAAATCCTAAAGGAACTAACTAGAAAATTATTAGAACTAATGAGGCTAGCAAGGTTGCAGTATACAAGATCATTACAAAAAGATCTATTATATTTTTATACCCTAGCAATGAACAATATGAAATGAAATTAGGAAAACAATTACATTACAAGAGTATCAAAAGAATTAAATATTTAGGAGAACATTTAACAGAAGATGTACAAGACTTGTATACTGAAAACTACAAAGCATTGTTGAAAGAAGTGAAAGAAGATCTAAATAAATGGAGAGATATCCCATGTTTATGGACCAGAACACTTAATATTGTTAAAACGGCAGTACCCTCCAAATTGACCCACAGATTCAGTGCAATCTCTATCAAAATTCCAGCTGGCCTTTTTCATTTAGCAGAAGATGATAAGATGATCCTTAATTTCATACGAAATTGCAAGGGACACCAAATACTGAAAACAGTCTTGAGAAAGAAGAACTTAAGTTGGAGGATTCACACTTGCCAATTTCAAAACTAACTACAAATCTACAGTAATCAAGACAATGTTTTCTGGTATTAAGAACAGAGAGAGAGATCAAAAGAAGAGAATTGAAAGTCCAGAAATAAGCTCTTACATTTATGGTCAATTGATTTTCAACAAGGATGCCAAGACTATTCAGTGGGGGAAAGAAATCCTTCAAAAAATGATGCTGGATAACTGGATATCCACATGCACACCATACATAAAAATTAACTCAAAATGGATCATATATCTAAATGTAACAGTTAAAACTATAAAGCTGTTAGGAGAAAATACTGGCATAAAACTTCATGACCTTGAGTTAGCCAAAGCCTTTTTAGATATAACACCAAAATCACAAATGGCAAAAAAAAAAAAAAAAAAAGTAAATAAATAAATAAAGCTTCATCACAATTAAAAATTTTGTGCTTCAGGGACTTCCCCAGTGGCGCAGTAGATAAGAATCTGCCTGTTAATGCAGGGAACATATCCCATATGCCTTGGAGCGACTAAGCCTGTGCACCACAACTACTAAAGTCTGCATGCCCTAGAGCTTGTGCTCTGCAGCCAGAAAAGCCACCGCAATGAGAAACCTGTGCACCACAATGAAGAGGAACCCCAGCTTGCCGCAACTAGAGAAAGCCCGTGCAAAGCAAGACACAGTGCAACCAAAAACATAAGAATAAACAAACAAAACCAAACTTTTGTGCTGCAATTTCATCAAAAAGACAACCCAATAATGGGAGAACATATTTGAAAATCACATGTAGTATAAGGGATTTGTATCTAGAATGTATAAATAACCTTAACAACTATATAAATAATGAAAAAATTTTTTAATGGGCTAAGGATCTGAATGGGTCTCCCAGGTGGTGCTAGTGGTAAAGAACCCACCTGCCAACACAGGAGGATCTGAATAGACATTTCTCCAAAGAAGATATACAGGTGACCAATAAGCACATAAAAAGAGGTTTAGCATTATTAGTCACTAGGGAAATGTAAATCAAAACCATGAGAGCCACTAGTGTTTCTAATAAACAAAGAGACAATATTAAGTGCTGGGGAGAATGTGGAGAAAATAGAAATTCAGACATTGCTAATGGGAATGTAAAATTGTGCTACAACTTTGGCAGTCTCTCAAAAAGCTAAACAAGAGTTACTGTGTAATTCAGCAATTATACTTCTAAGTCTATACCCAAGAAAAATTAAAACGTGCTCAGTCACTCAGTTGTATCTGATTCTTGTGACCCGTTAGACTATAGCCCATCAGGCTTCTCTGTCCATGGGGTTCTCCAGGCAAGAATACTAGAATGGGTTTCCATTTCCTCTTCCAGGGAATTAAAACATACATCCACACAAAAACATGCACACAAATGTTCTCAGTTGCATTCTTCACAATAATTTAAAACTAGAAACAACCCCACTGTCCATCAACTGATAAATGGTATCTCTGCTAATGTAATTTGACCTGGCAGTAAAAAGCAACAGAATTTTGATGCTGTATATGCTACAACATGGACAAACTTTGAAATTATAATGCTAAATCAAAGAGGCCACTGAAAAAGATCACATATTGTATGATCCTATTTGTAGGAAATGTCCAAAATAGGCAAATCCATAGAGACAGAAAGTACATTAGTGGTTGCCTAGGATGAGAAGAAGGGTAAAGAATAACTGCTAATGGGTATGGAGCTTCTTTTCGGAGGAAAAAACTGTTCTCCTATTAGATTGTGATGATGGATGCACTACTTTGAATGTATTAAAAGTCATGAAACTCTGCACTTTTAATGGATGAGTTTTAGTGTATATTAGTTATATCTCAATAAGACTATTTAAACTAAAAATGGGTCCTTGATTCCATGATTAGAAATTTGTGCTGAGGCAGTCACTGCCAACAGACTCAAAAGAGTAGTTTGTATGATTCAGAGTTCAGTTGCAAGAAATAGAAACCAGATTTTCTGCTTCAAGTGGAGACTTAATAAGGGAAGTTGGGTTCTTTCAAAATTATTGAAAGACCTAGTGAGTGGGCTGTGCTTCCAGGAGTGACTCTTGTAAATCACCAGTATACTGCTGACCTGTGGGAGCTGCTGCCTCTACCACATCCTGGAAGTTTCGTAACTGTTGTCTTCAGAAATGTGTCACTGTGGGGAATTTCCTGGCCATCTAGTGGTTAAGACTCTGTACTTCCACTGCATGGGGCACAGGTTCAATCTCTGGTGGGGGAAGTAAGATCCCACAAGCCGTGTGGCATGGCCAAAACTTTTTTAATTGAAAAAAATTGTCACTTCAGTTTTAATTTAGGGATCAGATGGGCTGATGCCCCCTCACCACCTCTCAACACCATGAGCTGGTGACAGCACTAAGACCACAGCTGTAGAAAATCTTAACACCTTCACAACACAGTGAACAGCCAAAGCAGGAAGATAACCTAGACATTGTTTTGCCTTTAAAATCTCACACAGTTCAGTTTAGTCGCTCAGTCATGTCTGACTCTTTGCAACCCCATGGACTGCAGCACAGCAGGCTGCTTGTCCACTGCCAACTCCCGGAGCTTACTCAAACTCATGTCCATTGAGTCAGTGATGCCATCCAACCACCTCATCCTCTGTCATTGCCTTCTCCTCCTGCCTTCAATCTTTCCCATCATCAAGGTCTTTTCAAATGAGTCAGCCCTTCGCATCAGGTGGCCAAAGTATTGGAGTTTCAGCTTCAGCATCTGTCCTTCCAATGAATATTCAGGATGATTTCCTTTAGGATGGACTGGTTGGATCTCCTTGTGGTCCAAGGGACTCTCAAGAGTCTTTTCCAACACCACAGTTCAAAAGCATTAATTCTTTGGGGCTCAGCTTTCTTTATAGTCCAACTCTCACATCCATACATGACCACTAGAAAAACCATATCTTTGACTAGACAGACCTTTGTTGGCAAAATAATTAATGTCTCTGCTTTTTAATATGCTGTCTAGGTTGATAATAACTTTTCTTCCAAGGAGCAAGCATCTTTTAATTTCATGGCTGCAGTCACCATCTGCAGTGATTCTGGAGCCTCACTATGTGCATCCAATGGATAGGAGCTAATAGGTCTCCAAACTTTAGCTGCAAGGGAGTCTAGGAGGCACAATCTTCACCCTTTCTGCCCCTGCAATACAGGAAGGCACATCAAAAGAAGTTGAAATAAATGTCTAAACGAATCATAACAAATGTCTGCAGTGATGACCACTGTTTGCAATAGTGAAAACATGGAGAAAAAAACAAATGTGCAACAATAGGGGTTTGATAAAGTGGGCTTCATCTATTTTATGAAATTCTATTGTAGAAATAAATGTTGTGACCTGAAACGTGCCAGACATACAGTGAAAAAAGGCAAGTGTTAGAGTAGTACTTATAAGCAACTGTCATGACTTTAGGAACCACATATGTTTTGTCCTCCTGTGTATCCCACTGGCTGGCACATGTTGGCACAAACTAGGTACAATAAACATTTGTTGGATGATGAAAAGTAATTCCATTTTTAGAAGTTAAATCCAAAAAAAGAATTTAAATGCATATTCACACACATTTATATACATGTAGGAGAGAATCTGCCTAGAATACAGGAGACTCAGTTTTGACCCCTGGTTCAGGAAGATCCCCTGGGGAGGAAATGACAACCCATTCCAGTATTCTTGCCTGAGAAATCCCATGCACAGAAGAGCCTGGTGGGCTACAGTTCATGCAGTCGCAAAGAGTCAGACATGACTGAGTGACTGAGCATACACATATATACACATATACTTAAATATGGTATAACCAGCCTGAAAGAAATACAGCAAAATGTTAACAATTCTCTCTGGAGATAATATTTGAAATGACTTTTACTTTCCCCTTTTGGCTTTTCTGTATTTTACAATTTTTGGAGAGTGAACTTGCATTAAAATCAATTAAGGGGGAAAAAAATCACAGATATTCTGCTAAAGCCACAGAAAGGAAATATCCCTGTCTCATTTCTCTGTCTCCCACAGGGTCTGACACAGAGGTGGACCCAAATCAACGTGTGGTGACCAAGTGAATGCATCTCTATTTTCTGCCTGAGTGGTTTCTGGATCTTTCTCAAGCAGCCAGAGGGTAGAATTGAGCTTTTAGGATAATCCTGATTTTAACATAGTATGCTTCTTCCAGCTAAAACTAGAAAAGTTCCAAAGGCATGTGCCCATCTCCCCAAGTGCCAGTCTTGAGTTCTGCAGAGGCTGTGCCAGAGTGAGGTCATGTTCAAGGGTCTTAAAGGATTAGATCAATGACCCAGTCCTGCCCCTCCCATGTACCCAACAGGTCCTGGAGCCATTATTGCTTTGGCTTGCCAAGCCAGCAAGCAGACCTGACATCCCTGCTACCAGCTGGAGTCAGCCAGGTAAGGTCTCAGGGAACTAGAAGAGGGGTATCTGTACTCCTCCAGGGCTGTCCCTCAATATTATGAGAAGCCCATCAGTGGATTGTTTTTACCACTTTCACTTACAAAGCTGTTGAGGTCTTAGTTCACATTAAGAGGAACACAGCAAAGTGAATGTACCAGTGCCTCTGAACTATACAGTTAAATATGGTTAAAATAGTATGTTTTATGTTATGTAACTTTTATCACAATAAAAACAAAATTAGGGCTTCCCTGGTGGTCCAGTGGTTAAGAATCCTTCTTAACAATTGCAATGCGACACCGATTTGATCCCTGGTCCAGGAAGATCCCACATACCGTGAAGCAACTAAGCCCATGCCCCACAACTACTAAGCCTGTGTTCTAGAGTCTGTGCTCTGCAACAAGAGAAAGCACCACAATGAGAAAAGCTCTCACACTGCAACTAGGGAGTAGCCCCTGCTCGCCACAACTGGAGAAAGCCCTTGTGCAGCAACAAAGACCCAGTGCAGCCAAAAATAATTAATTAATTAATTAATTTCATTAAAAAAAAAAGAAGTATAGGGACCTGAATGAGAAAATTGAGAATCCAGTTGGCTCTGTGTAACCCAGAGCCACATTTGGACTAATCATGCAAATTATTTTAAAAAGTTGTTTTTCCCAACTTCCCCTAGTTTTTCCAACTAACGGCAACTTTCTGCCTCACACTCTTTGTTTGCCATGGTCAGGAAACCTGGTCATGACTGGCCTCCTTCCTCCTTAGGAAGTGAGGGTTGGAGGAGGTCCCAGAATGTTTGATAGTCAGCACCAGCCATCACTTCATTTGTTTTTTTAAATTAATTTTTGTTGGAGTATAGTTGATTTGCAATGTTATGTTAGTTTCTGCTGTATAGCAAAATGAATCAGCTACAGAAATACATAAACGCACTCTTTTTAAGATTCTTTTCCCATATAGGTCATTATAGAGTACTGAGTAGGTTCCCTGTGCCTACAGTAGGTTCTATTAGTTATCTATTTTATATATAATTGTGTATATACACCAATCCCAATCTCCCAGTTTATCCCCACCACCACCATTCCCCACTGGAAACTGTAAGTTTGTTTTCTACATCTGAAAATATGGAATGCTTCACAAATTTGTGCTTCATCCTTGCACAGGAGCTATGATAACCTTCTCTATATCATTTTAATTTTAATATATGTGCTGCCAAAGCGAGAACCATCTCTTCGTTTATCACACCCATTAACCAGATGGAAAAATTGAAGCTGCCAAGAGGAAGGGACATGGTTAGGGTCACACAAGCAGAGAAGGAACTTGTAAGAAGGGGGCGCCCACATACACCATTGTCTTCGGAGGCTCCCAAGGACAGGACCAAAGAAGAGAAATGGAGAGACAGATGTCACAGAAGGATGGGACCTCATCCTATCTGAGAACAGCTTACCTCACAGGACATGCAAACACATCCCAATGTCCCAGTCTCAGGATCAGCTCAACTACAGAGACTGGGTGGGAGAAAATGCTTCTCCCTCTGGCCAGCTATGGGCAACATATTTTGACCTCAATTTGTTCATCTTTAAAATTAGGTCCAGAGATCATGACAATCACTCATTTTAAGCTCTAAAATTCCATGGTTAATGATACATCATTATCTTCCCCAAACTCGGCCCTACCACACCACTCCGCTATTTAAAAGCTTTCCCATGACTCCCTATGGGGTAAGCTGAGCCTGGAATTGAAGGCTGGCTGTGGTCTGGGGCCCACCATGCTTTCCAGCCTTAACATTCCCTCCAAGCATGCCTAAACTCCAGCCACACTATTTGACATTCCATTCCCATGAATTCTCCACACTGTTTCTCACCCCTATGACTCTGTCCCTATATGCACAGATAGGTCCCCTTGCACCAAATGCTCCTTTTCATGTTATCTGCCTGACAACCTCCTACTCACACTGCAAAACCCAGATTGTGTTACCTCTTCCATGAAGCCTGCCCTGATCTACCACACGGAGAGCATCTCTCTCCCATCTGGGTTCCCTCAGGTCCCAAGCTTTCCTCCACCACAATCCTGAATACAGTATATGGGAAGTAATGTTTACATAATGAGTGTCTTGTAACCTATTTCTCCCACCCACCTGAGAATTCCTTGATGGCAGGAACTGTGTCTTATTCATGATTTACCCCATACTAGGTACTCAATAAATGTTCAATAAATAAATTATCCAATAGGTAATCTCTTAAAAAAAAAACAAACCCACAGCTTTGGCTCTCATGCTTTACGGGTCTCAAAACAACATGAACCCTCTCTTGACCCCAGGATCCCTAATTATGTAATGACAAGGCTGAACTGGTTTGTTTCTCAGGACACGACCTCTCTCCATAAACTGAGACGAGTCAGAGACCCCAGTGACGCTGTCCGTCTCTTAAGAACTAAGGAGGAAATTGAGACAGAAGAGAGTTAAGCAATCTCCAAGTTTTCACAGCAAGTTTTACAGCAATGTGTAGGGGCCAAACCTTTACCCCTTCCTTCAATGAGTTTCCTACACGTCCACCACAGACCACCAATCAGATGTAGCACACCCTTCTCAGGCACCCACACTGTGCCCAGGTCACCACATCAGGGAAGAGCATGTCAGGCAGAGGGAACAGCCAGTGCAAAAGTTCTTAGCTGGGAGCATGCCTGGGGAGCTCAAGGGGTGGCAGGGAGGCCAGCATGGTGACAGTCAAGTGAGCAGGAAGGGAACAGAGTGGGGGGTGGGAAGCACAGGCTCGCAAATACAGTGGGCACTGAGCGAATGATGGCCACACATAGGCTGATGTACTAGTAGCAACCATCATCGGGACATGTGGCCCTGGGAGTAAGATGGGAAGGACAGACAAGCACAAAGAATAGAAGACAGAGGCACAGAGGCGCAAACAGGGCCCCACCACCTCCCTGGGCTTCCAGCCTCTCCCACCTGGACTCTAACACCAGCCCCTTCTCTGAGCTCCCCACATATGAATTGGCCCTTTGACAAGGGAAATGTATTTTGCGAAAAGCATGGGTTTTAGAGCTGGGCAGACCTGGTCCTGGGCAAATGCATCAGTTTCCCCATCTGTAAAAGGCGGAGGGGGGCTGTGTGGCTCTGAAAAGCTTTAATAAAAGCCATTGGAGGTGGCTGAGCTGGTGTTTGCTGCTCCCTGTGAACCTGGGAGAGAGGGCTGATGAAGGCCAAAGTCCTGCTGACCTCTGCCTCCTCGGAGCACCGCAATAGATGCTCCGCCCAAGCTCCAGCAGTGCAGTCCCAGTGGGTCTTGGAGCTGCTGGTCTAGAAAGATGTAGGCCTGCTAGATGGCAGCTGAGAAGGGATGCCATGTGGAGGTGGTCCACTGTGTTCAGCTGGGGGGATGCATCAGAAGATGGAGCTGAGATCCACAGGGAAGGGGCAGACCAAGTGTGCAGCCACCCAACAGGCCCAGGGTCCGTCCCAGCTCTGGAATGTCCACTCAGTGACCGCGGGTGCTCAGGGAACCTTGTTGCGCTCTCAGAACCTCACCCTTCTCATCTGGCAGTTGGGAGGATGGAGCCATTCAGTCATGCAGAGAATTATGGAAGAGAATGACAACCTAGGGTCTTTCTAGGGCCAGATGGGGCTGCAAACAAACCAATGAAGAGCAAGTACATGCATAAGGCTTCTCCCTACAAGGCCGGCACACAGTGGGTACACAAGATGCTAGTATCCCCCTCTCACCCACACCCCAGAGCTGACCTGTGGGAACAGATGGCACTTGAAGCCCTTAAAAACAACAAGTCATTAAAACAGTCAAAGTTTGTGTGGCTACCTCTGTGCCCATGCAATAGCACATTTATTCTCAAGTCTGGGAAGCTGGAACTCTCACTCTCCCATTATTTGGGTGAGAAAATTGAGGTGAAGTTACATGTAACATGAAGTTACATGCATGACTTGGTGTGGACCTGTGCTTTCCATCCACCACTTCTGTTCCCTTCCTGCTCACTCCACTCCCACTACGCTGGCCTCCCTGCCACCCCTTGAGCTCACCAGGCATGCTCCCAGCTAAAGCATGTCGCTGTTGCGCCTGGAAACCCTCCATCACTCTGCCTCTGGGTTTCTGGAGAGGGCTGGGTACCACCCAGGGAGGATGAGGATCTGGGAAGAAGGTGGGTCGAGGCATCACCCTCTTCCCTCTTCTCAGCTCTCCATCCCCCACCAAGGCCAAAAGCTCAACTGCCACTTGGGAAAGGATAGGGTTAATCTAATTTGAGCCTTCAGACTGTGTTCAAGGTGATTTGTTTTATTCTTAAAAAAAAAAAAAAGAAAAACCCTCAAACTGTCAGGTTTTGTTTAGAAATCTGAACATTCTGAAAATATTGACAAAGAGAGGGGGCTGCACCCAGGAGAAGATTCTCAGCGAGAGGGGTGATGTTAATCCAATGTGACAGGGGTATTTTTTTTTCTCAGGCCAGGAAAGCAGAGAGTGCAAATTGCTCTGCTGGGGGTCAGCCAGGCAGGGTGCAAGCTCAGGAAGCCATCTGTGGGGGCTGCTGTGTGTGGGGGGATGTGCTGGTCTCCCCGCCCACCAGCTCCATTTCCCAGGAATGGTTTATCAGACAGCTCTATCTTATTAATAGTCACAATGTGTTGAAACCAGGGAATCTAGAGCATCAGAAATTCATTGTTGGTCCAATCTTGTCCTTTCTCCAGTGGACCAACTAAGGTCGGAGTAAAGGGGTGAAGCATTTATTCTACCAACTGTCAGCCAATCAATATGAGTTAGAACCCTCATTATGAAGCTGTTCTCCCACCAAGGTGACCAGGGATTTAGAAAGGCAGCTGTGACTCCCTTTAGGACTTTGATTGGATTCGAATCCTTGCCCTGTGGTCCAGCACAGGTTATCTAGGCTCTCTGAGCCTCGATTTCCCCAGTAAAATGAGGACAATAATCCCTAAACCCCTTAGAGTCATTTGGAGAATTTAATAAGAGAAATGTCCGTTTCAGTCTTTGGTTATATGAATAGACACAGATTCAGGGCTGCTTAACAGTTTACCCCCCCTTCCCCCAAAAAAATCAATTGGAAGGACATGGGGATGGCTTAC
Organism: Muntiacus reevesi; assembly: GCF_963930625.1. Taxonomy (NCBI): domain Eukaryota; kingdom Metazoa; phylum Chordata; class Mammalia; order Artiodactyla; family Cervidae; genus Muntiacus; species Muntiacus reevesi. The sequence goes on along the minus strand of NC_089250.1, from coordinate 65,305,714 downwards.
AGGTATTTACACAAAAGAAGTGAAAATATATGTCCACACAAAGAACTGTAGCTCTGTATTTACAGCAGATCTATCCATAATCACCCAGAGCAACTCAAATGTCCTTCAACGGGTGAACGTAGAAATAAACTGTGATGTATTCATTCAATGGAATACTTACTACTCAGCAACACAAAGGGAAGAACAGCCGGCACTTGCAACAATTGGATGAATCTCAAATGCACTGTGTTAAATGAGAGAAGCCAGGCTCAAAAGGGTATCTATTGTCTGATTTCACTTACATGACATCCAGAAAAGACAAAAAATAGGAACAGTAATCAGTTAGCGGTTGCCAGGCACAGAAGAAGTGGGGAGAGAATTGCCGGGAAAAGGGCAGGAGGGAAATCTGAAGGCTGTTGGAGACGTTCTAAATCATGATTGTGATGTAGTAACAGGACAGTACATGTTTGTCAGTTCATTGAACTGTATACTCAAAAAGGTGAAATGGAATGCGTGTATAAATTGCAACTCAATACATCTGACTTTAAAAAGTCAAACAAAAGCTAAAATGCCGAGCTTCAGAAAAGACAAAACGTGAAGTAGTTTCAGGAATGAACCAGCGAACTTTAACCATCATTTAGAACTTGTATCTGAGTTGGAAGAGGCCAAGTCCCAGAAGAGTTTCTGATTGGCTGAGTTTGGGTCCCAGGCTCACGCTTAACTAGAGTTGGGCAGGGCCATTTGATCGACAGCCCCATCAAGCCAGTAGAAAAGGGGAGTTTCCCCAGAAGCAAACAAGCTGTATCTATCGAGAAGGCTCCAACTGCAGAGGCCTATAGCCTAGGGGTTTATTATCCTAGACACTGAGCTGTCTTTGTAGGAACGTGGCCAAAAACTTCCATCTTCTGTGACAATGGGACGTGGTGCTGCCGACTGTCCTCAGATATGAAAGTTGGGTTTCAGACTGACCGGGTCAAGCTAAGGGCTGCTTCAGACCTACAAGCACTGGGTTCAGACAATCACTTGAGTGGCTCATCAAGCAGGCGGAAGAAACAAGTGGTTAGTTCAAGCCACACAAGTGTTCAATTTAGCCAGACAAGCTCAGCCTCTGCCCTAGAGAGTCATTTATTTCCATGAAAGAAAGTGTTTGACTCTTATTGACTGAATGGGGTGTGTCAGGCAGACACAACCAATGACTCAGTCTAAGTGGGGGAGAAGCAGGGTAATGCTACAGAATCCAGTGGTTCATCTCCCAGACCTCTGCAGCCCCAAATGGCCATGGTGGCTTAGCCAGGCTGCCACACCAAGGCTGAACTCCTCTGGCATGAAGTTCCAGCCATATGGATTCCAAATCTGAACTTTGGAGCACTTGCTCTGCCCCTTCTGAGCTGGGCTACCTTGGGCAAGTCACTTCACCTCTCTGACCCTCCTTTTAACACAGGAAAGGATTTTTCAAGCACTTTCTTAGATTTCACTGGGATTAAGTGCTCCAGAAGCATTTCAAGACATAAATAGGATTGGGAAGTAAACAGAAACTCAGTGTACCCTTTTCAAAATTCCGAATTTCAGATGTGGGAACATTTGTGTATTTCTTCTTTACTCATGTGCTGTGCTTGTGGGTTTGGTTTTGTAAGATTGTGCCAATATTGACAAAAGTTGTTTTTTTTTTTAATGGGCTGATTGTGGATTGGTTTTCTTTTTTTTTGGCAAATTTCTTTTCCTTTTTTTTTTTTCTCAGTTGGTATTTTTTTCTACCTACTAGAATTTCTTTTGGAATATTTCCATTTTTATAAAAACTCAATTCTAAATGTAAACAGGTTATTCGTTTCCTCTTGAAAAGTTAATCTTTAATTACCAAAGTGATAACGTAAAAATACTTTTCCACTTAAAAATGTTATCACCTTCCAGGGAATACTGAAATCACCTTTAATCACCACTTCTTGTTGTTTAGTCGTATTTGATTCTTTTGTGAATCAATTAGACTGTAGCCCACCAGGCTCTTCTGCCCATGGGATTTCCCAGACAAGAACACTGGAGTGGGTTGCCATTTCCTCCTCCAGGGGATCTTCCTGACCCAGGGACCAAACCCGCATCTCCTGCACTGCAGGCAGATTCTTTGCCACTGAGCCACCTGGGAAGCCTGTAATCACCACTACCGCCCCGTAATTATGGTCCTAATACTCCTCCCATCACCGTCAGCAATTTGGAGAGAAATTTTCCAAACCTTCTTCTGTGTACTTCTGTTTACATATTTTACATATATTTACTTATTATTTTCATAGGAAATGAATAGTCTTGTGGAATCACATCCTAGGTAATGTCCTGCAATTTGTTTTCTTTGCTCAACGTTGTGACTTGGAATTGTTTTCCTGTCCATACACAGAGGACTACCTCTTCTGGTTTTTAATTGTTGTATAATATTCCTAAGCATGGCTTATTTATCCATCCCCTTTTGCTGGGCACTTAGGTTGTGGCCAGTTTTCACCATAACAAATAATGCTATAAAGACCCCCCCCCTGTACAGGCCCTTTGGGCACAAGTGCAAGTACTTCTGTTAGGTTTAATTTGAAAATGGGGCAATATTTGCAAAGGCTTCCAGAGTTTTATTCTTACTTTATGTTTTTTTTTTTTTTAATCCACTGCCATTTTATTTATTTGGCTGCACTGGATCATAATTGCAACATGTGAGATCTAGTTCCCCAACCAGGGATCAAACCCTGGGCCCCCTGCATTGGGAATGTGGAGCCTTAGCCACTAGACCACCAGGGAAGTCTGTCTACTGCCATATTAAAAAACCATGTTGTTGAGACATAATTTACTCCCCAGAAAATTCATCCACTTATAATGTTCAATTCAACGCTTTTTAGTATAGTCACATATTTGTGCCACCATCACCACAATCTAATTTTAGAACATTTCCTTCACCCTCCCCACAAGAAACCCCATACCCATTATTATACACTCTCCATTCCCCACTCCTCCCTTTAGTCCCCGACAACTACTCTCCCACTTTCCCTTTCTATGGACTTGTCTGTCCTGTACATCTCATAGAAATGGAATCATACTCTATGTAGACATCTGTGATTGACTTCTTTCTCTGAGCATCGTGGTTTGGAAGTTCACCCATGTTGTAGACGCATCACTACTTCATCTTCTTAATCATCAAATAATCAGTCACCCATTTCTGAGTGTTTATTCTCTACCAGGCCTGGTGTTAATCCTCACAGAAAGCCTGAGAAGAAGTAGGCATGATTATTTTTTTTTTTTTGAAGTAGGCATGATTATTATCATACCCATTTTACAGATGAGGAAACTAGGGCTTGGAAGTGCTATGACTTAGCCAAGATCACAGAGGAAAATATTGGTTTGACCAAAAATTTCTTCGAGTTTTTCCATAACATCTTATAGAAAACCTGAATGAATTTTTTTTTTGCCAACTCAATAACTGGCAGAACTGGCTTTGAACCCAGGTCTGTGGAGCTCCCACATCTGTGTCCTTTTAGCTGGACGTCAGTGCTGTGAAAAGAAGCAGGGAGGAAGTGAAAAGTGTGTCAAAGCCTCAATGGGCAGATCACAAAATCCCTTTTGCTCGTAGGCTGCCTCTGGGTCACTGTCATGACCGATGTTGATGGCCCCACGAGGTTGGACCATTAACCCAGTTCCAGATGCCCCCAGACCTTACCAACGTCAGAGCTCTGTCGTCTACTTGTGCAGCTTTTCCGACGCCTCCCTCTCCCTCAGCACTTCCACCTCTAGTGTTTCTTCTCCCCAGTCCTGACGGCTCAGCGTCTAACCTTTAGGGGCTGTGGCACAGTAAGAGTGTTACATCTTTGTTAGGACTGTATGCCAATTAAGTGATCACGGGTTGTGAGTAAGGGTCTAAAGTGGGTTTTCCCACGAGTAAAGCAAGTCTTGCTGCCTGAAATGAACAGGGCTCGACTCTCCAAAAATCCTAAAACCCTCCGTTCCCTGGGGTGTCTGCAGAGTTAAGAACTGCAACCACATGATGGTAACAATAATAGGATCGGCTTACTCTTCTTGGGAGAGGCTGTCACTACTTTGAGCCTCCTCCTCTGAGTCCAGCGGGCTGTGGCGGGGGAGGGGAGGGGTTGTCCCATTTTATTGAAGATTAAGACTTGAGGTCACACAGCCAATAAAGGGAGGGAGAGAGGGCTGGAGCCTGGCACTCTTGGACCCTGTGTCAGCCCCTGCCACACCAACTCACCCTGATTCCATCACGCAAGTCTCAAGTTTCACCCCATTCTTGGTTTCAACTGATGTCCAATTGCCAAGTTAAATAAAAGCAACTTTCTGCCTTTTCAAAACTGAGAGGAGAGGTACAGGCCAAGACTTCTTGTTCTATAGGGTTTGGAGGCCCTACCCTGCTCCTGCCCTAACTTGCTGTGTGATCTTGAGGAAGTCATCTGCACTCTCTGAGGTTCAGCAGTGGGTCTGTCTGCTCCTAGGATCGTAGGAGATATGATTGGAGAGTAAGCTGGGCCCAGACCTCTTGTCTCTGGTGGAGGCAGCAGGAACTGAAAGATGCCCCAGAATCATGTCCTTGCCCCAGGCAACCAGCACCACAGGTCCTGCCAACCAAGGCTCTAAGCTAACTGTCAGAGCCTGCCCCAGGCTTGAACAACGCCCCCCTGCTCCCCCTTCTCTGCCTCTCTCTGCGGCAGATCAGTTGTTCATTCAACAAACATCTACTGAGCAATCACCAGGAATCTGGTGGGCGGTGGTAGACAGACACACACACATGGGTCCTTATACAAGGCAGACTATAGCTGTGCCCTGTGGGTGCTGGGCGTGAAGGAAGGAAATCCTGCTTGGGAGCATAGAAAGCCTGGTGAAACTGACAGGTGGAGAGGGACGGCATCTCAGATGGCACAACCTGAGTCCAGGCCTGGAGGTAGATAACTTCAGGGTGCATTTGGGGGGTTCTGGTGGGGCTGGAGGGTGCAAATGTGGGAGGTGCGACTGTAGGCTAAGATGGGCCAGACCTATAGGGCCTCAACTTTTCGGCAGGAGTCGGACAAGCTCAAATCACTTCTCAGAAGGCTCCCCTTGGCTCCAAACCTCCTCCCACCCTCACATCAGCCCCCTGAGGTCTTGGTGGTAATTCCTGCCTTCACAGAAACTGCAGTTTCAGAGAAATAAACTAAAGGGTCCACGGTCTCCAGAGCTTAAGTGGCAGAGTTGGGGCCAAGACCCTATGCTGGGGGCCAGGGACCTTGGGGAGTGGGGGACACATTGTAAGGGTGGAGCTGAGGATATCATGGCTAAGGCAGTTTTTCCATCTGCAAAATGGACACATTGGGAGGGCCCTCCCCAGTCAGGTGTCCGGTTCTCTGCTCCCCACGGCCTGGGACACCCAACTTCTGCCTTAGAGAGGCCACCCACCCACTCCTCTCAAAGGGCCTAAAAGGTCATGCCTTCCCCCTGACATTTTCCCCAAGGCCCCTGTCCTGATGTCCCTACCTTAGCCCCTCCCACCTCAGAGTCTGGCCCTGCCCGCTCTGGTCTTTAAGCTAGACGCTGCTCATCCGTCATTAGTCACCAGCTGGTAGAAAAGCTGAGACCATGTTCTATCGCGGTCCCACCCACCACTGCCCAGCCCTCCGTCCACTCCCAACTCAGCCAGCCAAGAGGATCTCTGGTCTAGGGGTCCCTTGTCTTTAGGGAAGAGCTGATTGAGCCAGGGCTTGGGATCCCGACTGAGCTGTGTGACGTCAGGCAATCTCCCTGACCTCTCTGAACCTTAATTTCTTCCCTTCCTTTCCTTCTTCCTTTTACTCTGATTCATCCCCACACCACCCACCCCCACTCCCACCCCCATGCCATAGACATTTATTGAACATCTATGCTACACCAGACACCATGGGTCACAGTCATGGATCACAGCCCTTAGAGGTCTCACTTGCCAAGAGCTTTAAGACTAAACATGACCCAGGCCCCTGAGGCCACACTCCTAGGTGGGTGGGAATGGAGGGTGGAGGGGTGGGATAGGACTGACCTCTGAACCCTGGAAAAGCCAGCAGAGGCTTTTGAACCAAGCCCAGGTTTCACATACCCACTTACTGACTGTGATCTCAGGCAAGTCACTTCACCTTTCTGAGTCCCCATTTCCTCATTTAATAAAGGACAAAAATCATATTGTAATTTTAAGTGAGACATCTGGCCGGTAATGGGTTATTCTGAAGTTCTAAAAATTCACCTTTGTCTCCATCTCGAGACCTGGAAATCCTTAGGGAATGAAGGACTGATCCCTCAAAAGGGGGAATTCAGGCCTCAGTCAGTGACCCTGGGAACTGGAAGTTCTTCTAAGTAACCCTCACCAAACAGTCTACATTGTTTGCAACCTGCTTCAGCTACACGCTTCGGAATCTTCCTTTTGTGGGGAAAGGGGAATCCTGACTCTATTTTATTCATTTTTGACGGCACTGGTTGTTGGGCGTGGGCTTTCTCTAGCTAAGGGGTGCAGAGGCTCTTCACTGAGGGGTGCAGGCTCACGGCACTGGCTTCTTTGTTGCAGAGCATGGACTGTACGTGTGGGTTCAGCAGTTGCGGTGCACAGGCTTAGCTGCTCCCAACATGTGGGATCTTCCCAGATCAGGGAAGATAAAACCCTTGTGCCCTGTAGGCAGATTCTCAACCACTGGACCAACCAGGGAAGCCCCAGAGTCCTGACTCTTGATGACATCATCATAGAAAAGTTTTAGGTGATACTGAACACTTACTATGTGCCTCCCGTTGCACAGATGCTATCTTTAATTCCCAAGAATGGTGACTCTTATTATACCCATTTCAGAGATGAGGAAATTGAGGCTTGGAGATAATTTCTAGTAATTTACCCAAGGTCATACAGTCAAGATGACGTCAACTGTGCCCTGCCCTGCACTTCCCCTGCAAGGGATGATGAAGGACCCCTTCCTGCACTGTCTGGGGACCTTGAGCCCATAACTATGCTCCCTGGACCTCAGTTTCCCCCTCAGTAAAAGGCTTTTGAATTTTTTACTTGCCCAATGAGATAAGACAAGGCAACATCTCCCAGGCCTTCTGAACAGATGCAAAAATGGAGTCCCAGAGTAAAACAAAGGCCCCCTGGTCAATAAGCCTGGAATTCAGGTCTTTGGGCCCAGTCTGGGTTCTGGTCTTTATTTACCACTTCTCAGAAGTCAGTTCTGACCCCAACTGTCCTGGGATTGCTCAAGGTCCTGCATCACGTAGGTAGTCACAGTTCTACAGAATCGTGGAGAGGAAAGAAGAAGAGGTGGCTGTCTGGGTCAGGAACAGATCTGGGCCTGTGCCAAGCCCCAAGCCAGGCCCCAGGAACAACATGATGGGCATCCTAATAAGATTCCAGTCCATCCTGCCCTCCAGGGAGCTCCCAAGTAGGGACAATAAAGAAAGATGAGTACCATGTGGAGAAGAACGTGTCATTTTCAAATGGAAAAGAATGAACAAAGGCAAAATTCATCCATTTCTTTGGGGCAAGCCTGGCTCTTATAGAAACACTTAACCTACAGCCTTCCTTCTGCAGAGCCTGACTGTCCTCAGGCCTGCTGTCTCTCTTTGGGGTCCCTGTCCCTCAGGGCCAAGTTCTGGGATACATGGCATTTTTGCTCCAAAACTCAGACATCCCATTTATCTAGTGCTCACTGGGTAATAGTTGCCCAACCTTAGTCATTTTGGTTGAGTCTCTTGCCAGGCCTGAGAGGGAGGAATTCTTGCCCCCATTTTGCAAAGGAGGAAACCTAAAATACCTGGAGACCCAAAATTCCTGCCCGTGGCTCCATAGTGGGATCTCAGACCCTGGCTTCTTGACTGATATTCACTTGCTCCTCTTCCTCCTCAGAGCTCTCGTCAGCTGCAGGGGACACTTTCTCCAACAACCTATAAAATGGGGCAATTACAAGGCTCACCCGTGGGACTATTTTATGGGTCGGCAGGGCCCCAAATCGTTGTGTTTGTTCACTAAGATCCCAGGCAGGGTCCATTTGACTCAGGGACAAACATCTACTGAAACAACACAGAAATGGAAACTGGGGCCAATTTTGTAAGCTCCAATCCATCAAAAGATATGGAACTTACAGGAAGTTCCATTCAGGAAGAAGGGCTGGGGGAGGCTCACAGGCTCCTGTTTCCCCAGAGACCCTTCCTGCTCAGGACTCATGGTGGATAAAAAGCATACAAGGCGGGAGGCTCAGAGGGAGGAGACTGGGTGATGCCTCCTACCCCCAGATGCTAGGAGTGAGAGGCAGAGGTTGAGTCCCTGGGATATTGGCTTTGTCTCCTTCTGGCACAGGGTGGGCCTGCAAGGAGCATCATCAGTGGAAGTGAGAGGGGGAGGGGTAAATGGATGATGGATGGATCGATGGATGGATAAGTGGGTGGGTGAGTGATTAGATGGATGGATAATTAGATGGGACAGAGGAACAGATGAGCTAGAGGGATGTCTGGGTTTTGCTACAGAGACAGGTGTGGTATGTCTGTCTTTGCGGGTGTGTCTGCATGTCTGTACACGAGGCCGTGTCTGTGTGTCCCACAGCCAGGGTCTGCACCTTTGTGCGTCTCTAGGTGCCCCAATCGGATTTTGTGTCCACCTCTGACAGTGTGTTGTCTGTGTGTGTCTGGGAGCTGGGTGCCTCCGGACACCCGCTTATTTCTGTTTGGTTCTCAGTGGGCACCTGTCCAGGTGTGTCTGGCTGTGTCTACGTACAGGTATGTCTCTGATTCCAGGTGTGTGTGTCCAGGTTCATCTGCTATATCTGTCTGTCTGTCTGTGTGTCCACATCCCTAGGTCTCCTTGAGTCTGTATCTGAGGATGTGTGTGTCTTCTTGATCCTGGGTCTGACCTGACTGTGGGTCCATGTCTGTGTGTCCAGGTAGGCCTGTGTGTCCTGATGCAACAGTGTGTCTGTACCTGCGTGGCTGTGTTTCTCTATCTGTGTGTCTCTGTCACCCAAGGTCTGACTCTGCGTATCCAGGTGTGTCTGAGTGTCCCGGCCTGTGTCGCCTGGGGCTATTGTCCCCGCCCTGCGCCCTGTCGGCCTCCCCAGAGGGCGCTCTTGTCCAACCCTCTCACTTCCTCCCTGGGCTCTTGCCTGCGGGGGCGCCCCTGCCGGCTGGTGGAAAGCGCGTGGGCCCAGGCCGGGCAAAGCCGGCCTCGCCAGGCCCCGCCCCCCCGCGCGGCCCCGCCCCCAGCCCGCCCCTAAGCGGGCTATAAGTTCACTTCGCTCTCAGCCTCTGCATTGACCGCTGGCAGTGGTCTGCACTTGGAGTGTCCTGCCCCCAGTCCGAGGAGCACAGCCACCACCTGACCATGGCCGAGGGTGAGTATCAGAGTCAGGGGTGCCGCCGCCGCGCAGGGGCCCCGGGATCCAGGGGCCAGCCATCTCTCCCTAGTCTCGGTGGTCCCACCGGTGCAGTGGGGGGTCAGGACCCGGCTGGACTCAGTTCCTAAGCCCCCGATTTGGAGCACACACAGGAAGGCTGGGCTGGATGAGAGGTGCCTGGCCCCCAGTTCTGGCTCTGCTTGGACCTCAGTTTCTCCATCCCCAGGGCATATTCATTAACCCATGCCTCCCTGGATCAGATGAGGCAATGGGCCACGGAGGCGTGTTATAAACTGTAAGGTACCGTGTTCGCGGACCATTGTCAGTTGTCCTCGGTCCGTTAGTGAAGCCTGGCTCCCTGCTGCGAGCTGGGCATGAAGCCGCGCAGAGAGTGCTGGCCTGGCCTCGGGGACTGAGCTCTGGTTAGTCCCTCATGGTGTGTAAGCCAAGCCTGGCTGTCTTCTTGGTCGCAGCGGGTGGAGAGGAGCGCCTTGCATCCAGTGGAGGAGAGGCCTGAAAGCAGGCTTGCTCTCGCAGGTCCCTCCCTGCTTCCAACCTCTGCATCCCCTGCCCTTGGCCACTGGTTGAGTCTCGGTTTCCCATCCTGTAAAACACGGACAGTAACACCAGCCACTGGTACATCTGTGAGGAGAGGAGTGGAGAAGGGGCTCAATTCATTTCCTACCTGTCCCCCCTCCACACACGCAGACACAGACACACAGATAGACAGACAGACCGACACACACACGGGCAGGACTACCATTTCAGAGGCAAGATTTCTACAGTGGGGGACGTGCCTGCACTAATGCTGCTGTACTCAGCGCCCTGGCTGACTCTTGGGTCAAGTCCATTTGGAAGTGGCCTTGGCACCACCGCAGCCCCCAGGAAAGAGGTTGGGCGGAGGGAACGTTGGAAGGGCACAGTGGGCAGATGGAGGGGGAATGAGTGGGAGGACCCATGGATGTGCCTGGCTGGCTGTGCGTTCTCAGGCCACCTTTGTCCCTCTCTGGGACCCAGTTTCCCAACACATGTGCCTGAAAGCCAGCTAGGTGGCCACTTGTGTCCCATGCAGTTTCCCATCACTGTCCCCAAGAGTGGGGCTCAGTAGGGCTGGAGGACCTGGAGTGGCCAGTTATGATGAGCCCCCTGCCCCATTGCCAGAGTGGGCCACTTCCTACCGGGGTCCCAGTGGCCTGGAAGACCTCAGGTCCTTTCTCGGTACAGAAATCCTGTGATCCTGGTGTTTCTGTACCTCTAGAGCTGGGCGACTTAGCAGCAACAGAGCTGGACGTAATTTCTGGGAATCCTTCTTCACACAATAGCGTGAGACAGCGCCCCATTTGCCCCAGACCAGGATCTGACCGTCTCCCACGGGGACAACAAATTTCAGAGGCGAGATCTCTACGATGGGGGACGTGGCTGCACTAATGCTGCTGGACTCAGCACCCTGAGCCTCTTTGCTGCGTCAGCTCTCTGGAGTTGCAGTTTTCCTTCTTCACCTTAGGAGGCCATCAGGAAGTTCTTCCTTGTGGCTAGTGGAGGTCTCTCCTGCTGAGATCACGTCCTGCTGAGATTACAGGGGCCTCACCTTCCACCCAGGTGTGAAACAATGCAGGATGTGTGTGGCGGGGGGTGGACAAGAGATCCTGAGCTGTGAGTGAGGTGGTTACCCGGCCGGCTCCAGACTCTACAGCCCTGGATTCTGGATTCAAATCCTCAAGCTTGGTCTTGCCCTTGCCATGAGACCTGGGGCCACATAATGTCCCTACAAAGTGAAGACAGTGATAGTAACTGTGTCTGATGCAAAGAACCGACTCATTGGAAAAGGCCCTGATGCTGGGAAAGATTGAAGGCAGGAGGAGAAGGGGACGACAGAGGATGAGATGGTTGGATGGCATCACTGACTCAATGGACATGAGTTTGAGTAAACTCTGGGAGTTGGTGATGGACAGGGAAGCCTGGCGTGTTGCAGTCCATGGGGTTGCAAAGAGTCAGACACGACTGAACGACTAAACTGAACTGAAGTGGGCAGTTGTGAGTTTAAGTGGAGATAGCCCATGTCAAAGTCCTTGGCAGTCTCTGGGCAATTTGTTTGCACCTCATTTAGAGGATGTTCAGTGGCAGGAGGGAGGAGAACTGTGTGGATGACACCATGGGAGGACTTCCCTGCTGGGTGACTTTGGCCAGTGCCTGCCTCTGGGCCTCAGTGGGAGCACTTACTCTTAAGGGCCCCATAGCTCTGGGAGTCCTGCCTTGCCCACTCCTCCCACCCTACTGTCCCTTTAATCTTGACCTTGATTGTGTCAGATTGAGCTTGCCAAGGTTATGAGACTTGTGTTTTCCTTAGCCCCTCACTGGCCTGTCACTTTGGTCTTCAACTCCTTCGGAAATTATAAAGAGAACTTGCACACATCAAACTTTTGCCCTGGGCTAAGCCCTTGAAGCTTCAGAAAAGGAGGCACAGAGAGGGAGAGACACCTGCCGAGGATCACACAGCAGTACAACCAAACTGAAACCCAGGTCCGGAAGACTCTCAAACTCCTGTCATTAAAAAAAAAAATTATTATAGAGAATATTGAGCACATATAAAAGTAGAGAGAATAGTGTAATAATGCCTATGTTCTCATCACCCAGTTTCAACCACCACCAGCTTATAGCTACTGCTGCTTCCTGTCCCTCATCACCCCCTCTTCCATTATTTGAAAGCAAATCCCATACATTGGCCTTCCCTTGTGGCTCAGCTGGTAAAAATCTGCCTGCATTGTGGGAGACCTGGGTTCGATCCCTGGGTTGGGAAGATCCCCTGGAGAAGGGAAAGGCTACCCACTCCAGTATTTTCGCCTGGAGAATTCCATGGACTACAGTCCATGGGGTCACAAAGAGTTGAACACAACTGAGCGACTTTCACTTTGACTTCACTTCCGATGCATCACATCGTTCATCTGTAAATATTTCAATATTTCTCTCCAATGAATAAGGACTCATATTTAGACATGGTCAAATTAAAAATTCCTTAACATCACCATTTTCTATCAGTGTTCAAATTTCCAATTGCGTGTAATAAATAGCTTTTAAATTCAAAATCCAAGTAAGGCTTATCCAGCACAGTGGGTTATAATGTGCCTTAGGTTTCTTTTAGTTTATAGGTTATCCCTTCAACTTTTTTTTTCTTGTATTTTTTCTTTATTTCTTTCTCTTTTGCAATTTATTGGTTAAAGAAACCAAATACTTTGCTTGTAGTTTCCCAGAGTATGAATTTTGTTGATCAAGTGTGGGTCCTGGGACTTCCCAGGTGGTTCAGTGGGTAAACAATCCACCTGCAATGTAGGAGATGCAGGTTCAATCCCTGGGATGGGAAGATCCTCTGGAGGAGGGCATGGCAACCCACTCTAGTATTCTTACCTGGCAAGTTGCATGGACGAAGGAGCCTTGCAGTCCATAGCATTGCAGAGTTGGACACGACTGAAGTGACTGAACTTGCATGCATGTCCTGGTCCTAAATTGAATGAGTTCCTCAGCCCTCTGTATTTCCTAGAAATTGAAAATTAAACCTAAAAGGCAAAGTGTAACTAACCAATACCAAATACCACCCTACTTTTTACCAAAAGAACCCTCCAGTCACAAAAGATTAGCCCGTGTCTAGGAGGTATGTTATTATGTGCCAGGCACTGGGCTAAACAGTTCATAGCCACCCTGGGTCCTACTGTCCCCCACTGTGGACTCAGATGGGGGAAGTGAGGCCCAGAAGAGCTGAGTCGCCTGAGGGCCACAGTCAGGGGTTGGCAGAGCCTTCCCCACTTGCCCCAGTGTGCACAATGTGTGATTAAGAGTTGGGGAGGACTTCCCTGGTGGTCCAGTAGTTAGAACTCTGAGCTTCCACTGCAGCAGGCCTGGGTTTGATCCTGGGTCAGGGAACTAAGGTCCCGCAAGTGGTGCAGCATGGCCAAAAAAAAAAAAAACAGTTGTGGACATTTAGGCCAGGTTAACTTCTGCATGACAGGGCAACTGAGGGTTGGGAGGGCCCTGAACACCCCGTGTCCAGGGAGCCTGGGGCACACAGCTGGCTGTGAAGTGGAACCTTGGCTCAAGCCCCTCTCTGTCTCCGCAGAGCTGGTCCTGGAGAGATGTGACCTGGAGCTGGAGGCCAATGGCCGTGACCACCACACAGCTGACCTGTGCAGGGAGAGGCTGGTGGTGCGGCGGGGCCAGCCCTTCTGGCTGACTCTGCACTTCGAGGGCCGAAACTATGAGGCCAGCGTGGACAGCCTCACCTTCTGTGCTGTGACTGGTGAGTACTACCCTCCAACCCCTCCCCGTTCTGTGATTTCATTATCCCCTGACAGACCATGGGAAATGTGACACCATTCCTCCTCCTGGGAAGAAATTCCAATTCTCAGGAATTCCCCTGAGAAATTCCCAGCAGTCACTACCCCATTTTACAGATGAGAGAACTGAGGCCCAGAGAGTGGAGAGATGTCATCCCACACCACTCAGCCTTATAGACAAGCCTGTGATTCTGGGTGCCTGGCTTCCTGACGACCTGTTATCACCAGGGTTGGGGGTGGGGGCGGTGTTTGCTAGCACACAGGTCCATCGAGAGCCTGCCTGCCTTTTCCCAACTCCAAACAATTTTCCAATTATCAACAGCTTCTTCTCCAAACCCATACAACCTGACCAGGCCTCTGGGATCAGACCCAAAGGGAATCTGGGTGGTAGAGAGAACCCAGATTTCTCTAGCTCTCTGAGTGGGCAGTTTTGTGTTCCCATAGTTCTTTCTCTAAGCATCAGGAGGCTGCCTCAGACTCACAGACTTGGATTCTGGTGTGGACCAGACTGCCTACCCGCTGTGTGACCTTGGGCAAATTACTTAGCCTCTCTGAGCTAAAGCACTCCTAATAAAAAGTCCTTGGGTAAAAAGAGCCTGACACGAGGGAGTGCCCTGCAAACGTTCACAGCAGTTACTGATCTTGCTCCAGGGACTCTAGTGATGGGTGAAGGGACTTTGAGGCCCCAGTAACCCCATCCCCAGATACACAATGCCCAGTCATCTTTGTTTGCCATATGCAGAAAGTGACCTTAAATGCCACTAGGTTTGGCTTCTGGTGGGAGCTACTCCCTTGAGGTCAGCGAGGGGCCACCTGGCTGGAACTCTGGCCCGAGGGTGGGAAAGGCCAGCTCTAGCTCTTTCTGTGGTCTCTGAGGCCAGAGAGCAAGCAGGCTGAGGCTTGTATTACCTGGGAAGCCGTTTGATAAAGCTTATCACAGTGCCTGCAGACCTGCTACGGATATCCCCTCCATCCCTTTCCTCCCTCCCCTTTCCCTTCTGGCAGGGACACACCTACTAACCAGGGGCATCCCCCCACACACACTCACACCCAGCAGCCTTGGGGTTCATTCCATAGACCTGAGGGCCCTCTGGCAAGTTTCTGATCTTCCCAGTCTCAATTTCCCCTTCTGTAAAGTGGAAGCCTGAATCTTTGGAACTTAAGGGCTGGGGGTGGTGCCCTGAGAAGAGTTAGGCTTGGACTGGGGAGAATCACATCTGTGCTGTAAGTATACTTATTCAGAATCCTTCTGTTTTGAGTGTGTAACTAGCCCCCATTTTACAGATGGGAACACTGAGGCTCAGAATGGTCAATTTACTTGCCCAGGTCACACAGCAGGATTCAAACCCTGACCCCAGAGTTGAGGCTTTTTGTTGCTGTGATCTGAGAGCAGAGACATCTACTTGTTCACCACAAGGGCCTGCCGGCCTTGATTTATTCGTCTGTGAAATAGATGGTCGTTGAACTGCTGGTATGGGAATTTCCCACCATTTTTCCCCTTCTTTCACTCTCAAGGTGTTTGATTTCTTCTTCCTTCTTTTCCATTTGTCTAGGCAACCTGGTGCTAGGTAATGAAGCCCCTAGTTCAGGGTTGGGACCACAACAGGAGGCAGGCAGCTGACCTTCTTACCCCAGCAACTAATCTCTGTTCTCTGGTCTCTGCCAACTTATCTCAAGCCATCACCAACCTGCCCTGCTAACTTCCGCAGCCCCCAGGGCAGCCATAGAAGGCACTGTATCTCTGGGTGCTCTTGACTTCCCTGTCTGAGCTACCACGACCCTCCCATGGGCTGAAGAAGCTGAGGGACAATGACAGGAAGCCAGGCTTCCCGCCTCAAGGCCTTGTTTGGGTCAGCCTCTGGCCAAGCCTGGCCCAGGCACCCTGCTTTGGTGTTAGCACTTTCTAGCCTGTGATCCACTTCTCCTACCTCTTTAGGGAAACTGAGGCCCAGAGAGGGGAGAGAGCTGGTGAAGGTCACCCAGTAAAGGGAGTGTGTGGCCTGATGCCACCCACGCCCAGATGCTGTGTGACTCACCCTGACACTTCAAGGCTGGACAGGCTTGTTGTGGGGTACAGACCACAGCAGACAAGCCCCATCCCTATTACGGACTGAAGCTCTACTTCCCCCCAAGGGAGTCCAGGGTTTGAGGGTGGAGGGGTGACAGTGAGTGCAGCCTGGAACAGTGAAAAGAACCCTTATGAGTCTAATAGCAGGCTTGACTCTGGAAGCTTCCCCTCATACACCCCACCCAGCCCCTCACTGCTGTGGTCAGGATAGAGACCAGGACCCCTCAGGTCTCCAGGGTCATTTATGCCCAGTGGGATCTCTGTGGAGCCTCTGGCTCCACAAAGAATACGGCATGGAACGGCAGCTAAGGAATTTTCTAAGCCAGCTTATGTGAACAGTGGTGGGGTTGGGGGACATGTCGCCCATCCTCATCCCATCCCCCAAGACCCCTCAGAAGAAATAGGGGTGTGTGTGTGTACAAGGCTGCCACAGGACAGAGAGCAAGTGTTTCCTGGCCGGTCCCCAAGGGCAGTGTGTCAGTGGTGACAGTGACTATGGGATCCTGCCCACCCTGTTACTGTGGAAACCAGGACATTGATCATCCCAACAGAGTGTCTTCTGAGAATGAAAAGATTATGAATAAAAGAATTATGCTGGGACCACAGGCATGAAAGGGTTTCCCTAGTGACTCAGTGATAAAGAGTCTGCCTGCAACGCAGGAGATGCGGGTTCAATCCCTGGGTGAGGAAGATCCCCTGGAGAAGCAAATGGCAACCCACTCCAGTATTCTTGCCTGGGAAATCCCATGGACAGAGGAGCCTGGCAGGCTATAGTCCATGGGGTTACAAAAGACTTACCAACTAAACCACAACAATAGGCGTAGAATGGGACTATCCTGGGAAAACTAGGATGTTTGGTCACCCCAACTTTATCACTCTCAGCCAGTTTCCATATCTGTGAAGTGATACAATTGAACCGGGCAATTACTACATTCTACTCCAGTCTCAAAATCTGCTATTTGGCATGAGAACTCTGATTTGTAATGGTCTTGTTGGATGATGTTGAGGATAGCTCATGCTTACTGCATAATTACTATGTGCTCGTCACTGCTTTAAATGCTTTCTATGAACTCTTACCGATTCCTCTAAACAGCGTTTAGAAGGTAGTAGTGACAGTAATAAATAATTAACTATTATTTATGAGCACTTACTGCGTGCCAGGCACCTTGTAATGTGCTTTACAAGCCTCAGCTTCTTTAAGCCTCACGATGACCTTATGAGGAGGTACTGCAATTGACACCATTTTATAGATGAGGAAACGGGCACAGAGAAGCTAAATAGCTTGTCCAAGGTCACATAGTCAGTTTCAGACCTGGAATCAAACCTTTCTGGGAATGTAGTCTAAGCCTGTGTTCGTCTTTGTTGAGAAAATTGCAGATCAGAGAGGTCTCATGACTTAGCCCAGGTCACACAGCACTGCAGGTCTCAGTGGGGGAACCAGACTCAGGCTGGCTCTTGGGCCCTGGTGCTGCCCGATTCCTCCCCTGAATGCTAATTCTGGAAGACAGGGAGTGTTTAAAGAGTTACAGCTGGCTCTTGGCACGCAGGGCCCCAGAGGCCGACATCATGCCTGTTAGTTCATAGTTATATTTGGGCCCGGGTGTGGGCGGGGCTGGCAGGTAGCCCCTTACTGAGCAGGCCCCCTTACTGTCAGCAGTGGATGGGCAGAGTGGCAGGGAGGGAGATGGAAGAATAAACAGAAACCCTCCCGGGCAGCCGCCCAACCAGGCAGAGAAAGTTCTGTTTCTTCTCTCCACCACCCAAGTCCAGAAAGGGTGACCGGCCCCCCTCGCCCTCCCTATGACTCAGACCTGCCTGCAAAATCTGGGCCCTGCCCTCCCCCCGAAAAAGAGCAATTTGGAGGCAGGCGCTCACCACACTGAGACCTGAGACCCTGTGCCCTCCCAATTAGGGAAACCTCCCCTTTGGGAGAGAGATAACGTGGGGAGCCCAGGGCCTGGAGACCCGGGCCCAAATGCTGACTTTGCCACAGACCCCAGGAACATTCTTGGAAGAGCCCTTCTCTCTGAGCCTCAGTTTTTCCACCTGTACAAGGGGTCTCGGGGGAAGCGGGAAGTGCCAGGGGCGCTTGGTGAAGTGTCAGAGGCTGTAGGGAGGTGAGGGATGGTTCTGGCTCTTCAGAGTTGCCTGTGGAGATTCAGAGGCCAAGAGGTGGAGGAGGCCTTGGGGAGACAGACACCTGGATCTACAATGGCCAGCACCCTCTGCTAGCCAGGAGCAAGCAGGCTCTCAGAGAGAGCCCTACTGGCCACTTCAGAGGACCGAGGTCCCATTTTACTCAGAGTCTGGGCTTCTTTTTCTGAAAGAGAAAGCAGGATGCCAGCAGGTAAAGGATTTAAGTGCTAATGGAGGACCATTGGGGAGTACCTTGCCTCATTCCTGTCCATTTTACAGATGGGCAAACTGAGCCCAGGGAGGAGCATATTCTTGCTCAAAGTCACGCCAGTCCAGAACAGTGTCACTGTGACCCTGTCCCAGGCCACGCTATCCCCTCTCCCAGGAGACTGAGGACGTGCTGTGTGCCTGCCACTTTTCATGCATTCCCACAAAACCAGCCTGTATGTTTTGGAGTCCAATCCCCAGATGAAGAAGCCAAGGCTCAGAGAGATGAAACCACTCCTCCAAGTTCTTCTGGGCCTCACAGCCAGGCCCAGGGCATCCCTCGGGCATGCACTCTGCCCCTTCCAGGCTCGGTGCTCACCCTCCCTCACCACCCGCAGTTCATGGCCCCATGCTTTCTCCCTCTGCAGGCCCAGACCCCAGCGAGGAGGCCGGGACCAAGGCCCTCTTCAGGCTGTCCGATGCTGTGGAGGAGGGGGCCTGGGCGGCGGTGGCAGTGGACCAGCAAGACAGCACCCTATCGCTGCATCTCACCACTCCGGCCAATGCCCCCATTGGCCACTACAGACTCAGCTTAGAGGCCTCCACCGGCTACCAGGGCTCCAGTTTCATGCTGGGTCAGTTCACCCTCCTCTTCAACAGCTGGTGTCCAGGTGAGCTGCACTCTATCCATGGCCAGGATGGGGAATGGGCAGAGCTGGACCCACCCATGGGAACCATTTGGTGGCGGGGGTGTGGTGGGCGGAAGATGGGGCAGCAGAGACATCCAGGTGGACTGAGTGAGGCTCTAGCCTCCCAAGACTTCATGATGTCAGAACTCTCATTATTCCCATTTACAGAGGTGGGGACAGGCTCACAGAAGCAAATGACCTGCCCCAGTCTACACAGCGACCAGGGCTTCCCTGGTAGCTCAGAGGGTAAAGAATCCACCTGCAATGCGGGAGACCCTGGTTCGATTCCTGGGTTGAGAAGATCCCCTGGAGGAGGACATGGCAACCCACTCCAGTATTCTTGCCTGGAGAATTCCACGGACAGAGGAGCCTGATGGGCTGTAGTCATGGGGTTGCAAAGAGTCAGACACAACCAAGCAACTAAGCACAGTGCTCAGCTACAAAGGCATCCCACCTTGTGTCTGAGGCCCTGGCAGTTGAGCTGGGCCTGGAGGTGGCCTGGGTCAGAAACCCCATTCAGGAAAGGACTGTCCAGTGGAGGCCCAGGGCCATGGCCTCATACCTGGTTCTATTTTGTGGGACTCTGTTTTAAATCTCACCAGACTGGCATGGGGAAGGGAAGCAGGGAGATGGAGGGATGGGGTACCCAGAAGAGGTGGGCAGGAGCAGTTTGGCCACCTACGTGCTCCTTATACACTCTTTTTTTAAAAAAATAAATTATCACTATCACCATTTTTTTTTTAAACTTCTCTTTTGATTTCTGTTTTAAAAATATATCTTTATTTATTTATTTTTGGCTGTGCTGGGTCCTTGTTGCTGTGAGGCTAGTTTCTCTAGTTGCAGTGAGCAGCGGCCACCCTTTGTTGGGGTGCCTTCTCATTGCAGTGGCTTGAAGCACAGGTTCTAGGTGTGCGGGCTTCAGTAGTTGCTTCACTGCAGCACGGGGGCCCCAGAGTTGCAGCTGTCGGACTCTATGGAATGCAGGCTTGGGAGTTGCAGTGCACAGGCTTAGTCGTCTCATGGCAGGTGGGATTTTCCCGGACCCTTACCACTGAGCCACCAGGGAGAGGCCCCTTTATACATTCTTTTAATGATTGCTCAACAACCCTCAGGGGCAGAGATTAGCATCCTCGTTTTACAGACAGGAAACTGAGGCTTAGAGATAAGTGGCTTTTGGCAGCTCCTTCGAGTAAGTTGGCCGATGCCGGACAAAACCAGAGAATCAGGAAAAGAGCTGAGTCTGTCTCGGGCAGGAAAGAGGAGGGGGTCGCAGAGTCCATGGGGTCGCAAAGAGTCGGACACGACTGAGCGACTAACACTACTACTGCAGCTCATACCTAGCCAGGCAGAGAGAGGGGCCGTGTGGGCAGGCCCAGCCTGGTGATGGACTTCCCTCCTCGAAGCCCGGCCCCAGAGCAGAAATTCTGGCCTCCTACTGGACCAGACCAGACCTCCAGACCACCAGCCTCCGACTGGGCCACTGCTTTATTTATTTATTTTTCTTCTCCATTTGGGGGCATTTTCTTTGAACAGAAAGATTTTTTATTTTCTCTTATATATCCTTTGGCTATTCTTTCTTTTTTTCATTTTGTTTTGGCTCTGCTGGGTCTTCCTTGTTGCTCGGGCTTTTCTCTAGTTGCAGTGAGTGGGGGCTACTTTCTATTCATAGTTGCAGTGCGTGGGCTTTTCACTGAGGTGGCTTCTCTTATTGTGGAGCACGGGCTCTAGGCTCACTGTCTTCAGTAGTTGTGGTTCCGGGGCTCTAGAGCACGAGGGATCAAACCCCCGTCTCCTGCATTGGCAGGTGGATTCTTTACCACTGAGCCACCAGGGAAGCCCTGGCTTTTATTTTTAATTATAACAGTAAGATATGAGAACACCCTCTTTATAAAAGCTTCAAGCACTGCAGAGAGATAGCCTCCCACCCTTCACTCCCCTCCTTAGGAAACACCATTATTAGCTGTCTCTGGAGGGCTTATCTCCTTAGATTCAAGTGTATGTATCTGAAGACATTGCTGCATTTTTTTTAATTCCAGTTTTATTGAGATATAATTGACCTATAGCACTGTATAAGCTTAAGGTGTATGGCATAATGATTTGACTTACTTGCATCATGAAATGATTATCACAATAAGTTTAGTGAACATCCATCATCTGATATACATACAAAATTTAAATAAAAAATATTTTCCTTGTGGTAAGAACTCAGGAGTTATTCTCTTAAGAACGTTCATATGTAACATACAGCAGTGTTAATTATATTGATCATGTTGTAGAAGACGTCATTGCTTTATCGATTTCCCTGGTTTAAACATTAAAGAATCCCACCGTATACATCAACCTAGAACTTGGGATTTCTTTTTTCTCCCTCTACCGTCTTGAGGCTCTTTCCGCATCAGTTTGCATACATCTGCTCATCTCTTGCTGTTTTATTTTTGTTTTGTTTATTTATTTGGCTTTATTAAGTGGTGGTTTGCAGGATTTTCAGTCTTTGTCGTGGCGTGCAGAATCTTAAGTTGGGGCACACAAACTCTTAGTCACGACATGTAGGATCTTGTTCCCCAAACAGGGATCGAACCTGGGTCCCTTGCATTGGAAGTGCATTGGAGTCTTAGCCAATGCACCAGCAGGAAAGTCACTGTTGATCATTTTTAAGAGCTGCGAGTGCTCCGGGCCTTGCCATCTGGCTCCCATCCACCGACATGAGTTGGTTCTCCCCTTATTACAGGGAGGAGTTTCCTTGCTCACATGCCCTGTGGCCACACCGAATGGATTCTCAGGACAGAAGTGGCCTTGCTGATCCCACTGTCCACTCATTTTGATTTTAATCAGAGTGAACTTACAGGTAGCCGGCGACCCTGCTCCTGGGGCAGGAACTTGGCATTGCCCCTCCCCAACCCCATCACCATGGGGTTTCGGAGTTCAAGGGACGGGCAGTGAGGATCTGGGGGATGACCCCTCCCTGTGGCCTTGCCTCTTCCCTGCCCGGAGGGATGGGGTGGCAGCCAGCCAAGCACCACAATGACTAAAGGGACCAACCTCCCAGGGCGGGGAGCTGGAAATGTGGAGATAGGAAGTTGGACTCAGTGGGGGTGGGGGGCGCTAAGGGAGGAACCTGCTCCCCCTCTTGGGGGAGAAGGCAGCATCTGCCCATGACCTGGGGGCCTCCGGTCCCTGAGTTCCAGCATGGTCAGGATCCCAAGTGAGCATCCCCAAGACCTCCGTCTTTACCAGGAGAGACTTGAGTGGGGACATCATAGTCCCAACCTCCTGGGCTGCGGTGGGGACGGTTCAACATGTGCTGACCCTCCCACAGGATGAGGAAATATCATGGGCTTTTCTTTCTCTCAGATTCTTTCTCCCACGCCACCAGCTGATTTACAGCCACATAGCTCATTTATCTGAAGACTGGTGCTCATTGCGCAGTTGCCCGAGCCTCCTGGCAGGATGCATAAGATGCTAGGCCACTTTCTCATTTGTTTTTCTCCAAGCGGTGCCGGCGGGGACTGCCTGCCTATTGCTGTAGAGGGGCCCAGGGCTCTGAGGGGCCAGGCAGCCCCTTCCCCAGGTACTGAACACATTTCTCCAGGCTGATTTCAGTAGGCACGCTGCCTGGGCTCACCATACTCTTAGGGACCCATGAAAATGTGTTCTTTTCTTTTAAAATTGGAAGACCAAGAAAACAAAGGTTCAGGCCAGAGAATATGTTTTAATAGATAGTATTAATATATTTGGGCTTCCCTGGTGGCTCAGAAGACAAAGAATCCTCTTGCCAATGCAGGAGACCTGGGTTCAGTCCCTGGGTTGGGAATTCAGTGTTATACCAATGCAATCAAAAAATACATTACAAAAAAATTTTCTTTAATGGAGGAAGGAGCCCATGAAGGCAAAAATACCTAGGACTGATCAGAGCCATACCATGGCTCTGGATTTCCCCTTCCCAGCCTTAATTTCTTCACTTGTGAGTGGGAATTGGAAAAGGTGGACTAAACTTTGCCCTCCTGCCAGCTGGCCCCACCGCCTCAGGCCCTCTTCTGTCGTCACCAGCCACAGGGAGCTGAGTATCGTCGATTTTCCAACTGCTGCACCGCTCATCTCTCTAGTCCTCTGCTTACAATGTCACCAAGGCAACCTTCAGGGGCCCCCTGACCCCCAAGCTGGACAGATCTGCTTCTCTGAGCTGCAGCGACCTTGAGTTCACTTTCTCTGAATCATGTTCCTTCCTCACATCGCCTCAGGGCTTCAGCTTGCAAAGCACCTTTCTGTTCTGTGATCACATTTGACCCTCAGGAGACACAGTCAGGGGGCAGAAGTGACCTGCCCAGGGTCATACGGCAAAAAATACTCAGAGCTAGGGGATTCCTGACTCCTGGCCCCCGTCAGTGCTCCTCTGTCTCTTGTGCTGGTGTCATTTTCCCATCCGTCAAATATTCTCGAGCCTCAGTTTTGCCATCTGTAAAATGGGGCTTCCAAAGATGCCTTCCACGTGAGGCTTTGGTGGAGGTTTAACAAGTTAACTTATGCCATTACATTTATCACAGGTCCTGGCACGTGGTAAGTGTTGGATAAAAGACAGCCAATTGTTATCACCAACTGATAATACTTTCTCTTATTGGTATGAGATTATTAATTAATGATTAGTTTTTCTGATTAAAAGAGGGAATGGCCTCTGGGGAGCTGCCCTGGTGCTGAAGGGTTGGCACCCCGGCTGCCATGTCTGTGGTGAAGCTGGGCCTTGCCGGATGCTGAGTTGAGGCCTTTTCATTTTTACCCACAGCGGATGCCGTGTACCTGGACTCGGATGAGGAACGGCGAGAATACGTCCTTACCCAGCAAGGCTTCATCTACCAGGGCTCAGCCAAGTTCATCAAGAACATACCTTGGAATTTTGGGCAGGTAGGGCCACACCCTGCCCCTCCTAACCATCTCTGGCTTGCTGTGAGCTGGGCCCTGGGTCTGAGACAAAATCAGAAAGTGTAAGCAGGTCTCAGAGTCACTCACCCCATGCTGTCAAGGATTCAAGGGCTCTGAAGTGGCTGGAGGCTCAGAGAGGGCCCAGGCCAGGCCTGAGGTCACACAGCAAAAGATGGCCCTGTGCACCGTGGGAGCAGCAGCTCTGGATTCAAGATGGGAAAGAGTCAGAGAGCCTTTAGGAGCTGTGGGGCTGGCAGGGGCTCCAGGAGGGAGAAGGGAGCCATTCAGGGCCTTATGTCAAAATAATGTGCGGCACTTGGAGACAACTGACTCTGCTAGGCGTGTGCTGAGAGGGGCTTTAAACCACTGTCTAAATTAGTGGTTCTCAAACTCGAATTTTCTGTCTAAATTACCAGAAAAATGTGCGTTAAAATACATTTTTAACATATTGGTGCGTAGTAGCCTAGGGAACAGCAGGAGCAGAAGCACCGAGGTGGCAGCTTTACGTTGTGCCTAAGAAGTGTCCTGCAGCTTGGGGAGCACTTGCATGAGATGGGGCCCCAGGAGATGACGTGGGAGAAGTCCATAGTATTCAAGCTGTGAACAGCCCTGAATGTCAGGCCGACGGCAACAGGGAGCAGAAGAATGAATGCTGCTCTGAGTCATGAAGGGAGGCCTGTGATAAGGCCTGATTTGGGACAAGGCCACAGACACAGAGAGTAGGGCGAGCCTTTGAATGTGACCGAAGTGGTTTGAAGCATGGTGACAGGGAGAGATTTTGATAAAGACAGCAACTTAGCTGCATGGATGAGGTCTGAGTCAGAGAGAGAGGGGCAGAGAGAACATTCCGAGCGAAGCAAACAGCATGTGCAAAAGCCCTGGGGCAAAAAAAAAAAAAGAAAGCCCTGGGGCAGAGTGAGTGTGGCTGCGAGTGCTGAGAGGTGAGGTTGAGATGTGGTGGGACACCAGACATGGAGGGCCTTGCAGGGAGAAGTCTCCATCTTACTCTGGGTGCAGTGGAAACAAGAGTGATGAGATTAGATTTACATAAATTTACAATTTATACTTTGGTTCCAATCAGAGCAGTGTGTGGGGGTGGGGGAGGAGGGACACTTACCAGCTCTGCCGGGTGAGTCAGGCTTTAGGGAAGTGAAGGTTTGGCAGTGGGGGCAGGGAGGGCAGTGGCTGGGCCTGGGATGACTGAGGGCAGTCAAGCTCCAGGGACTCTGGGCTTTCCTTCCACTCCAAGTTCCCAGGACCCTGCCTCGCACACCTCCCCCCCGCCCCTGCCAAGTCTGGATGCAGGCACGCCCCATCCCCTTTCTCATACACTCATTGTCCCATTCCACCCCCTTCCTGGGCCAGGAAAGCTGGCACTGCAGCAACATGACAGACACAACCTGAGCCCCCAGGTGTGATGTGTGAGACAGAGCAGAGGGGCTCCCACAGCCGCTGGACTTCAAGGCAGGCTTCCTGGAGGAGGTGACTTCTCAGCTCCCTCATTCTCCCTTTCTTTCCTCTGACGCAGTTTGAAGACGGGATCCTGGACATCTGCCTGACACTCCTGGACGTCAACCCCAAGTTCCTGAAGAACGCTGGCCGAGACTGTTCCCGTCGCAGTAGTCCGGTCTATGTGGGCCGGGTGGTGAGTGCCATGGTGAGTGAGTGCAGGCCTGCCTCAGGTGATAATGGAGACCAGGCCCCAGGCTGTCATGGTCGGGGGGACCTGGGAGATGGGTGAGTCTCAGCTAGGAGACCTTGTATTTGGACAGACAAGATGTACATAAATGAGGGTAAGGCCGTGTGGTCCTGCAAAGCAATTCATTCATTCACTCACCCAGCAAGTATTTATCAAGTGCTACCCATGTCCCAGGCACCGGGGAAAAGCAGGTGCAAGACATGAATGATCTCTCACTTCCTAGAGCTTCCATTCTAGGGAGTGTGGGAGAAGACGGGAGTTAACCACAGAATCATGTGAATGCCCAGTCATGTTGCAAAGAGCTTTCAAAGGGGCCAGACGTGTGACAGTGTCTAACCGCAGGGCGCAACCCCAGTGGAGGACTGGGGGACTTCCCTAAGTGATGATTCTTGAGCTGATGTAACTGGGAGGAGAAGAGTGTCCCTCGCAGAGAGGACTGCTTGTACACAGGTTCCCCGAGGAGGGACGACTGGCAGATTTGAGGAGCAGAAAAGAGGCTAGTGTGACCAGAGCGGAGAACAAAGGGGCGGGGGTGGAGGATGGGGGGGAGGGTTGCAGGTGGGCTGCAGAGGGGGCAGGGCCAGACCCTGCTTGGATCAGGGCCAGGAGAGCAGGATGCTGAGGGTCTGGGGGCAGTGACCCCATCTGGGCAGGGCCAGAACGGGCCTCTGTAAAACTCAGATCATGCCGCCTGCCAGCCTCTGCATGCATGCACATCTCCAGAATCATCCTCATGACCCTGACCCCTCTCCACCTCCTCTCCCACCCCCGCTCCTATCTCCAACCTCCCCATCAGTCATACCTTGGGATCTTTGCACCTGCTGCTCCTTCAGCCTGGAACGCCCCTCCCCTGCCTGTCACCACGTGCTGAGTTCATGCCCACCCTAGCGCAGCCATCACTAACCCCAGACTTGGTCCCTCTGACACCCCTGCGGGTCGCAGGTCAACTGCAACGATGACCAGGGCGTGCTGCTGGGGCGCTGGGACAACAACTACGCGGACGGCATCAGCCCCATGTTCTGGATCGGCAGCGTGGACATCCTGCGGCGTTGGAAGAAAGATGGTTGCCAGCGCGTCAAGTACGGCCAGTGCTGGGTGTTCGCGGCTGTGGCCTGCACCGGTGAGCAGCAGGCGGACGTGGCGGGCCTGGAACCGCGCTTGGCTTCCAGGAGCTGAGTCAGGGTCCCTGTGGCCTTCTCCCAGGCCTGATGTGTAACAGAGCCTGGGAAAGCTTGGTCAAATAACGGGACATCTGACCCCTGCGGTTGTGGGGTTTCTTCTCTTTTTTAATATTTATATTTATTTGGCTATCCCCAGGTCTTAGTTGCAACATGCAGGATCTTTAGTTATGACACTTGAGTTCTTTTTTTTTTTTTTTTTTTGACACTTGAGTTCTTTATGTGGCGTCTAGTTCCCTGACCAGAGATCAAAGCCTGGCCCCCTGCTTCGGGAGCTCAGAGTCTTAGTCCCTGGACCACCAGGGAAGTCCCAGCTGTGGGGTTTCTGCAGGGAGCTGAGTAGTGGATCAGCCCAGGGACTGGAATTGGACTGCCTGCCTTGAATCCCAGCTCTGCCTCTAATCCCCAGGCAAGAGAATTGGTGTCTCCAGGCCTCAGTTTCCTCACCTGTAAAATGGAGACAGTGGTAACTGACCTAAGTCACAGGGAGCTCTTATACCCAGGGAGAGGTCAGTTAGCACAGTCAGTCAGGTTAGGTGGGGTTTCGGGATTTCCAGAGGCATCTGGGATTCCTCAGCTGGATCCCGGGACATTTTCCCTGTGTCCGTTAGTTGGCCAACAGTGATTGGACGGATATTTGCAGTGACGGGCACGGTGACACACTTTTCTGTTCTGCCAGACTGCTCACACCCATCCCTCTCTGAATCATTACAACATCCCGACAAGCTGCTATTATTAGCTCCTCTCAGAGGAGGAAGTGGAGGCTCAGAGAGGAGATGTGGCTTGGCCAAGGTCACACAGCTGGTGAATGCACAGCCAGGCATGGAACCAGGTGGACCTGCTTCAGGCACAGCCTCCTGGTCTTAGATTGTGAGGGTGAGGCCCCCCTGGGACCCCATCCTTGGGACAGGAGTGGAGCCTTGCTCCTGGGTCAGCGGGGGCAAGCCTCCTCCAGCCTGGAATCTGTACTCTGAAGCTTGTCATGATGGGGCAAGGCCTGGAATTGGAACACCAGCTCTCCCACGGGCAGCAGAGAGTCTGGCCCCTACCCAGGCCAAAGTGCGCAGGAACCAAGCCAGAGGTGGAAGGTCACAGCTGTTCCTTCCTCCCTCCTTGTAGGGCCTTCTAGGGCTCTCACATCTCCTGACCTGAATCCGGGGCTTTTGGGGAAGTTTATGCCCTGATTGATAACAGGCAGTGGGCAAAGTTCACATTCCTGCCTCTCCCCCATCTCAGAGACCCAATCTCATCAAAACTCAAAGTAAAACAAAAGTCCTGCGGATTGTATTTAGTAGGCCTTTCTGCTTCACTTCTTTTTTAAGACGTTACTTCTTTATTTTACCCTGAGAATATGTTACTTTTACATTTTACATAAAAAGTATATCAAAAAACGAAAGGGAAAAAGCACCCATAATCTCCTCTGTCAGAAACCCCCAGCACCACTATTCGAGCAGGAGTCTGTGGTTTGTAGGTGCCACTTGACCCCCTGCCTCTTTGTCACTTATCTTTACAACACCAGCCCCTTTCCCGGTCACTCAGCCTCTCTGGACGCTGTGCCTCGACCCAGTGCAGGCCCTCCTGGTCCACAGTGGAGCCCCAGAGCACTGAACTCTGAGCCAAAGAGGAGGAAACAAGGCCCAGAGAGGTGAAGGAAATGGCCCCAGGCCACACAGCCTGGAGCAGCTGGGGCTGGAACGGAAGGGTCCTGACCTCTGTTGCCTCATCTGCCTACCCCACTGTTCACGCCTCGCTCTGAATCTGTCACTCCTTTTCTCCTTCCCTTCCTCCTTCTCTTTCTACTTCACTCGTTCATCCCATTTGACCAATTAGTCTGTGCCAGGTCTTGCTGGGCTCTGGGACTGTAACATAAGGCAGATCACTCACTGCCCTCAGAGGACTAATTAAAGAATCCCTTACATACCCATATATTGAGAGTGATGATGCATCCCTAGTCTTGCTGTGAATGCAGATGATGGGGTAATCTAAACCTAGCGGGGTGGCCTTCCTGGCCGAAGGATGGGCCTACGCCAGCATCCTGGGGCGGGTGGGAGTGAGGAGTGCTGGAGGCCAGTGTGGCTGGAACAAAGTGTACAGGAAGTAATCAAGGGTCAGACCCCGCAGGGCAAGGCCCACAGGGGAGGTTTGGCCTTGACCTTGAGGGCCATGAAGAGCCATTGAGGGTTTAGCAACAGACTGTTAATGTCAGGTTTGCATTTAGAGTCTTCTTTTGTTAGCTGTGAGGTGAAGAGGAGAGAGGGGGACATGGGGCAATCAGTGAAGTGGGCACCATTATCTGTGCAAGGGGATGGCACAACCTCACCACTTGGACAATGGGTACAGTGCTCCCTGGGGTACAGATGGGTATGTGGAGGCCCAGGCAGAGCAGATGTCTCTAGGGCCCCAGCCCACCCCCTAAACTCTCTCTACCATGTCTTCCGCCCAGTGCTGCGGTGCCTTGGCATCCCCACCCGCGTCGTGACCAACTATAACTCAGCCCACGACCAGAACAGCAACCTGCTCATTGAGTACTTCCGCAACGAGTTCGGGGAGATCCAGAGTGATAAGAGCGAGATGATCTGGTGAGGGGTTGCCCAGTAGGGAGGGTCACCTGAAGAGGAGATAGGGCGATGTCTCAGATGAGGTCACCTCTGAATTAGGTTTAAAAGTTGAGGAGTATTTGGACAAAAGGAAACAGGACTTGGAGAGGCTCCCAGGGAGGCAGGAACAGCAGGAGCCAAGGCTGAGAGGAAGGAAAATCAACACAGGACACATGAAAGGAGAACGCCTTGCCCAGAGTCTGCACTGCAGGCTGGGGGTCTGGGCTTGATTCCAAAGACTTCAGACTGGAAGGGAATGGTCTGATGACCATGGGGATAGATCAGAAGCGAGGGGGTGGGGTGTGGTCCAGGTGGGTGGTGATGGGGCCTGAATCCAGGCAGAGCCTGTGGGCTGGAAAAGAAGGGTCAATCAAGAAATTAGGAGGTCAAGTCAGCTGGACTTGCAGAGCCACTGAGAGGGGAAAGGAGGTGGGCAGAGGGGTTGAGGGGTTGAGGATGACTCTCAGTGTAGGAAGGAATACCTGGCTGGACCCCTGGAGGAAGAGCAAAGTGTTGGGAGGACGTGATGGGCTCAGCTTAGGACAAGGCAAGTGTGAACAGCACGTTGGAGGTGACCACGAACGTCTGCACGTGAGTCCTGCTCCATGTTCTGCTTTGTTTCCCCAACAGGAACTTCCACTGCTGGGTGGAGTCGTGGATGACCAGGCCAGACCTGCAGCCGGGCTACGAGGGGTGGCAGGCCCTCGACCCCACGCCCCAGGAGAAGAGCGAAGGTGGGTTGGGCAGAAGTGGCCCCATTACTGAGATGAGGAAACAGAAGCTGGAGGGGACCCACCCACCTGAGGGACTCCCCAGAGAAGGGCAGAGAGCTGGGATGCTAACCCGGGTCTGGCTGACTCCAAAGGAACTTTGAATGTTGGGGCAGCCTCACTGGTGTTTTATGAAGCACCTGTTTTATAATTTGAAAAGTGATTCATGCACATTGTGGAAAACAGAAAATATGGAGAAGCACAAAGAAACAAAAAATCAAAGAGCACCTTTGTCCTCTTCCCCCCAAAGAAATTTCATTAACTTTTATACACAGTTTCCAATAATTTCAAATGACTCCTTCCTCAGAATAATATTTTAAATGCACACAATATAACACCTATATTGAATATAGTACCTTCATAAAGATGAAGCTTCTTTCTGCTACTAATGTTAAATAAGGAGTGGAAAAAGGGTTGAATTCCACTGAAACATGGTTATCAAAAATTTTTTAAATATTTTTGTGATATAGTAATATATGTGTTACATAACATGATCTAGTGATAGAGTCAGTAATTTCCCTAATTTCTTGATAGAGATAAACATAATCTCTATTTTCAGTTATCTGTGACAACTATAAAGATATATGAAAATATCTGTGGTTCTTAGGAGTGACAGGTCACAAGTGCACCTAAGACTGTGGTTTGTGGTCTGCTGGCACAATAAAAAAAAAAAGTGTTATCAAAGTATAATGAAAATAATGAGGTGTTTTTTTTTTTCCTGTCCAAGTTCATGAACTCCTGAATTCTATTTGCTGTGCCTCGGGGGGATCCATGGGCCCCAGGTTAAGAACTCTGGCTGCACATGACCTTTTCTCCTGGCCCCCTCCTTTCTCCATATAGCATTAGCAGTTCTATATCAGATCGTTTTCCGTGATTTGAATTTTAATTGAATGTTATTATGTTCCATCAGATAGATGCATTGTAATATAGCTACTGAGCCTCTAATCCTCAACATTGCAATTTGTGACCGGTTTGAGGCAGTTGTAAACCACACCTAGATAAGCATCAGGCTGTCTTGTTAACCAGCTCTCTTGTTCATTCAGTCAACACACTCTCCTTGAGTCTGCGTTAGGCACTCACTGCTACTCATTCTGGGCAGGAAACCAGACAGACACACGCCCTTGTAAAGTATTGCCTACACTTGGCTCCCTCATTTCCTAAAGTGCCTTGGGATACATTTCTCTTTATCAAACACATAGCGGATAAGAGTTTGCGAGTCCTCATTTGTAGGTACAAATGTCATCACGTGAAGCCAGGACTCAGAGAGGTTAAATGAATTCCCAATGTCACACAGCTAATAAGAGGCTGTGCTGAGATTTGAATCCCAGAAGCTGAGTTCCAGGGTCCCCTGGAATTCTCTCTTTTGACTGCATTGTGAGATTTAGGATCTCAGTTCCCGACCAGGGATTGAACCCAGGTCCGAGCAGTGAAAGCACAGAGTTCTGACCACTAGACCGTGGGGAACTTCCTCTCTGGGAGTTCTGAGTTCTTATCTGACGCCGCCGTCTCAGAAATGGAGTTCCTGGGTCAAAGCGCTGTATCATCTTGTGGCTTTTACCCAATGTGGTTTGATTGTGGAAGGTTTGGGAGGTGCCATCCTCCCCTCAGCCCAGGTCCATCTCTGTCCCTCCTCCCCCCACCCAGGGACTTACTGCTGTGGCCCGGTCCCCGTTCGTGCCATCAAGGAGGGCGACCTGAGCACCAAGTACGACGCTCCTTTCGTCTTTGCCGAGGTCAACGCCGACGTGGTGGACTGGATCCGGCAGGACGATGGGTCTCTGCGCAAATCCATCAACCACTCCCTGGTGGTGGGGCTGAAGATCAGCACGAAGAGTGTGGGCAGAGACGAGCGGGAGGACATCACCCACAACTACAAGTACCCCGAGGGTAGGTGCTGGGGCTCATCACTGCCCTGCAGAGGAGCAGCTGGTTTTACCATCCCGGTGGCCGTGCGTGCCTGTGTGTGTGTGTGAGTGTGTGTTTTATCTGGCAGCCTGCACATGACAGTGATCTGTAGGTTACTGTCTATTTCAAGAAATTCCATAGAAACAAGTGCAAATTTGACACACACACTGTGTGTGTGGGGAGGCAATGGTCAAGGATTACTCATTTAGGGAAAGAGTTTTATATTCTGCAAAAGGATTCCATTTGGTTTTTAAGCCTCACTTTCTTGGTTGGTTTGACTCTTAGTAAAACTGAAAGGGATGGCTGTTATATAAGAGAGGCATGCATTGTAACAAAAAATTAGGATGTCCATGTTTATTAATAGTGCGTGCATCTGTGTGGAGTCGCTTCAGTCGTGTCACTCTTTGTGACCCTGTGGACTGTAGCCCTCCAGGCTCCTCTCTGTCCATGGGATTCTCCAGACAAGAATACTGGAGTGGGTTGTCATTCCCTCCTCTAGGGGATCTTCCCAACCCAGGGATTGAGCCCATGTCTCTTACATTTCCTGCATTGGCAGACAGGTTCTTCACCACCAGTGTCACCTGGGAAGCCCCTTATTAACAGTACTCATTAGTCATGGGAGCTACAATAGGTGGGCAATTCCATGCCTTTTTACTGCAGTGTATTTGTGCCAAAGAGGCTTGGAAGTCCAGAGGGGCCATGTAGGAGAAGCTCCATGAAAGAGAAACTGTAGGGTTTATCATTGCAGTATTGCACATAGAGCTGGGGAAGTGGGTATGAAGGTAGATTGGAAAGGTTTAAAGAGAAATGGACCAAAAGAAGCTTAAAGATAATAAGATGGGCTCAGTCAGACACAAAGATGAAGCTTCTTTTTGCTACTAATATTAAATCAGGAGTGGGAAAAGGATGTGGTTTATTTTGCACATCCAGTGGCCAATTCAATAGACAGATATTTTTGAAGCAGCTACTGTGTTCCAAGTTCAGTAGGGTTTACAGAAGTGACTAAGAAACCGCAGCCCTCATCTGACCCCCATTGACTTTTGAAGGGCTGCCTGGGGTTTGGTTATGAAGTGGCCACGCTCTTGCAGGAAAGGATAAAACAGAAGGAAAAGATGCTTTCCCTGGCCTCTGAAACGTCTAGATCTGATGATTTGATAGAAAAAAATAGATATATACCCAACAACACTTGGGAAAAATTAAAAGGCACATAGGGGAGAACTAATGGTATAAAGAAGGGGGCAGTTCTGCTGGAGAACTCAGCAGTTGGAGAAGTGATGGAAAGGATTTCAGGTAAAAGTGGTCCCTGTGCAAATGCTTGGAGGTGAGAAAGTTTGAATTGTGTTAGTGCCTACTAGGCACGAAGCACTGTTGTAGGCATTGGGTATGACTTAATATTAAGTGAAACACTTGCTTAGTCCCCAAGAGACTTGAGAGTGTAAGCATATGAACAGAAAAAAACCCTAGTGGGCTCCCCCCCAAAAAAACATGGCAGGCAATCGGCAGCTATGAAACTCCAAAAGGTATTGTGAGTCATTCATCCTGGGGAGGTAGTCAGAGAAGGCTTCCTGGAGGAGGGGTCATTTGGGGATGGGTCTTGAGGGATATATAGGAGTTTGCTTGTGGAAAGTAAATAAAATACTCTTTCCTCCTCCTGGCACAGTAATGTAAAGAAGGGGCTCCTTCTGGGTGCTCTGAGTCACCAAGACTTTGAGAAGCCAGCTTGCTCTGCCCCCAGCCTCCTCCTCATTGATCCTCTGTCCAGCTGTGATAAAGCTGTCTACCCTATCTCCACAGGGTCCCCAGAGGAGAGGGAAGCCTTCAAGAGGGCCAACCACCTGAACAAAGTGGTTGATAAAGAGGAGACAGGGGTGGCCATGCGGATCCGTGTGGGCGAGGGCATGAACAGGGGCTGCGACTTCGACGTCTTTGCCCACATCACCAACAGCACCCCCGAGGAGCACGCTGGCCGCCTCCTGCTCTGTGCCCGCACTGTCAGCTACAATGGGATCCTGGGACCTGAGTGCGGCACCAAGGATCTGCTCAACCTTTCCCTGGAGCCCTACTCCGGTAAGGTTCTGTGTTCCTGGAGCAGCTGTTGACCACACTGGCTGGATGGTGCCCTGAGCATTGAGCATGTACAATCTACCACACTGCGGGTCTGGCCCTGTCCTTGGCACTTTATAAATAGCAACCCAGCTCCTTCTTATAACAAAAGTAGAAGGTGGATTCTTTTATGGCGCCTGTTTTCTAGTTGAGAAGACTGACAACAGAGAGGTTAAGTAGCTTTCCTAAGGGCACACGGCTCGGAAGTGACAGGACAGAAACTTGAACCTGTACTCACAGCAGCTATTCTGTTTTGTTTCAGTTCATCTTCATGTGACCCCTGATTGCTTTCCCAGACTCTCTACTTACTGCCCCTTCCAGTAAATTCCTTCCCTCTGTCTCTAGCAACCCACACTGCAGCTGTCTCTCCCCAGAGCCCTTTAGAGAACCTCTCCTGCTCCTCTGGAGGTTCTCAGGCTCAGGGAGAAGAGATTCAAGACTAGTGCTGCTCAGAGAACTGTCAGAGATATGAGAATGTTCTATATCTGCGCTGTCTAGTGTGGTGACCACTAGCTCCACGTGGCTATTGAATGCTTGCAATGTGACTTGCAATTGTGGGACACTAAAGTTTTTATTTAATTTAAACAGCCACATGTGGCCAGAAGCTGCCATATTGGACAGTGTTGCTACAACAGTGATGGGAAAAGCCTTGATCTTCTCTTCTTAGGTTTTTATTTTTTAATTGGGGGTATAGTTGCTTTACTTTCTGCTGTACTTTCTGAGTGAATCACCATATGTTTACATATATCTCCTCCTTCTGGGACCTCCCTCCCACCCCCTGCTCCCTATCCCACCCCTCTAGGTCATCACAGAGCATCGAACGGAGCTCCCAGTGCTATGCAGTAGCTTCCCGTTAGCTATCTATTTTACACATGGTAGTGTGTGTGTATATCAATCTTAAATTTCCAATTCACACCTCTGCCAATTGTGTCTACCCGCCATTCTCTATGTCTGAGTCTGTATTCCTGCTCTGCAAATAGGTTCATCTGTGCCATTTTTCTAGACTCCACATTTATGCATAAACATATGCTCCAGGGCCTGGCCCAGCCTCCCTGGGAGCAGATCCTCTTCCATGTTTGGGGCTGAAATGATGTCCGCAGCTCACCCAGCCCTCACCCCTGGGCTGACCCTCTGTCACTCTTTTTTCCTGGTTGGTCGCCTGCACAGTCATTGTCCCCTTGATCCCTTTCACTGCCTGCTTTGTCACCACGCCTGGTTATCTCCCTAAAAATAAGCCGGAGGACCTGAGTGGGGCTGTGCCTGACGAGGTCACTTAGTGATGAAGCGTGGAGCCTGGTCTCTCCCCCACCACCCCGCCTCCCCCAGTGCCCGCAGCAGTCCTTTCTTGGCTTCTGCATTTGGAGCCTGCAGGCATGAGGAGTGCAGGGGAGTCGACGTTGGGAGAGGACCTGGGAAATGTGGTTTGAGTAGAACATCAGTCAGCTCTAGGGCCTTTATCTCAGGCCCACGGCAGGCACTCTTGGAGCTACACGCCAGGATAGAGCAGACTCTGTCAGGGTCCTGGAGCAGTGGGGAAGCCTTGGGGGCAGAGCCAGTTGGTACCAGGGCTAGGGCCCCAAAACTTTCACTGCTAAAAGGCATGTGCAGAGGCCAAACTTGGCCTTGAATCTGGCTCTGCCACCTTCTATTATTATTATTAATTATTGGTCACACCATGCAGCACGTGGGATTTTAGTTCCCAGACCAGGGATCGAACTGCTGCCCCCCTGCATTGGGAGTGTAAAGTCCTAACTACTCCACAGCCAGGGAAAAACCTCACCCACCTTCTAGATGTACAGTCTCGGCCTCACACCACACTCACCTGTCAGCTGGGGCATTGACATGCCCCTCATGGGTGGCTGTAAGGACTGAAGGAGATGTGTGTTCCGGAAAGATCTGGAAGATGTAAAATGGTGCCTGGCCATGGTGGGGCCCTTCACACCCCACTGAGCAAGTGCAGACAGGTGTGGGGGGGACAAGAAGCATCTTTGCTGAACACCCGCTGCTGTACTAGTGCTCTCCAGGCCGGGCTCAGAGCTTCCTGGGTCATGGCCAACCTCGCTGGTGTCCGGAGGACCGGGGTCTTCACTCTGCCTCCGGGCCCCGAGTCAGGGGCAGGACTCCCCTTCCAGGTGTGTGGGGTGGTTGAGACACACCCGGGTCCTAGTTCCTGCAATTCTGCCTGCAGACTGTGAGCTCCTGGGTATTTCTCTTCTCTATTCCAGGCCTCCGCTTCCCTATTTGTAGAAAGGCTGGTTCATCTTTTCTTTTGTTTTTATAAGTGAAAGGTTGACTCAGGGAGGAAACCCACTCCATAGACAGAGTGGGGGCCATCTCGGAAGGCAAGAGAGACCTGGTTCATCTCTAGAGAGCGCCAGCCCTGTTGTGCGAAGGCTGTGTCAGTTCTTCCTCGTATTCAGAACTGCTTGAAAGTGCGGAAGTGTCTTTCCTGGAATATGTTTCATAAGGTGAAGCCCAACCTGAACCAAGGATGCCAGAGTAACTTCCTCTCAGGCCGCTGTTGAGTCACACTTTGCCTCCCAGATACATCTGGGCTCCTCACAGCATTGTTCTGTTTCAACCACGCCCGCTGGTGTCTCTTCCTGGGAAAGTGTTCACAGCAGAGGGGTCCCACCTGCTCCGTAGACCTCCGAGGGGCACAGCCTCTTGGGAGAAGGCAGAGGAGGGCAGCAGTCTGGGGCATTGCCCTCAAGCTGGAAGGTGGGGCTAGGCCAGGATGCGCTATTGAGGCCTCCAAGGCCAAGGTCACCCTGAGACTGATTCTCCCACCCTCCGAGACCCTGAACTTTGGCTGAGTTGCTGGTTATGCTTTGATGATAAGATCCAGGGGATTTCCATGTGCTAGTGGACAGGAAGCCAGGCCTAGGACAGCTGAACTGAAACCAGAGGCCCTTACGCCGTCCTCCTGGCTCAGCGGTTCTCCCCCTTCCTGCACTCCGCCCCCTCTCTGGGGCCCTCACCCCTCCAGGTGGGGCAGCACAATCTCCGCGATGATCAAAGGGACCATCTAAGGAATGAGTGACACTAACCACACACGTTTCTTTCTTTCGGCCAGCGCTGGCCCGAAGCCAGGCCAAGGCTTCTAGCCTGTGGATGGCAATTCTCAAAGGTCCAGCCCCACCCTGACCTCAACCTCCTGGAAAAGTTAACAGTGGGGGCCACCCCCTCCAGGCTCCTGGAGAACTGTGTTTTCCTTCTTCTCTGTGGAACTGGTCAGAGTTTCCACTCCACCAAGTCCCGACCCAGGAATTTTTCACTCCTTTTTGTCCTCTTTGGCAGAAGCTGTGTTTTTTTCCCTTCTACATCATCGGAGCTGAGGTTGGAGAAGGTCCACCCGGGGAATGAGTGACGAGAGGGCAGGGCACTCATTTTCCAGAGAGCAGGGTAGGGGACACTGAGTGTGCATGGCCAGGACCTAGACCTTGACCCATGCAAAGAGAAGGTGGCCGTCTGCTCAGGCCTTCACGGTCCTGTAGATGACCTCCCAGCGGGTGCTCACTGGCCTGGACACCCCTGACCCTTGCTAATCTCCCTCATTAACAGTAAACCAGATCCTGAACTGAGAGCGCTCAGCAGACAAGAATATGAGCCTGAATTGAATAAACCTGACTTTGTTTGCTGGTGTTTGTTTTTACCAGCTTCCTGCTACTTATGGTAATTAGACAGGTTTGCGGCAAATAATGGTAACAAGACTCCCTGAGCAGAAAAGGTTGAAAAGTTTGAAGCAAGGAGACTGAAAGAAAAATAGTGAGCAAATAATGAGGATTTCCTCAGACATGTGAAACATCACATGAATGACGAGTTTGGGAAACTCGAGTCTCTTGGGGGGAGGGAGGCAGCAGACGACAGAAAAAGAGGAAGCAGCATCTCCCATCATGGTACGGGGACATGAGGAGAGGTTGACTGGGCTCCACAGAGTCCCAGCACCATCCTTGCGACATTCTTGTTTGATGGGGCTGGCTCTGTCTGCAATGCAGGAGACCTGGGTTTGATCCCTGGGTTGGGAAGATCCCCTGGAGAAGGGAATGGCAACCCACCCCAGTATTCTTGCCTGGAGAATCCCATGGACAGAGGAGCCTGGCAGGCTACAGTTCATGGGGTCACAGAGAGTTGGATACAACTGAGCAGCTCAGACACACACAAAGACACACACATAAGGGGCAGAAAGGATTTCTCCCAAGGTTCTCTGTGACCACGTGAACAGGCAGGGTCTGGCGTGAGCCTGTGGATTCGCTCTCTCTTTTTAAAAAAAAATTGCAGTGTAGTTAATTTACAATGTTGTGTTAGTTTCTGCTGTTTGGCAAAGTGAGTCAGTTATACACACATGTACGCTGTTTTCTAGGCTCCCTTCCCAGACAGGTCATCACAGAGTATTGACTAGAGTTCCCTGTGCTATTCAGTAGGGGCTTATTAATTATCTAGTCTAAATATAGTATGTATATGTCAATTCCAGTCTTCCAATTTATCCCTCCTCTTCCCCTCTCCGCACTGGTAACCAGGAATTTGTTTTCTACATCTGTGACTCAATCTCTATTTTGTAAATAGGTTCCTTTGTATCGTTTCTTTAGATTCCACATGTGAGTGATACCATTTGATATGTGTCTTTCTCTGTCCTTCTTCACTCAGTATGATAACCTTGCAGCAAATGACACTATTTCATCTTTTTTTATAGCTGAGTAATATTCCACTGTAAATGTGTACCGGATTTTCTCTGTGGTCTGTGGATAATCAGTCCGGTTCCTCCGCCTTTTCCCACTGCTCCTGCCTGCCTCCCATAAGCTGACCCTGGTGCCCTAGGGCTTCCGTGTTCTTGTCTGAGAAGCAGGGGCTAAGATCCACTCTTTGCTTCTCTGCAGTGGGGAGGTTGGCCCTGCCCACTTCGTTCTCATCCCCATCGCTGTGTGACTTTTGCTCTGAACTGATCTCTGCTCTTAGCTCTTCCCTGTGGGATCCAGATACTCCCGGGAACAGAGAGGGAACCGAGCAGAAACCGAGAGGGGAGGTCGTCTCCCCAGGCTCACACAGTCTGTCAGTGGTCCTAACAGGACCAACTCTCCCCTTTTAAACAGTTATGGGCAGAAGTGTTTCTTCATTTGTAAAATGGGTACAATTCCACCGACCTCGTGGCGGGAAGTGGACATCCTGAGAGGTGGGGTGACTCACCCAGCATCCCCAGGTAGCAAAGGGCAGAGGCACGATTAAAACCCAACCCACTCCTCCCACTTCCTTCCTGGGAGTGCTGGAGCCAGGGCAGGTGGGAGAAAGTGCTGGGACCTGCCCAGTCATTCACCAGCTATGCCCTGTGGAGGTGCCATGGGAGAGGTGGGAGCCACGATTCAGATGGCATGAGTGTTCTCCCCTCTCCCCTTCTGCAGAAAAGAGCATCCCCCTTCGAATCCTCTACGAAAAGTACTGTGACTGCCTGACCGAGTCGAACCTTATCAAGGTGCGGGGCCTCCTCATTGAGCCGGCTGCCAACAGCTACCTGCTGGCCGAGAGGGACATCTACCTGGAGAATCCAGAAATCAAGATCCGGGTAAGGGCTGGGTCCCCAGGTCCAGATCCCACACCTGCATGCAACTCCCTCCCTGCCGACTCAAGATCTGTGATGCCCCAGGGTTCCTCAAATCCTAGCTTCATCAAAGAAAAGCATCATGAAACAGAATTTGGGACCCACAGCCTCTAGGAATGAATCCGCACATCCCAGAATAGTAGGATCATGACATTTAGGGATCTCAGAATTGTGGGCCCTTAAAAGCTAAACTCCTAAGGCAAGATTCTGAGGTCCTGGGACCCTGGTGGGGCAGGAAGGGGTGGAGTTGTTAAGGGCTCAGACTCTGAAGTCTATTTATTCATCTGTAAAATGGGTGTTATAAAGATTAGCTGTGCGTCTACAGGAAACACATAGACTATATCCAGCATGTCATGAGGGTGCAATAAAAGCTGATTAATACTGACCATCAGCGTCATCATGGTCATCACAGTGATTCACTTGGGGCAGTCTCAGCCCCAGGTCCCCAAGTGCTGCCGTTACAAATAAATGGTAAAGAGCAGGGGGTGGCGGGGTGGAGAGTGAGTGCTGTGTGCCAGACAGTCTGCTAGAATCTTGCATAGGTTAGCTCAGTGAATCCTCGTGAGATCCCTGCAGTCAGGCATTTCTCTCCTATGAAGAAACCAAAGCTCAAAGAGGGTGGTATCTTTGCCAAGGTCACACAGCAAGGAAGGGACAGAGGTCAGCCTGCTTCCAAAGCCTCTGATTTTTCCACCCCAGACCTTAGAATGAAGGAGGCACTTTACACATCCCGTGGGTCACGTGGAGCCTCTCCGAAGCTCCATGAAGGAGGAGGCCTGGGCAAGAGTCATCATCCACGCTTTCTGGGCGAGGCGAGGAATGACAGCGGCGGAGCTGCGCAGACGTGGGGCCAAATTGCAGCAGAGATGGAGATGGCTCATTTGGGGCTCTGGCTGCCCTGGAGGGGCTCTGGGCCCCTCTCCCTCTTTGCTGCCCCTGACATCTGCCCCGTGTCTCCTCCAGATCCTGGGAGAGCCCAAGCAGAACCGCAAGCTGGTGGCTGAGTTGTCTCTGCAGAACCCGCTCACCGTGGCTCTGTCGGGCTGTGCCTTCACCGTGGAGGGGGCGGGCCTGATCGAGGAGCAGAAGACCGTGGACATGTAAGGGCCCATCCCTCCCACCTGGGGCCTGGGAGCAGAGGGCGGACGCTCGTGGAGGGGACAGGTGCTCTTGGACACCGAGCCCTGGACTATAACCACCTCCTCTCATCACCCACACACTCATCCACATAGGTCTATGTCTAAACACCCACACATCAGCTGCATCCCGTGCACACAGCTCACACACCTGAACAGGTACACATTCAGTCACTAAATCCCCGCCTCAGGACACACAGGTCCTCACACGCACACAGGTGTACACGCATGCCTGTGCCGTGTACCCTCACACATAAATGTCTGTATACACATACGCTTATGAGCATACACGCTTGTTTTTCACTTTTTTGTTGTCATATCATTTGCCTACAGTATACAATACAAATCACATGTACAGCTCAGGGCATTTTCATGCGTGTGGTCATGTGAACATCCACACTCTTACACCCTGGCACACCATTCACTCTCCTACACACACACACACAGGAGGGCGGATGGCCCAGGACCCTGAGAGCAATGAGCGGGGCCTGTTTTATCCTGTTGTTATTAAGCTGTACCTCCGTGGAGGCGCTGGGCTGAGATCTCAGTAGTCACATGTCATCCGACCTGGCCTCATCATGGCGAGCAGGCCAGGGCCCCTGTCCTCACCCTCTTTCTCTCTCTCTCTCCCAGCCCGGACCCCGTGGAGGCGGGGGAGGAAGTCAAGGTGAGGGTGGACCTGCTGCCCCTCTACGCGGGCCGCCACAAGCTGGTGGTGAACTTCGATAGCGACCGGCTGAAGGCCGTGAAGGGCTTCAGGAACGTCATCGTTGGCCCCTCCTAAGGGGTCCCCGTGCCAGCCCCACCTCAGGCACCAAGGGCCCCCAACTTGACCCCAATCTTTATCCCAAGCTACTGAGCAATACTTGCCCCTCCTTGGGCCCCAGACCTCAGGGCAGGGGTGGGCTGCCTGCGGGGCCCTTTGGAATCGAATGTACTTCCCGCCCACCTTGTCCCCCTGAACCTGGCTCCCCACGCCCCTCACCTATGAGGGATGTTCTGTGCCTGCACTGTGGGAGGCCTCCTCTTGGCTGACTGGGCCTGCGGGGTAGGCTGTCTCCCCCTCCCTTCCCAGCCCAGAGGCCCCTTAAAAGGCCACTCACACCCGCCATACTGATTGATCAACGTCAGAGCCCCTTTCCGGGGAGCATGCAAAAAAAGTGTGCCCAGTGACCCGATCAAGGAACTCAGCTCCCTAGAGTACCCTGAACCCCTTCCCCAGGTTGAGCCCAGACCCCAGGGGCCCTTGGCAGAGCCTGAGCAGGTGCAGATGGGGAGGGTCCCAGGAAGACCACACCCCAAATCTCACATCAAAGCAGCCCTGACCCAGTACTCCCCCCACCCTCTCACAATGGTGAGGCACCTAGTAAGTGCCTGGCACTTCCTGGGCTCACTGGTGTTCACACAGCCATCAGCCCATCCAGTCGCCACGGGAAACTGCAGAGCGGGGCTGTTTTCTCAGTGAGGAGACTGGGCTCGGAGAAGGGAGGCAGCCAGCCCTGCTTCTGGGCTCCTGGATATTTGCAAGGCTGACTAATGTCAAGGCACAAGAAGGGAGCCTGGCCCTTCTGACTCTGAGTCCAGTGCCCCATCCACCACTCCAGCCCTGACCTGGCTGTGTCCGAGAGGCCATTTGGAACCTGATTAGGATGAGGAGGCGGGGAGGGCTTAGAGCCCTGGGTTCGAGCCCCAGGTCTGGCCAACTACTGCCTTCGCCTCCTCTGGGCCTCAGTTTCCTCTTTGGTCACAGGGAGTGGTTGAACTAGCTCATCTCCAAGGTCCTCCCAGCTCTGCACTTCGGTGCCTTGTATGACCCAGCCTCACCAATGACAGTGGGTCCTCCTCCTGGGCTTCACAGAGCCTTGGGGTCACAGACCCAGGATGCTTTGAAGTGTGAGACCATGACCATGGCCACCTTCCTGTCCCCAGTCGTGTCTGGGTCCCCCACCTGTACCCAGGCATCTGCCTTCGGAGCCCATTTCTAGGGGGAAAGAGACCCCCCTAGAAACCCCCGTCCTAACAATGAGCCCACCCACTGCAATGCCTAGACTTCACAATAGCCTTAGTTGCCTATGCTGATCACCCACCAACAAGGCTGGCATCTTAGCCATCTCCTCTTTGAAGAGCCAGAGTCCTGGAACACAGCCCCTGCCCCCCTGACTAAGCTCGGGGACCCCACCTGAATTGCCGTCTCTGGCTTTATTCCTTACTCTCTCCACGTGACTGGGCTTCCCTCAGCCTGGAGGAGGGAAGTGAGAGAGAATTCTGTGACTGGAGTGGGGTCAGAGCCTCCAGGGAGCCCCCAAGCCCCAGAGAGGGACTTGGAGAAAGTCACACTGATACACTTAGAACGTTCTGCTTTGCACAAGAAGAAGCACAAGATGAGCCAGTATATATTCGTTCTATATAAATATTGCTCTATTTCCCTATAGTTTTATAAACGCTTTCGGGTTCCAAGCAAACAGTAGATGTGCTTTTGAGCCACAAACAGCAAGCACTGAAATAAAATTTATTTTTCACATTCAAACAAGGTCTGGTCATGCTTTTGAGGAGAGTGAGTGGGTGAGCTCATTTAGCATCTGGACAAGCCACTTCATGCTAAGAGTCTTTCCCTAGCTTCAGTGCCTCCCTCAGATCTAAATTTAACCAGCATTCAAAGCTCTACAACTGTCTAGCTCTTTCTCCAATCCCATCTCCAAACAGCCGTGTTCAGATCAGAATGAAGTGCCTGTTTCTCTTTTAACATCCCATGCACTTTCAGCCTCTTAACTTGGAGTGCCCCTCTTTTTTCCTTACCCAGCTTATGAACTCCTATTCATTTTATAATGCTTCACATTAAAGTCACCTCTTTTGTGAAGCCTACCCAGATTTCTTCTCAGAACCCTGGAACATGGACTAACTCAAACACTTATCACAGTGACTTTTAGTTCCATGTTGATATACCTGCCCCCCACTTCCTGTCTGAAGTCCTCAAGGGTGGGGACCAAGTATCTCTTAAACAGACCCTAACATATGCTGAATTGGTCAATTGATGTGTTTCAACTCAGTTCCCCTAAGACCTGTGTTGTTCAGTAGAAATATAATGTGAGCCACAAATGCAAGCCATATATGCAATTTAAATTTTTCTAGTGGCCCTATGAAAAAAAGAAACAGGTAAAATATATTTTAGTAATGCATTTTGATGAACCTAATATGTCTGAAACTTACATGTTTAATAAACATATATAATAAACATTGTTATTGCAACACATAATCAACATAAAAATTATGAGTGAGATATCTTACATTCTTCTTTTCATACAAAGTCTTTGGAATGCAGTATGTATTTTACACTGACAGCCCATTTCAATTAGAACTAGCTGCATTTCAAGTGCTCCGTGGCCTCAGGTGGCTACTGGCTACCACACTGTGTTACCGAGCAAGGGCTCATGTGCCTGCCGCACAGAAAGCCAAGCGCTAACAGCGGGTGTTTGCAGCAAAGTAAGGTTTTATTTGCAAGGTGCCACTGCCAAGAGTGTGTTTTGAGCTTCCCTGATGGCTCCATTGATAAAGAATCTGCCTGCCATGGAGGAGACCTGGGTTCAATCCCTGGGTTGAGAAGATCCCCTGGAGAAGGAAATGCAACGCACTCCAGTATTCTTGCCTGGAGAATCCCCATGGACAGAGGAGCCTGGCAGGCTACAGTCCATGGGGTTGCAAAGAGTCAGACATGACTGAGCAACTAACCCTTTCACTTTCTTTTCAAGCAAGGAGAATAGGCAGCTCATGCTCCAAAGACCTGAAATCCCCGTTGGCTCTCAGGGAAGGGTTTTAAAAACAGTGTAAGGGTAGAGGGTCATAGGATGCATGATTAGCTGGTGAACCTTCTGATTGGTTGGGGGGGTGGGTAACAGCTGATGTTTTAGGAATCTCAACCTTCTGGTTACAACTAGTCTAGGGTACGTGCTTGTGGTCAGCGCATAGCTTCCATCCTCCACCTGGGCGGGGGGTCTTAGTCTCTACTTTGAGCAACTCAAAGATATGCACCAGATTGTTATCTATATTCCTTCAGGAGGAACTAGGAAGTCTGTAATTTTATAGTCCTCATTGTTAACTGCTTGAATCTGCTCCTTGGAACTTAAGGAAGGTCTAGAATACTAAAGCCTCCCCTTCACACTCTTCTTTTCTTTTTTTAAACAAACAAGAAACAGGGGACACAGAGGGACTTTTGTACCTGGGAAATTCCCACAAGGTCCTGCTTGGTATGGTCCCCCTTTTCCTTGATACTCCTCAGTCTCTAGGGGAACAGGGGTGGGACAAAAGGGGAATAAAGTTTTGAATAGAGACATTGATCATAAA
Organism: Muntiacus reevesi; assembly: GCF_963930625.1. NCBI lineage: Eukaryota > Metazoa > Chordata > Mammalia > Artiodactyla > Cervidae > Muntiacus > Muntiacus reevesi. Next base: position 65,260,739 of record NC_089250.1, on the reverse strand, counting down.
CTCACCTGGGGAACTCATTTTCGGGGGACTCTGTTTCAAGTGGATGGTGCCAGGTCTAGACTATTTCCCAGAGTGCAGGGACCCAGTCATTCATCTCATTCCACACCGATGAAGCACTCATCAATGTTAGTTGATTGAACAGAGACAGTCTCTGCCTTCAGGGAACTCATGTTGAAACACCGGACATGCAAGTAAAAAACTCAAAGTGCGTTATTACGTTTTTCAGGGTGCTGAATCTTTCTGTTCCTAAAGAATTACACCTGGGGCGTTGCTGGTGACTTAGTGGTAAGGAATCCACCTGCCAACGCAGGAGACACAGGTTTGATCCCGGCTTTGGGAAGATCCCTCATGCTGTGAGATCCAAGCAACTAAGCCCGTGCCCCAGAACCACTAAGCCTGTGCTCTAGAGCCCAGGAACTGCAATTGCTGAGCCCACGTGCTGTAACTACTGAAGCACGCGATCCCTAGAGCCTGTGCTCTGTAAGAGGAGCCGCTGCCATGAAAAGCCTGAGTCCTGCAACTAGAGAGGTGCCTCCGCTCTCCACAACTAGAGAAAAGCCTGCGCAGCAATGAAGACACAGCACAGCCAATAAATAAATAAATAATAAAAAAAAATTGCACCTGGGTCTGGCCTAGATGACCTGAGCATTTTACCAATTAATGCCCAGCAAGAAAACAGAACCATTATTTCAGGTGGGGAAGGAGTTTATAAGGGAAATGGACTCCCAAGGCATCTGAGGTGCCAGAAGAGCAGAGAAGAAGGAGTGGTGCCCAGAAATCAGGAGTCAGCTACTGTCCAGCATGCTCAGCAGCCCAAGAGCCGGTCCCCACCACCCAGCTGCTGGAGGCGCTGTCACTACAGCCCCGGAACCAACAGAGCTGCTGAATCTACAAATGCTGCTGAAGTCAGTGCTGGCTGCAGCCAGAGGCAGGCTGGCATCTCTGATCCTCCTGCCTTCTCCCCACTGGCAGAACCTCACCAGAAACTGGCTGGCAAGGGGCTTTGGTAATTATCCTTTTTAGGCTTCCAGCCCCTGAGAAACAGAGATGGCAAGGCAAGGGTGAGGACAGGGGAGGGTGTTGAGTAGCTGATACCTATTACTGCTCTCTCTTTAAGAACACTTGTCCCTTCATCTCCACCTAAGTAACTCTTACTCAGCTTTCAAAACCCTACTCCAAAGAGACCTCCTCTGGGAAGCCTTTCTGGACTGCAGCCAACTGCTTCAAACTCTGGTTCCACTTAGCATATGGCAGAGAGCCCTTTACGATTATCTGCTCAGTCTAGCTTAGAACCAGCTGTTTGTGTGCCTAGCCCATGCTCTGGAGCATTCCAAGAGCAGAATCGGGGCACACCTCCCAGGAGGGGGCCCCCAAGTGGATTCGGTAGTGCCAGTCTCCTCCCCTTCTAAAAAGAGACAGGGCCTCTCTGGCCAGGTCTGCCAGTGCCCTGGCAGATTCGGACCTCCCAATAGGCTTGCACCAATCCAAGAACTCACTAACTGGGAACCCAGGAAGGAGGAGGGCTTTGTGGGTCATGTAGGCTCATTTTACAGACAGGAAAAATGAGCCTGAGATCCTGTTCCCCAAGCCAGAGGTGAGGATTGAGTCGGGTGCTTGTCACTGCCCTGTTGGAGCTGAGGACTCCTAGGCCCCTATCCAAGCACTGTTTACAAGCCAAATTGTCAAGGGCCTGGATTCTGGAGCCAAACAGGCCTGGGCTCAAATCCTAGCACTGCCACGGGTTCACAGTATGGCTTCAGGCAGGTTCTCAACCTCTCTGTGCCTCTGCCTCCTCATCTGTCGAATGGGGGTGATTTGGGGTCTGCTTTCATGACTGGCGCACACGTTCAGTAGAACACTGTACACAAAACATTTAGCTGGCTCCTGGCACATTCTAACTTAACAGCCAACTTTCCTTCAGGTCAGGAAGCTTTTCACCCAGTGAGGTATTCACTCCTCAAATATTCTTACCCAGTGCTCCCCCATTTTACAGATTTGATAGTCACATAGTCAGGTACAGAGCGGGGATTTAAACCCAGGCAGTCTGCCCTGCACCCCCACCCCTGTGCCTGGTCTAGCGCAGAGAAGGCCCAGTTTCTACTGGAACCCTCCTTTTCCACCATATGCCAGAGTATGTGAGCAGAGACCTCCACCACAGCCCTCGTGGAGTGGGGTGTCTGATTGGGTCTGTCTTTCCACCTCCAAAAGTCCCTCTCCTTTCCAGCTGCTCTTGTTTACTTGGGATGTCTGCCAGCTCACCCCCCCAGCCTCATGGCAAGCCCAGAATAACAGAACTTTGACAGAATGCAAGAGGAGAGGCGTAAGTGGGAGGGCCAAGAAGGGCCTCCTAGAAGCACAAGCATGCAGCCAGAACCAGGTCAGAACATACACTTTCCCAGCCTCCTTACCTCCCTCCCCAACAAACCTGAGCACATACACAGAGACACATGTCTGCAAGTCGGTGAAGCCCTATGTTTTGTTTCAAGAGGCAAAGTCCAAAGGGTTCCATAGAAAGGAGAAGGGATGACAAGAATGATGGGAGTGTGCAACCTTGAGAGGGGCTCCCCAGGTGGCACTAGTGGTAAAGAATCCGCCTGCCAATGCAGGAGACATAAGAGATGCAGATTCAAGCCCTGGGTCAGGTAGATAGATCCCCTGGAGGAGGGCATGACAACGCACTCCAGTACTCGTGCCTAGAGAATCCAGTGGAAAGAGGAGCCTGGTGGGCTACAGTCCACAGGGTCGCAAAGAGATGGACGTGACTGAAGGGACTTAGCATGCACAAACACACAGCCTCGAGAACACAGAATCTGTAATGACCTGAAGTTGAGCAACAGACACAAACACAAAAGACCTTTTTCCACATAATTCCACTTGGACGAAGGTCATGAACTCATCCATGGTGTTTAGAAATTGGGGTCCTGTTTTCCCTGGCAAAGGAGAGATTTGGTAGAAGCAGAAGGTGGGTTTGGGAGCATGAAAATGGCTTTGACTGTCTTCATCTGTGTGCTGGGTAAACAAGTACATTTAGCCTGTGAAAATGTGTCTAGTTCAAAAAATATCATATTAATATTTACTTGAAGGTTCTAAAATTAAGTCCAAAGTGGGGTGGAGACTTGACCCATAGACTCTGGCCACTGAGAGTAGCAAGTTTCCCCACATAAGCACCCCTCAAGGTCTGAGAAAGCCAGAGTTGAAAGGCTGGACTCAGACATAGTTACCATATGATCCATTATTTCCACTTCTAGGTATAAACCCAAGAGAACTGAGAATATATAACCACACAAAAAGTTGTCTGTAAATGTTTACAGCAGCGCTCTTCATAATCGCCAAAAAGTGGAAACAAACCAAATGTCCAACAATCCATGAATGGTTAAATAAAATGTGGCATATCCATACAATGCAATATTATTTGGCAAGAAAAAAAGGAATGAAGTACTGATACATGTTCCACCATAAGTGGACCTTGAAAACATTACATTCAGTGAAAAGAAGCCAATCACTAAAGACCACATATTGCATAAGTTCATTTATAGGAAATGTCCAGAAGAGGCGACTGTATGGAAACAAAGTAGATTAGTGATTGTCCGGGGCTAGGAAGCTGGATGGCTGACTGGGAGTGGGTGACAGCTAAAAATCATGGAGGATTTTTTTCTAGGGTAATGAAAATATTTAAAATTGATTGTATGATAGATGCACAATTTTGTACTACAAGTTACTGAGTTATATACTTTACAAGGGTGAGTTGCAAGGTATGTGCACTAGGTCTCAATAAAACTGCTTATAAATAATTAATAATGAACGGGGAGGCGGGGGAAAGGGCTGAGCCCCAGAAACTGACTTGATTTGGATTCGGGAGGTCTGCCTGGATATGCTGGTGACCTTGGGTAAAGCTCTTCCTTTCTCTAGGCCTTAGGTAGCCCAGCTGTCACAGGGGAGAGATGAGGGTGGCAGCAGGGAAGTCCTGAGACACCACTGATGTGGCCATGATGTTCATGACCACGTCGGTTCTTTGCCCAGCCTGTGGAATCCGGGGGTCAACTGGGGGCAAGTAAACTCGTACTAGTTCATCGAGATCTTTGCCCTCCTTTTAAAATGGCAGAAGAGGGACATCCCCAGAGGTCCAGTGATTAAGACTCTGAGCTTCCATTGCATGAGGCACAGGTTTGACCCCTGGTGGGGGAACTAGGATCCTGCGTGTCACACAGCACAGCCAAAAAAATAGAAAGAAAAATGGCAGAAGGGACATTTTTTCCAAACCTTGCTCTTGGCCACTGCTGAAGGATACCAGAGGTACAGGTAGATATACCAGTTTCAAGTGCTTCATGACTTCCCAACTCCATGTCTGTACTGTGCTTAGTCAACCAGTTATGTCTGACTCTTTATAACCCCATGAACTGTAGCCTGCCAGTCTCCACGGTCCAGGGGATTCTCCAGGCAAGAGTACTGGAGTGGGTTGCCATGCCCTCCTCCAGGAGATCTTCCCAACCCAGGGATCGAACCCAGGTCTCCCAAATTGCAGGCGGTTTTTCTTTACCATCTGAGCCACCAGGGAAACCCAACTCCATGTCAGCTCATTCCAAAGTCATCTGGAGTAGACAGACAGACAGACAGACAGAGGAGAAATGCCAACCAGGCCAGGTGAGACCAGGATCTGCCTTCACTTGGTGAGTGAAGCCCATTTAGAGACCCAGAAACAGGCGTGGCTGGGCAGTGGCAGGTCCACTGTCCCAGAGCCAAGGCCGCACCCGTGGACTTTCCTCTTTTCGCTCGTCATGAAAAGACCTAAGTGCCGATTATGTGCTCAGCTTGAGGTACTCTCCGGAAGGGATGAGAGAGACCCTGAGAAGGGTGGGCAGCCCCTCCTCAGGAGTCCCAGGCCTGTGTCCCATCTCCCCTCTCTCTCGCTCTGGGACTTTGAGGAAACCACTTTCCCTCTCCAGGGCTTTGTCACACTGAAACTCCCAAGTGCTGCCCTGTTACCCCCACCAGGGATGTGATGATGATGGGAAGAGGCCTTATAAACTGTAAAGCGTTGTATCTATGGAAGCCAATAGGAACTCCGGTCACATCTGAGAAAGGCATGATCAAGGTGCAATTTCTCTAACTAGTATCAGGGTCAGCAGGAAGGAATGGGGGTGGCCTGAACCAGGATGTGGCTGTCTTGGAGTCATCTGGACAGATTTGAGATACACAGAGGAGACTCATCCATTCAATACCCTCTTTTTTGCCGCCACTGTGGGCCAGGTACTGAGTTAGGCACTGGGGACACAGTGGAGGTCCTGTCCTACAGAACACTCACGCAGATTACCAGAGTGAAATGAGACGTGTCAGAAAAAAAGACTCGGGCTCAGGAGAATGGGGCCACTGGCACAAGCATAACAGCAAGGGTGCCAAGCACTCTTTTAAAGGCATTATATGGGGCTTCCCTGGTGGCTTAGTGGTAAAGAATCTGTCTGCCGTTGCGGGAGACCCAAGTTCAATCCCTGATCCTGGAAGATCCCGCTTGCTGCAGAGCAACCAAGCCCATGTGCAGCAACTGTTGAGCCTGTGCTCTAGAGCCTAGGGGGCCGCAACTACTGAGCCCATGAACTGCAACTACTGAAGCCCGAGTGCCTGAGGCCATGCCCTGCAACAAGAGAAGTCACCGCAGTGAGAAGCCCATGTACTGCAACTAGAGAGTAACCCCCACTCTCTGCAACTAGAGAAAAGCCTGCGCAGCGATGAAGACCCAGCACAGCCAAAATAAATAAATACGTATTTTAAAAAGCAAATGCATCACATGCATTAACTTCCTGGGTCCTCTCAACACCCTGCCAGGAGGGAGCTAGTCTTACTGTCCCCATTTTACCAGCAAGGAAACTGAGGCCCAGAGAGGTTATGTGACATATCCAAGGTCACAGCTAGAAAACAAGGAAGCCAGGGTGCCCACCAGGCAGGCTGGGTCCACAGCAACTGCTCCTAACCTCCTGCTGTGTTATTATATGATTATGATGTGGACCTACAAAATGAGAGGGTCTTCTTCAACCAGGAGGGCAGGGAAGACCTTCTGAGAAGCAAATGTAGAAGCTGAGACCCTGGAGAGGAGGAGCCAGGCCAGAGAAGGATCGGGGGCAGGTGGGTGCAGAGGCCATTTTCCAGAAAGCTGATGCTCTAGGTTCTGGGACCCTCACTTGTGTGGGGCGCTGTTCACACAAGGACAACAGGCAGCCGTGGAGTGTTCCAGGCAGGGAGGGGAGCCAGGTTGCTATCAGAAAGGATTTCAACATAAACATTTCTGGGAAAGAGCCTCAAAAAATGCTCAGAAGGAGGGAATCAGAAACTTGTGAGTCTCCAGCAATTTGTGATGATGTCTTTTCACATTCTTCATAAACTATCACTTCTATACTCAATTTTATATTTGTAATTTTATCTTCTATGCTTTTTGTTAAAGATGATTCTCCCACCGAATTAAAACTCAATGTACAATGTGATAGCACAACCTTCTCACCAGAATGGCTAAAATGCAAAGCAAAAGAGAAAAAATTGGAATTGTCGGTGGAGGCATGAACAAAGAAGTACTTGCCTATGTGACCGTGAGAGGAGTGTAAATAGGTATGACCACTTGGGATAACTATTTGCCATATCTTCTAAATTTACAATCATTTATCTTTACGAGGCAGTAATTCCTCTCATGGATGTTTACCCAACAGAAAATGAGTCCATATATTCTCTGAAAGAAACATGCAAGAATGTTCCTAGCAAACTTTTTTCCCCCTATGATATCCCAAAGCTGAAAGCAGCCTAAAAGTCCAACACTAGCAGAATGATTATATAAACTGGGGCTGTGTTGTGCTCAGTTGATCAGTCATGTCCGACTCTTTGTGACCTCATGGACTGTAGCCTGCCAGGTTCCTCTGTCTGTGGAATTTTCCAGGCAGGAATACTGGAGTGGGTTGCCATTTCCCCCTCCAGGGGGTCTTCCCAACCCGAGGCTTGAACCTGAAACTCTTGCGTCTCTTGCATTGGTAGGCAATTATTTACCACTCTGCCAAAAGGGAAGCCCCATATAAACTGGTATAGTCATTCAAAGTAATATTACAGGAATGAATGAGAAAAAATAAGCAACAACTATGTGCAACAATTTAGTTGAATCTCACAGGCACGTTAAGGAAAGATGCCAGACACACGGTACACATGGAATGATTTTGTTTGTGTGAAGTTCAACCCCAGGCAAAACTCAGCTATGATGTGAGAATGTGAGAAGTCAGATAGGGACTGCCAATAGGGAATGGTTGCAGCTGGAAGACTTCCCTGGTGGCTCAGTGGTAAAGAATCTGCCAGTCAGAGCAGGAGAAGGTGCATCAGGGAGGCATCTGGAGTGCTCAGGCTGGGTGATTCTTCAGCTGGGGGCCAGTTCACATAGGTGTGTTCAATTCAGGGGAATGGACAGCAAGGAGATCAAGCAGTCAATCCTGAAGAACATCAATCCTGAATACTCATTGGAAGGACTGGTGCTGAAGCTGAAACCCCAATACTTCGGCCACCTGATGCAAAGAGCTGACTCATGGAAAAGACCCTGATGCTGACAAGACTGAGGAAAAGAGGAGAAAGCGGGCAACAGAGGATGAGATAGTTGAATGACATCACTGACTCAGTAGACATGAGTTTGAGCAGGCTCCAGAAGATGATGAAGGACAGGGAAGCCTGGCATGCTGCAGTTCATGGGGTCACAAAGAGTCGGACATGACTTAGCAACTGAACAACAACCATCCAGCCATACACTTATGATGTAGGTCTTTTATGCGTGTTGTGCTTTAATGACAAACCCCTCCAAAGGTATAAGCTTCAAGCCCCTCGAAACCTTCACTTGACCTCGAGACCAGAGAAGGATTTGGAATTTATTAAATGGATTAACATGCAGTGGTTCCCACTGGAGGGTGGTGAGTAGCAGGTGATATGGTCTCCTTGATGCTTTAGGAAGCTCCCTCCAGCCACCCCAGGGAGAAAGTGGGGAGGCTTGAGGGAGGGCAGAGAAGTCTTCCTGGGCAGCAACTCAAGGGCAAGACAGGCTTGGAAGGTGGGGGGAGGGGTGGGTGGGAAGGATTGTTTGGGTTAGGCCAGGGGCAGCCAGGGTGTGGGTCTGCAGAGGAGAGGAGGGCTGGCCTCCGACCATTCTGCAGTGAACTTCCCTGGCCCCTGCCTGGCCAGGCTCGAGTTGCAGCCCTGCCCAAGCCTGGCACCCCAGCCCCAGCTGGGAGCCATCTCTCTGTCAGCCAGCTCCTCCTTCACTCCTTCCCAGGCCCGGCCAGTTCTGCTCATGGAAACTCTGAGGGGCCCACAGCCAGCTCTTGGCAGCCACCCAGACACTCACAGAGCTGAAAATTTGTCTCTCCTCAGTCATGACTGTTTTTTTTGTTTGTTTTTTTTTAATCTTCCCTGTTTTATTGACCCAAACTCTTGTGAGACCTTTCTTGGGAAGGGGAGGAAACACTTTTCTTGGGAATAGTCTTTCATTTTCATTTCACGAGTAATTTAAAAAAAGAAAAAAAATCACGAGGAGAGCTTTCTTGGGAAGGGAAGAAAATACTTAGGAATAGTGTTTCATTTTCATTTCATGAGCAACTAAAAAAAGAAAAAGCACGATGGAGCGAAAGATCCTAGTTGGTTTAAAATTGCCTCATTTTAAATTGCTTGATAAACCCCAGGTCTCTGGCTTAAATGCACAGAGAAATGAGGTTCAGGGACCTTTGCCTTAACAGCAGAGACAGACTTAAAGCTTGATGATATACCTTGTCTCCTTGAGAAATCTTGTGGCCCTGGTGAAAGGGGTGGCACCAACCCATTTTATAGGCTTACCGGGTGCCTCACTGGTGAAGAATCTACCTGCCAACACAGGAGACATAAGAGACTTGGGTTCAATCCCTGGGTTGGGAGGATCCCGTAGAGTAAGAAATGGCAACCCATAGAAAAGTACTTATTTTTCCCTATCTTCACCGACAATTCGAATTATTTTCTTTTCCTTTGTGTTTTAGCCATGCTGGTGGCTGGAGGGAGCTTCCTAAAGCATTAAGGAGATCATCAAGGAATATTCTTGGCTGAGAATTCCACGGACAGAAGAGCCTGGTGGGCCACAGTCCATGGGGTTGCAAAGAGTCAGGTATGACTGAGTGACTGGGCATATACACAGTGCTACCCATTTTACAGATGAGGAAAGTGAGGCCTGATGAGGTGAAGTAACTTGGGGCCAAGACCATTCACTCCATCAGAGGCAGAGACTGATTTTTAACAACAATTAATAGCTGCTGCATATTAGCATTAAGGGGTTCCAGATACTGTGTATGCATTCATCTATTCAGTCCCTGATGACCCAGGGGAGGAAGCTGCACTTATTATCATCCCCCTTAAAAAAAAAACAAAACTGTTTATTGAAGCCTTGTGTACATGTGCAGAAAAGTCCACAAATCATAAACTGAACCCACATGAATGACATGTAGGTCATTCACATGAAACCAGCACCCAGGTTAAAAAAAGGGAACAATTGATGCAATGCCAAAAGCATAAGTGGTGAAAGAGAAGATTGGTATTTTGGACTTCAAAAACATTTAAAACTTCTGTGTTTCAAAGGATACCATGCAGAAGTGAAAAGACAACACACAGGATGGGGAATATATTTGAAATCATCTATCTGATAAGAGACTAGTATCCAGAATATATAAATAACTCTTACAACTCAATAATGAAAAGGAAAATAATCTAATTTTAAAAGAGGCAAAGGACTTAGAAAGACTTTTCTCCAAAATAGATATACAGATGCTAATAAGAAAATGAAAGGATGTTCAACATCATTAGACATTAAGAAATGAAAATTAAAACCACAAAGACTTACCACTTCATAGTAACCAGATGACTATGCTCAGTAAACAGAAAATAACAAGTATGGGTAGGATGTGGAGAAGTTGGAACCCTCCTACACTGCTGCTGGAAACATAAAACAGAGCAGCTGTTTTGAAAGAACAGTTTGACAGTTTCTCAAAAGGTTAAACATAAAGTTACCATTTGATTCATTAATTTTACTCCTACAGGAGTTAGGAAAAAAGTAAAAAAACACATGTCCACACAAAAAGTTGAACACGAAAACTCATAGCAGCGTTATTCATAGTAGCTTAAGAGTATAAACAACTGCCCACCCACCCCACAAGTAGAAAAAAGCTAAATGTCCACCAACTCATGAATGGGTAAATAAAATGTGGTACATCCATACAATGGAATATTATCCAGCAATAAAAAGGAATAAAGTACCAATACATCCCACAGCATGAATGAAATCTGAAAACACTATCCTAAATGAAAAGACCACATATACTATGATTCTATTTTACATGACGTGTCCAGAATAGACAAACAGAAAATAGAATAGTAGTTGCCTAGGGTCAGGGATCGGAGAAGACAATGGCACCCCACTCCAGTACTCTTGCCCGGAAAATCCCATGGATGGAGGAGCCTGGTAAGCTGCAGTCCATGGGGTTGCGAAGAGTTGGGCAAGACTGAGCAATTTCACTTTCACTTTTCACTTTCATGCATTGGAGAAGGAAATGGCAACCCACTCCAGTGTTCTTGCCTGGAGAATCCCAGGGACGGCGGAGCCTGGTGGGCTGCTGTCTATGGGGTCACACAGAGTCGGACAAGACTTAAGCGACGCAGCAGCAGCAGCAGCAGGGTCAGGGATGGGAGGGTGGAGATGGGGTTGAGAGCATAGGGAATGACTGCAAATGAGTGTTTCTTTTGGGGGATGATGGACATTGTTCTAAAGTTATATTATGATGGCTGCCTAGTTCTTCAATACATGTAAAACCATTGATTTGTACACTATAGACAGATAAACCTTATGGTACGTAAACTATATCTCAATAAAGCTGTTTAAAAATAAAAGCATACTCCATTCCTTTTTTCATACTCTTCCCTTACCTATATTGTCCCTACCTTCTACTAGTTCTCTGAATGCCCCCAAAACAACCGGTTCTAAGGCCCAACTCGAATGCCATTGCAAAGGTCTCCTTGATCTATTTCCATTAGAAGTAATTTCTTTCTCCTCTGAACCCCCACGTTGATTCCCATCGTTCACTCAGGGATGATTTATAAGGCATCTATCATGTGTCTGGCACTTATTACATTTCACAGGATTATTTAAGAGCTGATTTCCTCTCTGGTAGTCTGCTGTGAGATTTTGGAGGGAGGAGATTACATCTTGTTCCCTTTTGTGTACTCAGAACCCAGCTACGTGACAGGCGCCCAAAAGGTATTCAAGGAAGGTATGTAGAATTCATTCTACATTTCCTTTTTCTTTCTTTAAACAAATATTTTACTTATTGGGTTTCCTTGGTGGCTCAGTGGTAAAGAATTTGCCTGCCAATGCAGGAGACAAGGGTTGGACCCCTGATCTGGGAGGATCCCAGATGCCCTGGAGCAACTAAGTTCGCCTGTCACAACTACTGAGCCTGTCCTCTAGAGCCTGAGAGCCACAGCTACTGAGCCCACCTGTCTAGAGCCTGTGCTCTGCAACAAGAGAAGCCACTGAAACGAGAAGCTGGTGCACCGCAACCAGAGAGCAGCCCCTGCTCCCGGCAGCTAGGGAAGAGCCAGTGCAGCAATGAAGACTCGGCACAGCCAAAAATAAATAAATTATATAATATATTATTTTAAGTATATTTTTAAAAATATTTATTTATTAATATTAATAATATTTTATGTGTTTATTTTTGGCTGTGCTGGGTCTTTGTTGCTATGTGCGGGCTTTCTCTGGTTGCGGTGAGCAGGGGCTAGTCTTGCTGGCGATGCTTGGCCTTCTCAGTTGCGCAGCTTCTGTTGTTGCAGAGCACAGACTCGAGAGCATGGGCTCAGTAGTTGCGGCACACAGGCTTAGTTGCCCCAGATCATGTGGGATCTGCCTGAACCAGGGATCGAACCCATGTCTCCTGCATTGGCAGGTGGATTCCTAACCACTGGACCACTAGGGAAGCCCTACATTTCATTTTTCTCACATCAGCCTTCTCCCAGGATACAGGTTTTCAACAGCAGATTGAAGCATCGTTGAATCTTCCATAGGAACAGCCTAGCACTTAGTAGCTTTTTTTTGTTGAGTAAACAGAAAATGATTAAATGATGAAGATGGCTTTAGTTTCCATCATAACTATCCAGTGAAAGGTTTTGAAAGGAAATGAGACTTGTCTCCAGGTGTGGAGGATGAAGAGGGACAGGTGAGGATTTGCAACCCAGATGGGGAACAAAAGAAGGAAGCAGTGTGATCCTGCAAATATCTGCATGGTACAGGAAACCATAGAAGGTACCCAAAATCCCACGGATGCTTCTAAGGAAAAAGTGTGGCAGTAGCATGTGCACGCTTGCTCAGTTGATCAATTGTGTCTGACTCTTTGAGACCGCGTAGACTGTAGCCCACTGGCTCTTAAATCCCTTAGCCCAGAAGTTACACATATCACTTGTAGTCACATCTTTTGCTAGAACTGGTCACATGTTCTCTCCCATCTCTAAGGGTACTGGGAAGTGTAGTATGCCTATGTTTCCAGAAAAGAGAGGAAAATCAGGTAGGAAAGAGCATTTATACTCTCTACTCAGAGAATTTAAACAAAACAATGAACAAACTTGACCTAATAGACACATATAATTCTGCATCCAATGCCTTATTTTCAAACACAAAAGACAATTTACAAAATTTGACTATAACTTGGGCTACAAAGCCCGTGTCACTAAATTTCAAATAACTAAATTAGAGCATATTATTTAACTAGTTATTTCTTACAACTAGGGTGTAAATCAATAATAAGAGAGCATTAGAAATTTCCATATTCTGAGAAATTAAAATATACTTCTAGGGACTTTGCTGGTGATTCAGTGGTTAAGACTCCAAGCTTCCAATGCAGGGGGCATGGGGTCGATCCCTGGTCAGGGAACTAAGATCCCACATGCTGTGTGGTGCAGCCAGTAAATTCATGGGGGAAAATTTTCTTTTAAATACACTTCTAAATAATGCATGAGTTGAAGAAGAACTGATAAAGAAAGCTAGAAAATATTTTGAATTAATTGATAATAAAGAAAATTCATATCAAAATTCTTACAGTGTAGGTAAATTGTACATACAAGGGAAATTTATAGTCTTAGACACATATGTCAGAAAAGACAAGAAGCTGAAAATTGACAAAAATAAACATCCACCCCAAGAAGTTATAAAAAGAATGTCAAGACAAATCCAATAAAAGTAGGAAGAATTAAATAATAAAGGCAAGGACAGAAAATAAGAAAGCAAAGATTAAACCAGAGCTAAAAGATGGTTCTTTGGAAATACAGCAAAATTGAAAAACCCCTGAATGAAGTTAGTCTAGAGAAAAACAGAACTGGCACCAAAAAAATAATATTAGGAATAATAAGTGGGACATCACTACAGATATTGCCAACATTAAAGGAAAAAATAGGGTACTCTGAACAACTCTGATCAACACATTTGAAAATTTAAATGAAATGGACTTAGAAAGGCACCTTATATCAACTTCAGCACAAGACAAAATAGAAACCCTAAAGAATCCTCTAACAATTAAGAGCCCTGAGAATCTCTTTCATTAAGAAAACTTCAAGTCATCACTGGCATATTCTATCCAACATTCAAGGAAAAAACAATTTTAGTTTTCTGGAGACTAGAAAAAGAGTAATATAATCCCTAATTCATTTTATGAGATTAACATAACCCACAGACCAAAACAGCACAAAGATAAAGCAAGAAAAGAAAGTTACAGGCCAATTTTATTTGTAAATATAAATGAAAATATCCTTAATAAAGTTTTAACCACAAAAATCACTATGTAAAAGGATACTACAAAAGTAGGCTAATCCCAGAAACACAAAGTTGATTTAAAATAGAAAATCTATTCATACAAGTCAGCACATAAACTGATTAAAGGACAAAAAGTACATTCAGAAAACTATTTGATAAAAAAATTAATATTTATTCATTATTTTAAAACTAAGAAGATGATAATCTACAACATTATGAACAAAAGGAAATTTCCATACTTTGATAAAGATTATGTCTGTGGCTACCATAATTAATGGTAAAATATTGCAGGCTTTTCCTCTTGAGATCAGGAAGTCAAGGATGCCTACTGCATCCATTTTATCAACATTTCACTGGCAGTCTTATCCAGTGCAGTGAGATGGGAAAAAGAAATGAAAGACGTAAGATTTAGAAAAGAAATAAAAATCATCTCTCAAGGTGCTACAGTTAATATGTATAGAGGAAGGCAAAATGTTCTACAACTATGTTATCTAAATTAACAAGAAAATGTAGCATTTTTATTGGACTCAAAATAAACATATTGCAAATATGTTTCCATATGACCACCCACTGAATTATTGAAGAAAGCTACCACAGGGAAGATTTGCACTTGGAGGACAAGATCTGAACATTCAGAGATAAACCCGTGGGAACGGTTTACTCCGTGTGTGAGTGAGCTTCCTGTCAGTGAGGCTTCAAGCAGGCACAGGACGAGCTGCGTCCAAGCGGGCTAAAGGCTGGTTGGACCTCAGCTCTTCTCACACTTGGCCCCGGGAGGCAGCCTCTCTCCTTTCTTTTGGCTCCTGTCAAAATTAACTTAATGCTTCTGGCAACGTAGGTAAAATAAGCCAGGATTTACGGCTCCAGAATGCAATCGCTAATCTTATCGCTGTCCACTCCCCTTGCCTAGGCTCCCCTTTCAGAGAAAACCCACAACGGTATTTCTCTTGCCCTGCCTCCTACCTTCCATCCCCACCCCACCAGACTTATCTACCAAGTCCAAGTTCTCTGGCAAACAAAACAGCTCCTCCGAGGGGGATGGGTGTTGGTCTGGGGGTTTTCCACAAGCGAAAACTGGAGAAGGTTCACCCTGTTCAAAACCTTCAAGGGCTCCCTGCTGCCTAGAGTCAGGGCTTTCTCCCCAGCCCCGCAGACCCCTTGAGAAAAGCAAATCCTTCCTTGCAAACAGCACTCTACTTGGATTTACCGTGTCCAGCACTGCGCTTAGGCTTGACTTCACTGAATCCCCCCTGAGACTCCACGAGGTTGGATCTATTATTAGCTCCAGGTCACGCAGTGAGAGCTTGGGACTGCGTCGGTCTCACTTCAGGCCACACAGTCTGAAACACCATGTTCATCAGGTTTGTTTTTGCCCCCAGATTATTGTCTTCCTTCCTTCCTTTTTTTTCTTTCTTTCTTGGAGTATGATTGCTTTACAACGTCATGCTGGTTTCTGCTGTTCAACAAAATGAACCAGCCGTAAATATACATATATTCCCTCCCTCCTGAGCCGCCCTCCCACCCCGCATTCCACCTCTCTAGGTCATCACAGAGCCCCGAGCTGAGCTCCCTGGGCTACACGGCAGCCTCCCACAAGCTATCTATTTTATAACTGAGAGTTTATATAAATCAGTGCTACTCTCCCAGTTTTTTCCACCCTCCCTTTCTACATCCACATGTCTGTTTAGCATCTCTATTCCTGCCCTGCAAATAGGTTCATCTGTACCATTTTTCTAGATCCCGTATACATGTGTTAATGTGCGACATTTGTTTTTCTTGGTTTGGTTTTTGCAACTGTTGACATAGTCCTTTAAAGGCACAGATGGGAACAGTAGAGCTGCCCTCATGCCTGGACTCCTAGACTCTTTCACCTTATTCCTCGGAGCAGCTCCCTCAACTGGCACTCAGCCACCAAATCCACCATCCTCACAGGAGGGGCCCAGGAGGCAGAGCACATATGGTTGCAGACTTTGGAGTCAGACCCGAGCTCCCTAGTTACCTGAGCTTAAGCCTTGGTCTTCTCCCCTACAAAATGGGGCTAAGGCCTTCCTGCTTCTGTAGGGTTATAGTGAGGATTAAACGTGATAGCTAATGTAAGGGCTCATCACCCGGGAGGTGCTGCATACATATCACCTGCAGTTATTGGCAGTCTCTGGGGTTTGGGGTAGCCTCTCAGCACCTCCTCCTGGCCTCCCTGGCGGCTCAGATGGTAAAGAATCAGGAATGTGGGAGATCTGGGTTCAGTCCCTGAGTTGGGACAATCCCCTGGAGAAGGGAATGGCAACCCACTCCAGTATTCCTGCCTGGAGAATTTCATGGACAGAGGGGCCTGGGGGCTACAGCCCACAGGGTTGCAAAGAGTCAGACAATATTGAGTAACTTTCACTTTCACCTTCTGGTCTTTCAACACCGTAAATCAAGGGCCATGATCTCTAGGAAACGCTGTGACCCAGGAGCTGAGGCAGCCCTGACCCCTGCCGGGGACTTGGCCACAGAGCCTCACTAGCTTTCCTTGCAGCTGTAGCATCTGGGCTGGTGTAGGGAAGCACGGCTGTGATTAAATCTGTCAGTTTCCTGGATGCCCCCCATCTCCCCCATCGTTATCGGGGACCCCTGCCTCATAGGAGGGCTGAAGCCTAGCTGACAGCAGAACCACATGTTGGTTGAGCCCCTAGATAACTCAGTAATGAACTCTCCCTCAGGCTGGAGGTGTTAACCTTGCTGCCTGGGCCCTGGGGTTAACCCTTTCCCTTCCCAGCCCCAGGGAAGCTAAGAGCAGAGCATGTGTGAGAGAGGACTATATTGATTATCCCTTGCTGCTGAACAAGTTATCCCCACATTTAGCAGCTGGAAATAAATAACTATTAACGTTCAGCTTCTGTGGTTCAGGAATCTGAATGTGGCATCACTGAGTGGTTCCAGGTCAAGAGATTTCACGAAGCCCGAATTAAGATGGCAGACAGGTCGAGGCTCGACTCTGGGAGGATTGGATTCCACCCTCACTCATGTAGCTGTTGGCCAGCTTCCGAAGAGCTATGACCAAGTTCACTCACACGTGCCTGTCCACGGGACTGCCTCGTGTCAAGGCAGCTGGCGTCCTCCCATGCTCCCCCCTCCTCCTCTGTGTTAGAGGTGAAGAGAGAGAAAGATAAGTATCCAAGATGGAAGGCACAAACCTTTAATAACCCAACCTCTTCACCCACCACTTGTGATGCTGTTGCAGGAAGGGGGATCCCTTGCTGGGCTGAGGTGGACTCTTGTCTAACACTCGGAAATGAATTGTCTGAGGAGACACAGATGTTGACAGAGCAATAGACTCTATTGGGAAGCGTTGCCTGGGTGGAGGGCAGGAGGGTAAGGGAACCCAGGAGGACTGCTCTGCCACGTGGCTTGCAGTCCTGGGTTTTATGGTGTTGGAATTACTTTCTGGGTTGTCTCTGGCCAATCACTCCGACTCAGGGTCCTTCTTGGTGGTGCACGCATTGCTCAGCCAAGGTGAATTCCAGGGAGGATTCTGGGAGGTGGTGGGACACGTGGTGTCTCCTTTGGACCTTTCCCGAACGCTTCCGGTTGGTGGTGGCCTGTTAGTTCCATGTTCCTTACCAGTACCTCCTGTTGTAAAATGTAAAATAACTCACGCAAATAGTTACTGCGGTGCCTGGCCAGGGTGGGCAGTTTCAGTCAATGTGTTTCCCCTACCAATGTTTCCTATTTCTCAGCTGTAAGTCAGTAAGTCCAGCCCACACTCAGGAGGGGAATTATATGAGGGTGGGAAAACCAGGAAGCTGGGGATCACCGGGGACCATCTCACAGTGTGCCCCCCTCAGAGTGGCTGCGGCTGAGACACCCAGGTAGACCTAAGGCTGACTCACCTTCAGATGAACCTGTGCAGAGCCGGGAGTTGGCCTCAACCCCTCATTCCTTCTCTCGCCACATCCTGTTAATTCACAATCCTAAATCGTTTCCCAGTGTGACCACTCTGGACTGTCATGGCTCCAGTCAGGCCCCCATCATATCTCACCAGGATGTCATCACTCCATCACCATCTCCTCACTGGTCCCCCTGTATCTATTCTGCTCCCCTCTGCCCCCACCATCCCTTCCGCCATCACCTGTCCCTTCCGAATAGTAGTCAGAGGAGTCAAAATGCAGACTTGATGCTGTCTTCCTTTGCTGAGAATTCTTCAGAGGCTCTCCGTGACTTTCAGCATGAGACTTCTCCACAGACAACAAGATTCTGCCGGGTCTGACTCGCCCTGAACCTCGACAGCCTCACCTCGCAGCACTGCTGGCTCCCCTCGGGGCCTCGAACGTGCCCTGTGCCCTCTTCATCCAGGTTTCCCACACGCTGTTTCTCTTACAGGAACACTTTTTTGTACCCTTCACCTAGTCAGACCCTCATTACCCTGGGGATATTGGCCCAAGAGTCACTTCCTTGAAGAAGCTGGCCCTGTCCAGCGCTGACTGAGTTCAAGTCCTCTGCTGAAAACTCATCCTCTAGCCATAGCATGTTGCCAGGCCCGCTGTGCCTTTATCTGATTGGTCGCTGTCTGTCCTTCCCCAAGACTCTAAGTGCCATGATGGCAGGGACCGAATCTGGTTTTGCTAGCTGCAACCATTGTGCCTGTCACCAGTGGGTGCTTAAGAAACATCTATTTAAGGGACTTCCCTGGCGGTTCAGTGGTTAAGAATCTGCACGTCCTTTGTAGGGGGGCATGGGTTCGATCCCTGGTTGGGGAACTAAGATCTCTCATGCCACTCGGTACAGCCAAAACATTAAAAAAAAAAAAAAAAAAGAAACAGAATTAAAAAAAAATTAAAGTCCTTGGGAAGATAAAACTACAATTTAAAAACAGAATTCATTAGAATCATAGAACTTTGGGGCTCAGAAACCAGCCAGAGGAAATTAAGGCCCAGAGATGGGGAAGGGCTTTCTGGGCTGCAGAATGGGTGGAGACCAAGACAAGAAGACAGACCTCTGGATGACCCCCTCGCCTGCCACTTTCCATCTGCCATGAGCCCCACTAACCTCCTATCACCACTGAAACTTCACCAATGGCCCCTGACAAACGCTAACAGATGACCTCCATCAGTCCTAAGACCTCAGCACAAGAACTCCAGAAGCTGCTGACAAAGCTTCCTTTCAGGTAAACTTTTCTTAGCTCTGCAACTACCAGTTCCAAAGATGCACAGCCAGTCTGAAAACAGCCATTTCCCCCCACATCAAGAACAAGCCCTGCCTTTGAAAGCTCTCCATTTGGGGCATTCTCCATTCCTCGCAAGTAGAGCCTTTGACCTTTTGATTTGGCCAGGACCTAAGAGATTCTGGGCCAATTCCAAAAGGGAAACTGAGGCCAGAGAAGGGCAGAGACTTTCGCAAGGTCACTGAGGGGATCAGTGACAGGCTGGGGACCAGAACCCGGGCCTCTCCACTCTCTGGTCAGCGGACCCTGTGTCTCTACAGTAGGCTGCAAGGAGTTGGACTGGATTAACTTGAAGGTACTTACAGGCTCTGATCTGAGGCTAACAGATTCTTCTTTGAACAGAGATTCTTCCTCAGACTGTGCTCAGCTATGCAAATTTCCATCTCAGGTCTTCAGCCGAGAGTAACTTCCTAAGTTCTGAAATGAAAATGTGGCATTCCAAAACAAATCAGCCTTCCGAGAACAAACCAAACAACGTTCCAAAAAAAAAAAAAAAAAAAAAAAGAAAGAAAGAAAGAAAAAATTCCAAGCTGGTATTCAAATTAGTTGCCAACATTTAAGAACGAAAATATTTTTATATGCAAATCCAAGTTTCCACATTCTCATAGAAAAATCAGCCAATCTGATATCATACTGAACATCCCCTCCAGTGTGTGACTCTTGGCTAAACTACCCAGCGGCTGTCACACACTCTGCCTGTCCACAGCTGGTCACATTGCCTGCTTCCTGTTCCCTTTCCAGATCCTGAAGGCATTTGAGTTTGCAGCCCCTGTTCCTTTGGGGTTTGCAAATCCCCTCTGTAACTATTCCCCAGGTAAGGAGTCACATAGGCACTGTTTGATGCCAACAGGGACAAGGGGTGTGCTTCCAGTCTGTTCTGTGGCTGGCCAAGTAGATGGTGGTGGGGAGGGAGAGCTTGATTTAAACCGTGGCTTATCTGAATCCATTTATAACAGCTCATGCTGTAAGGTACTTTCAAATTCTAATGAACTTTAATTACCTCAGAACCAGGACGGTCCATGCTTGTTTTGGTTGAGACAGATAAGAAATGACTCTTGGAAATGACTTCATAGACTTTTAGGCCATCAAAATGAAATCCACATGCCATCGTACTCTGGCCAAGCTAGAGACCAGGTCGGGATGGCCTTTTTGAAGTTTTGAAGGAAATCCGTGCTGATATCAAAAGAGGGTTTGGAGGTCTGTCTTCGGGTTCTTGAGCAATGACAGTGCTCAGATAAATTGCCTTTCTATGACCCTGCCAGGAGCTGTTACCACCGCCTGCCCTGTGTTTCATAATCCATGGGTGTGGGGGGAGTGGGGGGTAGGGGTGAGGGAGGGTGCTTAGAACGTTAAGGCCACTGAGCACTTCATCAGGAGGTGACCCAGAGAATCTGGGCAGATACTCCTACAGAGTTCTTGGCAAGCCTCAAACTTTGGAACTTTAAAAGCAATGGCTTTGTTCTTAGCACATTTATCAGTAGTCAAATCTCAAAACCAGCGGAAACATTAGAGTCCAGGGCTATATCTCAAAGCCAACAGAAATATTAGAGTCCAGGACTATTCAATATGGGCGTGCCCTTGCTTGTTTCAACTCGTCTAACACTCTACCTTAATTGAGTAGCTTCCAACAGCACCCCACACAGGAAGGCTCAGCCAACCTTGGTGGGACATCTTCCTGATAATGAGTCAGACGTTCTCCCTGTTGAAACCTCCAGCTCCTGTCCCCTGTTTTATCCTCAAAGTTAGAACCATGTTTATGCCCTTCTTCATCTATGTATATTGAGCATCACCATATTTACTCCCTCATCACCAGGCTACACTGTTCCAGGTCATCCTTCCTGGGAGACCTTGATAGAGAGACCTAGCTGCTCCCCTACACTTGGCCCATGTCCCTCTCCAGCATCTTTTCACAACAGCTATGACTTTAAGAGGACACAGCTCTTGCTCTATGATTTCTAGAGAAGAACAGCTGAGTCCAGCTGTACCACATTTTAGGTTGACATGCCCAGAATTTGCACAAAGTGTTCTATATCAGTTAACAGTTTTTATTTACTTAACGAATACTCTTGTAGCTCAGCTTACTTTAGTAATATTCATTAAATCCTGATCACCCTAGGTGGTTCTAGTAGTAAAGAACCTGCCTGCCAATGCAGAAGACCTAAGAGACGCGGGTACAATCCCTGGGTGGAGAAGATCCCCTGGAGAAAGAAATGGCAACTCACTCCTGTATTCTGTCTGGACAATACCACGGACAGAGGAGCGTGGTGCGCTACAGACCATGGGGTTGCAGAGAGTCGAGCATGACTGAAGTGACTTACAGCATAGCCATTATCATCCCCAGTGTACAGATGATGAAGCTGAGACATAGAAAAGTAAAGTCACTCAGCCAAGGTGTCAGTTAAGTGGGGAGATTGGGATTCAAACTCAGATCCTTGGAGTTTGGAGCTGAAGTGCCTAACCTCTCTGTGCTGCTTCTCCATGAAGTTTGTTCATGTTAAGCTCAAGAAGAAAGATCTCCAGGGAAGTCTGGAAATCTACATCATCCTGATAAGGTCAGCCTCACCCTGAGATGTGAAGCGACTTGTCTCAAGTCACTCAATTCTGCAATGATGGAGTTGGGACCTCAACTGGTTTCAAGTCCAGGGCTCAAACTGTGGAAAATTCTTCAAGAGATGGGAATATCAGATCACCTGACCTGCTTCCTGAGAAATCTGTATGCAGGTCAAGAAGCAACAGTTAGAACTGGATATGGAACAACAGACTGGTTCCAAATTGGGAAAGGAGTACATCAAGGCTGTATATTGTCACCGTGCTTATTTAACTTATATGCAGGGTACATCATGAGAAATGCTGGGCTGGATGAAGCCCAAGCTGGGATCAAGATTGCCAGGAGAAATATCAATAACCTCAGATATGCAGATGACACCACCCTTCTGGCAGAAAATGAAGAAGAACTAAAGGGCCTCTTGATGAAAGTGAAAGAGGAGAGTGAAAAAGTTGGTTTAAAACTCAACATTGAAAAAACGAAGATCATGGCATCTGGCCCCATCACTCCATGGCAAATAGATGGCGAAGCGGTGGAAATTACCCAGTCAGCAGTGGCTGACTTTATTTCCTTGGGCTTTATTTTTTTTTTATTTTTTTTTTTAAATATTATTTTATTAGTTGGAGGCCAATCACTTTACAACATTTCAGTGTTCCTTGGGCTTTAAAATCACTGCAGATGGTGACTGCAGTCATGAAATTAAAAGACGCTTGCTCCTTGGAAGAAAAGTTATGACCAACCTAGACAGTATATTAAAAAGCAGAGACATTACCAACAAAGGTCCGTCTAGACAAAGCTATGGTTTTTCCAATAGTCATGTGTGGATATGAGAGTTGGACTATAAGTTGAGCACCAAAGAATTGATACTTTTGAACTGTGGTATTGGAGAAGACTCTTGAGAGTCCCTTGGACTGCAGGGAGATCCAACCAGTCAATCCTAAAGGAAATCAGTCCTAAATATTCGTTGGAAGGTCTGATGCTGAAGTTGAAGCTCAAACACTTTGGCCACCTGATATGAAGAACTGACTCACTGGAAAAGACCCTGATGCTGGGAAAGATTGAAGGCGGGAAGAGAAGGGGATGACAGAGGATGAGATGGTTGGATGTTATCACTGCCTCGATGGACGTGAGTTTGAGTAAGCTCTGGGAGTTGATGATGGACAGGGAAGACTGGCATGCTGCAGTCCATGGGGTCGCAAAGAGTCAGACACGGCTGAGCGACTGAACTGAACTGAACTGAGAGCAGGCTGAGTGGACTCATCAGATTTAATCTTACCTAGGAAAGTGAAATGCGTTCTAAACTGGCTTTGAGCCCACATGCATATATAACACACCACAATTAACCCAGTGGGTTCCTGGCCCAGGGAGAGGAGAACTACCCAGCCCAGGCTCCTGATAGTTTGAAAGTGCCCATGTTAGGGTATACACAGAGACCTCATTCATCCATAGCCCGTTAGTTCAGAAGTCATCATGGTCTCTGTTGGGTTGAAATGCACATTACATTAATCCAAAGATAGGCAAACTTTGGTAAAGGGTCAGATAGTAAGTATGTTGGGAAAGGCAGTCATCCAGAGCCTGGTGATTGTTTTGTTGTTGTTGTTGTTAAGGTGTACCAATCCTTTTTAAAAAATAATTAATTTTTGGCTGCACTGGGTCTTTGGTACTTTGCACAGGCTTTCTCTAGTTTCAGCAAGCAGGGGCTACTCTTTGTTGTGGTGCATGGGGTTCTCATGACAGTGGCTTCTCGTGGATACAGGCTCTAGGGTGCATGGGCTTCGGTCACATACAGGCTTTGATAATTGTGGCAAACTGGTTTAGCTGATCTGCGGCACGGGGACTATTCCTGGATTGGGGATTGAAGCCATGCCTCCTGCACTGGCAGGCAGATTCTTATCCACTGTGCCACCAGAAAGTCTCAGGCTGGTGATTCTTGCACAGTTGAACGAAAGTGTTCCTGGGACCTGAAACATTTCCTTACAGGAAGGTAAGGCGCTCTCACAGCCAGTGTTGGGCAAAGCACTTGTTTGCAAATATCTTTTCCCTGCGAACAGGCTTGATGTGTACGTCTTTGTTCTGCTTGAGTGGCACTTGGCCAACCCCACCGATTCTATCTGTTCCTGGGGAGAGGGAATGGGGTCCTCCCCCTGCAGCACGAGAGGGGAGCAGGCAGACCATTTTTCTGTGTCAGCTGCAGGACAGGACCTGCTGACCATGGGAACCAGTGCTCACTCTTAAAGCAGACCTTGCTTTCTTCTCTGTGAGTCAAGCATCATTCCATCTGGTGCCTGTGTGCGTCATGTCTTGGTGACTCCAACCTGAAACCATACACTTTAAATTTCTTATTATTGGGAATTCCCTGGCAGTCCAGTGGTTAGGGCTGTCACTTCGAGGGCCTAGGTTCTACGCCTGATGGTACTGTGCTATGCTTAGTCGCTCAGTCATGTTTGACTCTTTATGACCCCATGGACTGCAGCCCGCCAGGCTCCTCTGTCCATGGGGATTCTCTGGGCAAGAATACTGGAGTGAGTTGCCATGCCCTCTTCCAGAGGATCTTCCCAACAGAGGGATTGAATCCAAGTCTCCCACGTTGCAGGCAGATTCTTTACTGACTGAGCCATATCCCTGGTTGGGGAACTAAAATCCCACAAGCCATGAGGTGTGGTCAATAAAAAAATAAGCAAATTTCTTAGTATCTGACTTTTAACTGAGGTATTTAGATGTTTAATGTGATTACTGATATGATCAGATTTTAGCATCAGTTCAGTTCAGTTCAGCTCAGTCGCTCAGTCATGTCCGACTCTTTGCAACCCCATGAATTGCAGCACGCCAGGCCTCCCTGTCCATCACCAACTCCCGGAGTTTACTCAAACTCATGCCCATCGAGTTGGTGATGCCATCCAGCCATCTCATCCTCTGTCGTTCTCTTCTCATCCTGCCCCCAATCCCTCCCAGCATCAGGGTCTTTTCCAATGAGTCAACTCTTCACATGAGGTGGCCAACGTATTGGAGTTTCAGCTTCAGCATTAGTCCTTCCAATGAACACCCAGGACTGATCTCCTTTAGGATGGACTGGTTGGATCTCCTTGCAGTCCAAGGGACTCTCAAGTGTCTTCTCCAACACCACAGTTCAAAAGCATCAATTTTTCAGCGCTCAGCTTTCTTCACAGTCCAACTCTCACATCCATACATGACCACTGGAAAAACCATAGCCTTGACCAGACAGACCTTTGTTGGCAAAGTAATGTCTCTGCTTTTTAATATGCTATCTAGGTTGGTCACAATTTTCCTTCCAAGGAGTAAGCGTCTTTTAATTTCATGGGTGCGCATATCATCTTTCTATTTGTTTTCTACGTGTCTCCTCTATTCTTTGCTCTATTTTTTCCTTTTTCTGCCTCCTTTTAGAATAATTGAATAATTTTTATGATTTCATTGCATCTCCTTTGCTTATTAGCTACATACAGTTCTTCATTATTTTCATGGTTGTTTTAGACTTTTTAGTGTATATGTTTATCTTATCACTTTTTACCCTCAAGTGTCATTATGTCACAAATACTGTGATCCTTTTAATTTCATTCTCCTCCTTCTGACTTCATGCTATTGTTGTCATACATTTTGCTTTCTTGTATGTCATAAAATTCTAAGTAGA
This sequence comes from Muntiacus reevesi, assembly GCF_963930625.1. Taxonomy (NCBI): domain Eukaryota; kingdom Metazoa; phylum Chordata; class Mammalia; order Artiodactyla; family Cervidae; genus Muntiacus; species Muntiacus reevesi. Next base: position 65,235,523 of record NC_089250.1, on the reverse strand, counting down.
TTATTATTTCTGTTTAAACAGCCAATTGTCTTTTAAGGACATTTAAATTATAAGAAAAATTATATACTCCCCCATGGAGTTATTTTCAGTGTTCTCCATTCCTTTGTGTAGATCCAGATTTGTATCTTGGTATCATTTTTCTTCAGTCTGAAAAACCTCCTTTAACAGTTCTTATTGTTCAGGTCTACTGGTGATGAATTATTTCGGCTTTTGTTGCTTTGAAAACATTTTCCTTCCGTCTTCATTTTTCTCTCTTTTTAAAAACAAAGTAAAATTGACTTACAATATTAAATCAGTTTCAGCAGTACAATATCATGATTCAGTATTTTTATAACTACAAAGTGGTCATCATGAGAAGCCTAGTTACCACCAGTCACCATCAAAGTTTTTTCAAAATTATTGACTATATTCCCTGTGCTGTACATTACATGACTTACATTTATTTTGTAACTGGAAGTTTGTACCTCCTAATCTCCCTCACCTGTTTTATACACCACTCCTTCTGGCAAACACCAGTTTGACCTCTGTGTCTCTGAGTCTGTTTCTGCTTTGTGATGTTTATTCTTTAGATAGCACATATAAGGAAAGTAATATGATATTTGTCTTTTCTGACTTATTTGATTTGGTATAATACCCTCTAGGTTCACCCATGTTGTCACAAATGGTAAGATTTCTTTTTTTTTTTTTATAGCTTAGTAATATTTCATTATGTGTATATACCTCATCTTTATCCATTCATCTGTTGATGGCCATGTAAGTTGCTTCCATATCTTGGCTGTTGCAAATAATGCTGCAGTGAACACAGAGGCACATAAATCTTTTCGAATTAGCGTTTTTATTTTCTTCAGAAAAATACCCGGAAGTGGAACTGCTGGATCATATGACAACTCTATTTTTAATTTTTTTGAGGATTCTCCATCCTGCTTTCCGTAGCGGCTGTGCTAATTTACATCCCTACCAACACGGCATGAGTGTCCCCACTTCTCCAGCTCCTCACCAACCCTTGTTATTTCTTGTGTTTTTGGCAATAGCCATTCTGACAGGTATGATACTGTATCTCATTATTGCTTGATTTGCATTTTCCTGATGATTAGTGGCGTTGAGCATATTTTCATGTGTTTGTTGGTCATTTGTATGTCTTTTTTGGAAAAAAAGGTATATTCAGGTATATATGCCCATTAAAAAAAAAAAGGGTTGTTCGTTCTTTAAAACTCTTGGAGGAAGACATAGGCAGAACACTCGATGATATAAATCAAAGCAAGATCCTCTATGACCAACCTCCTAGAGTAATGGAAGCAAAAACAAAAGTAAACAAGTGGAACCTAATTAAACTTAAAAGCTTTTACACAGCAAAGGAAACTACAAGCAAGGTGAAAAGACAACCCTCAGAATGGGAGAAAATAAAGCAAATGAAACAACTGACAATGAATTAATTTCCAAAATATACAAGCAGCTCATACAACTCAATACCAGAAAAACAAACCCAATCAAAAAGTGGGAAAAGACCTAAACAGGCCTTTCTCCAATGCAGACAGCTAACAAACACATGAAAAGATGCTCAACATAGCTCATTATTAGAGAAATGCAAATCAAAGCTACAATGAGATATCACTTCACACTGGTCAGAATGGCCTCCATCAAAGTTTACAAACAATAAATGCTGGAGAGGGTGTGGAGAAAAGGGAACACTCTGGCACTGTTGGTGGGAATGTAAATTGATACAGCCACTATGGAAGACAGTATGGAGATTCCTTTAAAAACTAGGACTAAAACCACCATATTACCCAGCAATCCCACTCCTAGGCATATACCCTGAGGAAACCAAAATTGAAAAAGACACATGTATCCCATTGTTCATTGCAGCACTAATTTACAATAACTAGAACATGGAAGCAACCTAGATGTCCATCGACAGATGAATGGATAAAGAAGTTGTGGTACATATACACAACGGAATATCACTCAGCCATAAAAAGGAATGCAGTCCATTCTAACGAGCTGGATGAACCTAGAGCCTATTATACAGCGTGAACTAAGTCAGAAAGAGAAAGATATGTATCGTATTCTAATTTGCAGAACAGCAATGGAGAAACAGACATAGAGAATAGACTTATGGACATGGGGAGAGGGGAGGAGAGAGTGAGATGTATGGGAAGAGTAACATAGAAACTTACAATACCATGTGTAGAATAGATAGCCAATGGGAATTTGCTATATGTCTCAGGAAACTCAAACAGGGGCTCTGTGTCAACCCAGAGGGGTGGGTGGGGAGGGAGATGGGAGGGAGGTTCAAAAGGGAGGGGATATATGTATACCTATGGCTGATTCATGTTGGTGTTTGACAGGAAACAACAAAATTCGGTAAAGCAATTATCCTTAGATAATTTCCTCATTGATTTCTTCAACAGTCCATCATTTGCTTGCTTGTTTATTTATTTAGGCTGCACCACACGGCATGTGGAACTTCCCCAACCAGGGATCAAACTAGTGCCCCCTACAGTGGGTAGCCTACCTGAGGGTGTGGGTCCTGGTTACACTGCATATTCACCCCTCCTACCATCTTGTTGTAGTTCTCTATGTCTTTAGTTGTAGAGAATCTGTTCTGCTAGCCTTCAAGTTGTTCTCATAGAGAGTTGCTCTCTAAATAGTCGTCATTTTGGTATGTCTGTGGCGGGGAGCTGAGTTCAGGGTCCACCTCCTCCACCATCTTGGCCACACTACCCATTTTTGAGGGACGTTTTTGCTAAATACAGATTTATGGACTTTCCCCCTGCTTCCAACACATTAAAGATGTCATGCCATTCCTTTCTGGCTTGCATAGCTTATGACAAGAGGTCTGCTGCTAGTCTGATATTTGTTCCTCGGTGTATGTTTCTTTTGATTCATTCTCAGTGGTTTATCAATTTGACTATGATGTGTCTTAGGATGTAAGTTTTTTTATATGTATTCTTTTTGAGGACTATTGAGTTTCTTGGGTCTGTGCCTTTTTTGTTTTCATCGTATTTGGAGAATGGTCATTATTTTTGCAAGTATGTTTTCTTTTTCTCTCTCTCATTTCCTTCTGGTATGTATTTTTGATACTCAGTATTGTTTCACAGCCTATTCTGTTCATTCCTTTAAAAGTATTTTCTCTTTGTGCTTCATTTTGAATATCTATTTCTGGGCCTTCAATTTCACTGATATTTTCCTCTTTGTGATCCCTTGTGTCTGACTCTTTGTGACCCCCATGGACTATAGCCCACCAGGCTTCATTATCCATGGAATTTTTGAGGCAAGAATACTGAAACAGGGTATCATTTCCTACTCCAGGGTATCTTTCTGACCCAGGGATCAAACCTGCATCTCCTGTGTTCCCTGCATTGGCAGGCGGATTCTTTACCACTAAGCCACCTGGGAAGCCCCCATTCTTCTGTGAGGGTCTAATTTCTTCTGCTGTCAATTCAATCCTATTCAGTTTATTTAAAGATATTTCAGATGATATTTCATGTATCATCTCCAAAATTTGACTTGGATTTTTAAAAAGTATATGCCCTATGCCTTTCCTCATTATGTTCATGCTTTCCTTTATATATCCTTATGTATTTATAATATCATCTGTTTAGTTCTTTGTCAGCTAATCCTATCATCTGTGTCATTCTGGATCTGTGGAATTATTTTTCTCCTGACTCTGATCATATGTTTCTACTGCTTTGCCTGGTGAATTTGTTTTGCACCAAACATAATAAATTTTACATTGTTGAGTGTTGGGTTTTGTTGTATTTCTTTAAACATGCTGGACTTTGTTCTGCCAAGCAGTTAAGTTGCTTGCAGATCAGTCTGAGGATTAATATTGAGCTTGTTTTATGGCAGGCCAAAAGCAACCTTTGCCCTTGGATTACTTGAGCCCCACTTCAAAGGCATGACCTTTTCAGGATTCTATCTAACACTGTGTGTTAGAATGTCTCTTCTCTGGCTGGCAGAAACTTCAACTATTCCCAGAACTATGTGAACCCTGGGAATTATTTGGCATGCAACTTTCTCTTTTTTCTTTCCCTGGTCGCATGGAGTTTCATCCCATGTCCTGATCAGAACTCACCTAGGAGTCCAGGAAACTCCGTGGGATTTTCTGAGCTCTATCTCTGTGCAGCTACCTTCTCTGTTACGTTGTTCAGTTGTTCAGTCACTCAGCTGTGTCTGACTCTTTGTGACCCCATGGACTACAGCACGCCAGGCTTTCCTGTTCTTTACCATCTCCCGGAGCTTGCTCAAATTCATGTCCATCGATAGAGTTGGTGATGCCATCTAATCATCTCATCCTCTGTCGTCCACTTCTCCTGCCTTCAATCTTTCCCAACATCAGGGCCTTTTTCAATGAGTTGACTCTTTGCATCAGGTGGCCAAAGTACTGGAGCCTCAGCTTTAGCATCGTCCTTCCAATGAATATTCAGGGGTGATTTCTTTTAGGATGGACTGGTTGGATCTCCTTACAGTCCAAGGGACTCTCAAGAGTCTTCTCCAACACCACAGTTTGAAAGCATCATTTCTTCAGCACTCAGTCTTCTTTATAGTTTAACTCACATTCATGTATTATTACTGGAAAAACCATAGCTTTGACTATACAGACCTTTGTCAGCAAAGTGATGTTTCTGCTTTTTAATATGCTATCTAGGTTTGTCATAGCTTTTCTTCCAAGGAGCAAGGGTCTTCTAATTTCATGGCGACAGTCACCGTCTATAGTGATTTTGGAGCCCAAGAAAATATCTCTGTTGTATGTCCATGTAAATTTTTGCTGCCTCGGCCTTCCTGTACCCCTACCTCTGTCTCTTCAATTCAGTGATACAGTGGGTGTCAGTTTCCCTATTTCTGTGCTGAAGGTTGGAGGCATCCTAAATGAGTAAGATTGGTGATCACCCCTTCCTGTGCATTCCCCGTCTCTTAGGGAGTCACAGCCTGTGCTTCCTGATGTCCGATGTCTAAAAACATTAGTTTTATGTATTTCATCTGCTTTTCTAGTTGTTTATGGTGGAAGGCAAATCCCATAGCACTTAATCCTTCATGGGTGGAACTGAAAATCTCTATCCTAGTTGTTTTCACTATTGGTTTATACTTTAAAATATCATTTATCTAATAGATGGTGACTTCATTAAAAGTTGTTAGAGACAGTTTAAGAAAATAGTGTTGGGAGTTAGTTCATGAAAATTTTTGAGTTTTACAATTCTATCAGGAAGTCAGGCTCTGTGAAGATTTTGTGAAAAGTTGAACTAGGCAAAGATCTTCAAGGTTAACTCAAATTGATCAAGACACAGAGCATTACTTAACTTTTAAATTTGTTTTCTTAAAGTGTTCAAGATCTTGACAGGGATGCCAAAACCATTCAAGGGAAAAAAAATAATCTCATTGGCAGATGGTACTGGGTGAGATAAATGGATATCCACATGCAGAAATGAAGCTGAATTCTCACCTCACACCATACACAAAAATTAACTAAAAAATGCAGCAATGACCTAAATATAAGAGCTGAAAGTATAAAATTCTAGAAGAAAACATCTATCTCAATATCCTGATGATTTTGTTTCTGGAAAACCCTAATACAGCAGTTCTCATCCACTGCTGATGGAAATGTACATGGTGCCACCACTGTGGAAAATCATTTGGTGGTTCCTCAATTAGTTAAACAGAGTTGTCATATGACCTAGGATTTCCATTCCAAAGTATATATCTAAAAGAATTGAAAATAGGTGTTCAAACAAAAATTTGTAAAAGAATATTCATGGCAACACTACTGACAAGAGCCAAAAGGTAAAAAACAACTCAGATGTTTGTTGACTGATAAATACTGGTGAATATGTGGCATATCTATACAATATATTATTCAACCATTAAAAAAAATAAAATTCTGATAAATGCTATAACATGAACATTGAAAACACTACGCTGAATGGACGAAACCAGACACAAAGATCACACTTTATATAATTCTATTTATATTAAACGTCTAGAATAGGCAATGTCATAAAGACAAAAAAGCAAACTAGTGGTTGCCAGGGGCTTGGCACAGGGTCTTCCCTTGTGACTCAGCTGGTAAAGAATCTGCCTGCAATGTGGGAGACCTGGGTTCGATCCCCGGGTTGGGAAGATCCTCTGGAGAAGGGAAAGGCTACCCACTCCAGTATTCTGGCCTGGAGAATTCCATGGATTGTATAGCCCATGGGGTCACAAAGAGTCTGACATGACTGAATGACTTTCACTCACAGGGGCTTGGAATTAGCAGTGACTGTTTAATGACTATGGGGTTTCCTTTTGAGGGGTGAAGATATTCTAAAACTAAGCTGTGATGGTTGCATAACATCATGGATGTATTAAATACCAATGAATCATACACCTTTAAAATGGCTAAAATGATTAATTTATATCATGTGCATTTTCTTACAATTAAAAAATGTGTTCAAGTACACAGAGGATAATTCTTGAAATTACTGATTAAGAAACAAATTAAAGATATGGAAGTGAACTTTTTAAGTTAAAAAAACAAAACAGTGAATGAAGAATTAGAGGTCGTAAAATAAATAATGTATGTAACCATAAGGAAATGGCACCCACTCCAGTATTCTTGCCTGGAGAATCCCATGGACAGAGGAGCCTGGCGCGGGCCACATGTAGTCCGTGGGTCACAGAGTCAGACATGACTGAGTGACTAAACAACAACCGTTACAATCAACAGGTAGGCTTGTACAATCACAAAGCAACTTTACTTTAGTCTCCTACTCCCTTAAAGCCCAACTTGAGACTAGTGTATCCCTTAATTCTAGAAGAAAACTCAGGCCTCTGCAACTTCTCTTCAGTCACGTCCAACTCTTTGTGACCCCGTGGACTGCAGCATGCCAGGCTTCCCTGTCTTTCACTATCTCCTGGAGTTTGGGCCCCTTCCTTAGTGCATCTTACTATCATCCCGTAGTCACATTTGGGGCTTTCCAGGTGACACAGTGGTAAAGAACCTGCCTGCCAATGCAGGAGACACAAGAGATATGGGTTTGACTTCTGGGTCGGGAAGATCCCCTGGAGAAGGAAATGACAACCCACTCCAGTATTCTTGCCTGGAAAATTACATGGACAGAGGAGCCTGATGGGCTACAGTTCACGGGGTTGTAAAGTCAGACACGACTGAGCATGCACACACACAGTCACACTTAAGGTGTATAACAGCCTCAGTTCAGAAATTTAAGTGTCCTATTCCATTATAATCAAAATGGCTTATCACCTGAAGTTGAGGCTTCTCTGGGCCAGCTGCAGACTGGAAGCCAGCATTAGGGAAGCGAGGTCTTGTGTATTAAGGTTTCTGACCCTTCCAGGGATAGGGCCGAGGAAATGAAGGCAAAGCAAGAACAAAATCCTGAGTTGAGGTGTTGTAGTAACTGGATGCTGACCTGGCACGAGTTTTAACTGTGTCTTTCTCCCGTGGACTCCTCCAGCGCCCCTCAGGGCGGCTTCTCCCTCCCAGTCATGCCGTCTTCACGCCCAGAGATCCCTCAGGAGTGATGCCCACCCTGTGGCTCTGCTTTCTGCTCCTTTGTCCGCACTGTGAGCCGGAAGTTCACCTCCTGGAGGGAACCCTTGCCTCTTGTTCAGGATCTGAGGTGACTGAGTGTCAGTTTCCTCGCACACAGCCCACATCCTGTCCTAGGGAGGCGTGCTCGCACCCCCTCTCCCCCCCGCCCCATCCAGGCTCCAGCAGTGGAGGCCGTACTCACCTCTGTCATTTGCTCCATCATCGAAGCAGCAACACTGGTAGCTCATCCTTTAGATTTTTCCAGGCTGGGGTCTGTGTAGTCCACTGGATTGTCACCCTACAGGGGACGCACGTTAAGTTTCCACCCAGGCCCCCTTTCCTTGACCTTGAGGTGGGGGGCAGCTGGCACCTACTACTCTCCCTGAGGAGACTCCAAACACACAAATAGCTCTCTCAAAGAAATCCCCACCAAGAACTCTCCTTCTTCACCATGTCTAACTCTTCTTTTACACCTTCAGTGTGGGTGAGGGAGTTTAAGAGGGCTTCAGGTCTTTGACCATCTCCATTATAAATTCAGTGTATGGTACAGGTATATGGTGTCTTCCAAAAGACATGTATTTTAACATCTTGTTACATGCACATTTAAATAACTACAATCATTATTGAATACAGTTAACAGCTACTGTTGAGCCCCTAATTTGTCCCAGACATGGTATTAGGCCCTATTTTACAAACATCTCATTTAAAGTTGGAAGAACTGATGCTGAAGCTGAAGCTCCAATATTTTGGCCACCTGATGCAAAGAGCCAACTCATTAGAAAAGACCCTGATGCTGGGAAAGACTGAGGCAAAAGAAGGGGGCAGCGGAGGAGGAGATGGTTAGATAGCATTCCCAACTCAATGGATGTGAGTCTGTTCAAGCTCCAGCAGAGAGTGAAGGATAGGGAAGCCTGGTGTGCTGCAATTCATGGGGTGTAAAAGATTCAGACACGACTCAGTGACTGAACATTTAAAGTTATTAAAAGTTTAAAGTCACTTAAAGTTATTAATAGTTATAATTACCTTGATGTATCAATTTCATGAGTTCCCAGAGATAACTGGCATTTAAAAATCTACAGAGTGAGGTATTATTAATAAGATTCTCAGTAGGAAGAAATATTTTGAAACCCTAGTTGTAGAACTGTAGATCTGGAAATGATGGCAAAGGTTATTCAACCTCACTCATTGCCCTTAAGCAGCAGCTGAGGTCCTGAGAGGCTGAGGGACATGCCCAAGGTCATCACAGTGACAGATCGGAAGGTGGGGACTGTCATTTGCTGTAGCTCGTTTGTGAAAAGTACTAGATACATTCTGATGCATACTGCTAATTTTAATATTTATCAAACCAGTGGTAGAAATGACTTCTTAATGCAAAACAACTATTTCAGAGTCTTAAAAAATTGAACAACCTGGGCTTTCAACACGAGATAAAGCTGTGAAAATCCTAATCTACTGTACAGGAGAATAATGGATTCTTAATTGAATCTGTGCCTCAGAGTGGAAGAATGATTTTTAAATGGAAAATCTCACAGAGGTGGTGATGAGAAATGAGTTTAGCTAGATGAATGATCTTAAAAGAAAGTAAGACAGCAAAGCCAGGATAGAGAGTGGCTTTTTCTTAAAGATTTCAAATAAACCAAATACAGGCAGTTTGTGCCCAGATAGTGAACTACTGTGCTTACTTTCATCTTTCTAGTCTTCGTACTGTCTCATGGTCTGACCTTTATTGGCTACAGTACCCCAGGGTTTCATAGATATTTCTTAAAAAATATGTATATACGGCATAATGATGATATTATTACTCTATCAAATACTGTTGGCAACCTAGGACATGCCATTCAGCATTCTCAGACTTTAGTCCTGAGTTCATTTCCTGAAACACAACAAATCACATGCTTCAGGGCTGGCAGGGTCTCTAGAAATAATTTCATCCAATACACTTCAAAGATGGGAAAACTGAGGCCCAGAGAGGAAAGGATCTTGCCAGGAAGGTCACACAGCTAATGGCTCTCATCACAAAAGTAAAGCAGTCTGACAGATTCATGAACTCTTGGGTAGTTCCACCCCCAGCTCTGAGGACCTCGGACTCACATTTTGTAGCCTGAAGTGCTAATTAAACCTGAGGAATTATGGACTTACTATTTATAGGTAGGAGTGAAGACATTAACTAGGCCATGAAACCTGGGGACACAGAAGGAGACTGTCTCCTGAGATTCACATATTACATTCAGCCTTTATATTTTAAGGAAGAACTTGGTTAATGCCATAGTCTCAACTTTACAACTCTGATCTTCATCTTGAGTTGCGACATACGTAGCCCTGAAGGACCATGACTGCAGCAGTTTTTTGCATAGTGAAATAAACAGATACTTCTGATAAATGCTGCTTTCTCCGATAACAAAGGTTAAAACCATCCTTCTAAACGTATCAGTTGCTTCAAAAGACTGTATTTCAAAACATTTTTCAATATTTTGAATTTCAACCGGTAATAGTCAATATGCTCTCATGAATTTAAAAGTGAAAAGGAACCCACAAGAAAAACTTTTTTTTATCTCCCATGTTTCTTTTTACTGTTCAGAGTGGCTTTCACTGTACTGTCAACATCAAATCTCTCTTAGGAGGCCTGGTGGTGCGAACAAAAGCACTGAAATCAAAGAACTTCCAAGTTTTAATCTGTCAGAGACTGTGTGGTACTAGGGAAAAAGTCATGTGACCTCTCTCTATCAGTCCCATTTCTGTACAATGAGGATAAAACTCTGGAGGTACCTCTCCTGGATACTGTGTGGATTGGCTAATTAAAGCTAACTGACCTCCTGGAAAGAACCAAAAAATTCTATGTAAGAGCTGAGTATTCTTGGGCCACCAACAGTCACAAAAACTCCTAAGACGCAGGATTCTGTGCAGACAGCACAATCTCTATTGGTGAGTCCTAATTACCCACTGATTACAAAGAAAGCTTTGGTGGTTCCTTAAGAGGGAAGGGAAAAGAAACATTGTACAATGTCATTCAACAACACCATCTTTATTCAAAAATATATATCTATGAGACATTTCAGAATATACTGCTACCGCCAATGGCAGCCTATACTTCTAAATAAAGTCCTAAATTAATATACAAATTTAAGTTTTAAAAATATTCTTTAAGAAAAAAAAACAAACAAAGGAAGATTGAAGACTTTCTGAGGAACATGACCTAAAGGAAAGGTCTTGGAGGCCGATGGATGTCCTAAGTGTAGGAAAACACAAAACAACTCCCCACCCCCACCCCACCTGGTCACCTCATACGCACAAGGGGAAAGGGTCATTTAAATTAAACAAATGAAGTAAAAAGTACACTTGGGGAGGATGTGGGAGAATTGAGAGTTAAAAAACAAAAGCATTTCATTGGAAAAAAAAAACACAGGACTAACCTCCTCATAGGAAGTCCACTAGTAACAGGTGTTAAGAGGTCAACACATTCATTTACATAATTGCTACAGTTTCATTTCTTGCTCTTGCTGTAATAATTACACACCAATCTCTAGTCAAAGACTCAATCAGATAAAACACAGCAGTGGGCAAAATCCATTATGTTATACAACATTTTCATCTAGCTGATGAGAGCAAATACCTTCTACACCTTTTTGGTTGGTTTGTGGCTGGTAAGACTCTGCTTCCTTGGCGGAAGAAAGCATAGAGTGCGTCCATGATGGATCTGTTTAGAAGCAAGCTCGCCTGCAAACCACAGCAGCACACCACAAGGGGAGGGGACTTATATGCAGATACAGCGAAGACTGGAATTTATTTTGCAATTGTGGTAAAGTCATTTACTGCCCTAGGGCCTCTGGGAGAACACTTTACAGACAGACCCATTAATTTAATAATGACAGGACGACAGGCAGTGTCGATATGCAACCAACACACAGTCCGTATTCAATCTGAAAAATAGCTTAAATGCTACGAGGTTCTACACAGAGTTAAACTGCATACCTGCTGTGACTTTTCCTTGTTTTCACTTCATGGCAGGCAGGAGAGCTTCCTGAAGGGAAGCCTGTTACACTTCTAAAAACAGACATCATCATGCTCTAACACATTGAACACGTAGAATCACATGTAGTTGGCTTTTCTGGTAATCCTGAAAAGAGCAACTCAAAATGATGGAGATTCTGAAGCCCCTTCCAAGGAATTCCTTTTATAGCTTTTGGATTTCAGCCTCTGGGCTCTAATTCCTATTACACTATTAGGGCAAATTGTTTTCTGCCCTTTCCAATGTCAAAAATCAGCCTGCCAAGTGAGAATGATTTACAGATAGCAGGCCTAGCCTTTACTAAAAGTAAGATAAAAATCCTAACTACATCATACAGTCATAATGTCAGCTGGCATGATAATGGAATTAAAACCCCCCAATTACTATCCCTCACTTCCCCCCTTCCCGAGGTGGGTTATTCAGTGACACCTGACACAAAGCACTCCTCCTAGGGGCACAAGGACACGTGCAGTGGTGTGAACCGAAGGACAGACAAGCATGCAGTGTCAGGTCTGCAGGGGAGAGTTTCAAGTTTAGTCACCATGCTGTGGACACGCGCCCACGCAGTGAATTAACTGGTAGTGTGTGCCCTATTCCCCCAAAGAAGGGGTCAAAGCGACAGCAGAACCCGGACTCCCAGAAAGCCTTCAGTTTCAGGGGCCCACTGTGCCATTTCTAATAACTGCCTTCAAGCCTTCACAATGTGGGGCAAGGATCATGTTTCTAGAAACATGCTCCTGAACAGAGGGTGGGGCCCTTGACCAGAGCAGCCTGGGAAGGTTGACAGGAACCTTGAGCAAATACCTTATTTCTGACTCAGGCTTGTGATCCCCGAGAGTCTGTCCCGGAACTGTGGCTTGATGTCCCAGATCAGCTTTGAATCTTTACTGCTAGATTCTCTAGTCTGCTCACAGAACACACGCACCTAACCTCTGACAACACACTGCCAGAAGTCACAACAAGGAAGAATCTGAGATTTGGCAAACTCTTTATGGCAAAGACGCTCAAAACAGTTGTGCCTCCAACCTCTGGGGAGGATGGCAGCCAGGAAAGCCAATGATTCCAGACCTGAGTCCCTGGGCAGAAGCCTGCCCTGAACTTGAACAAGCCCAGCTCGAAACGGAGCAACTGCTTTCATGACACAGTGCTGTCATGAGGGACAAGATTCTTCTACACATGATTTTCATAACTTCTTAGGTGTACAGAGAGGGTTAAAAAGGGAATACCAACAGGGGCATGGAAACACGAACTGAGTTTGTATTCTTTCCAAGTATACACTGAAACTGGATTCCATTTGCCACTGTTCTCAATTGTGCTCCACAGAGGAGAGGCCGGAGAGGGAGGAGAATCAGAGTCTGTGGTTCTTTCTTGAGGATGGGGGCTGACTGAACGAGGGACAGAACCAGGGGCTTCCAGGTTATTTCCAACCATGACGTGCCCGCTTCTTTCTGCTGGTACAGATGGGAATCTGGGGCATGCCACCTGCCCTAGTCAGTTGAAAACAGGTCACCAGCAGAGGGCAGGGGGGCCAAGCCCCCTGTGACGTTGGGCAGCAGCGAGAGGTCTGGCAAGCTCTGAATATGGGACTTGAGTTCCTTGCGGACCTGGGTTACCCGAGCAAGCTTCTGTTTATATTCCTGAGGAGACAAAGAGTTACGTTAAGGACAAAGAGAAAACAAGCTTCTGTTTATATTCCTGAGGAGAATACAGTTACGTTAAGGAGCTGATACAGATACTCTCAGCCTCCTGGTCTACGTGCTCCTGACCAGACAGCCCCTCACACATTCAGCTAAGCTACCAGGCTCAGGTTTTCAAATGCTCAAAAGCAAGACTTTACACAAAAAACGAAAGCTCTAAAGTTCGATACTGGCAATAGTGAATTAAATGGTACTTAACTGAGTGCTTGAGATCTGGAACTAAAAAGTGATGCTTGGTATCTGTAGTGTCTTTGGTGCTTATCTATTTCAAAATACTTTGTAAGATAAAATAATGCTTGAGCTTTACAATTATTTTGAAGGCTCCACCTAGACATGACTAGGAAAACCACTCTAGAGCTAACTGTATTTTCTGTGTTAAACTTAGATTAACCCAGAGTTAGCATCTTCATAGACAAGGACTAAGAAGCTCAAAATTCCCACCGCTACCACCTGGGTCAGGACTTCCGTGTTCCACACGTAGGCACTGCAGCAAGGCCCTGCTGAGGCCTTCTAGCAGTCACCCCTAAACATGCCCCTGGACTTATCTTTCAGAAGCCCAGCTTTCATCAAGTCCCTCCTCTGATAAAGGGAAGCAGGGTGCCACACTATCTCCATGACTGATCTGAGTGCAAGGTCTTCTAAAATCAGCTCCTGCCCACATGCTGCACAGGCCAGAGCCTGCCCTGGCCGTTTGTTCAGGACCCCCTGAGCCTGAAGGGCTCTCTTTCTTCTCCTGCGCTTGGCAAGGTCCTGACTCTGCTCCTTCGCCAACTGCTGAGTCCCGCCTCTCTAGGAAAATCTCTCCTCCTCATCCAATGCACTGGCCCCCATCCTGGGCACTGCACCCCTAACGGACTGCTCTTAGGTGCTCTCTCCACGTGTCAGAGTTCTACGTTCCTCTAAAATACGACTCTCTTGATGACAGGAACTGAATATACTATTTTCTTTCCTCAGCTCCCAGCTAAAAGGTCTTGGGTAACAACTCTAGGCCAGAGGACATCTGTGGTTTATGGCTTCTTTGGGGCTTGACTTTTTTCTTTTTTCACCCTCTTTGGTGTTTCTGCAAAGACAAGGAGGTTCCCGAGACTGGGCTCTTGCTGACTAAAGCCTCTCCTACAGGAACATAACAGAGCACTGAGCTGAGACACAAAGCCCTGGGCTTAGTTCTGGCTCCGACTCCCAAGTTCCGGTGTGACTGTGGTGTTCCCACCTTTCCTCCATCCTTCTTCATCTGAAAATGAAGGAAGTGGAGCAGCCATAAGGTTTTTCTTCACGTTCTAGATTCCTTCATGCCAGACACTTTTCACATACTTAGAGAGGCAAAAGGTTTGAACAAGAGTGATAAGATAGGAAATAGGTTAAAAGAAGAACACTTAGCTGAAGTTGTAAAGAAAAATTCCAAGCAAGGAGTGGGAGAGGGAAACGGGGAAATGAGCAGGGAGGCTCTGCCCCCATGTGACTGCGGGCTGTCGGCTTCCCCCTGAAGTGAGAGCTGCTCACACAAGCCCTCAAACAGAGACAAGGGACAAGAAAGGAAGCTCTGCTGACATCCCCTTCCTTTCCTCTGTAGACTTAACACAACTAAAATAATGACTTCTGTAAATTATTCCTAGTGACTCCAACAAACCAGTAAGCATCAGAAGGCAGGGACCAGACCCAACTGCCTCCTCAGCATCCACTATGCCCAGCGCTGCCCCGCAAACAGGAAGTGTCTGCACAGCTGCCCAGTGAATTAACAATATATAAAAGTTGGGGTTATGTACCAGTAATTACCTTTCATTCTTGAAACAAACAACTGATTTCAAATCTGTGGCTCTATTAATAAAACGTCAAAGTTCTCTGTTCTTCCTTCTACAAACAGCTTTCTCTGCTTTTACAGATGTCACAGGAAGCTAACAGAGGAGACCTATTCTCTATTACTGGACATGGATTCATGTATTGAACTATTCCTGAATTCTAGGTACAAAAAGGGTAATAGTTACCCCTTGCTCCCTGTGACCATCCTCTGACCAAAGCTGACACATGAAAGCCACCTCAACTCAGAGCCATCCAGAGCAGTCAGAGAGCACTTCAGTTGAAGGAGGAATTCCTCAAGGACAGTTTGAAAATCACCGCATCTCTGGAGAGCTGACCCAGGATCAGAATCCAGGGATCCGTACTCTTGGGCGATCCTCAGACTAATTTAGCAAGTCCACCTGAGGTCAAAAGGTGGTTGATCGGATTAACACTCCCACACCATCTTAAACTCAAACAACTCTCATCTTAAAAAAAAAAATCCCATTTATTCCTCTTGAGAAGCACAAGGGGTAGGAGGGTATCTCATCATGTTTAGGTTGCTATTATATTCTAGATATCATTAGAGAAACTTTATTTTAATGAAAGGAAGTATGTTCCACATTCAAGTCCTCTTTTCATACCACTATGAAAGTGGACGGGTCAGGCCCACACCTCCTTGTGGCCCACGGAGGTCTTCTTGTTCACTACCCACAGACATTTCTATTTTAAGAGCAGGTTCAGGAGCCTAGGAGGAGGGCATCACTAGACAAAGGATGAAAGCAGGAGCCACTGAACAGGATTAAAAAACAGAGTTGCAAGATACAACATTAATATATAAAAGTCAATTGCTTCCCTATATATTGGCAATGAACTAGTGGAATTGAAATTAAAACGCAATATCACTTACATTAGCCTTAAAATAATGAAATACTTAAGTATAAAGCTAACAAAATATCTACAGGAGGAAAACTACAAAATTCTGATGATCAAACACAGAAGAGGTAAATAAATAGATATTCCATGTTCATGGATAGGAAGATGCAATTCTCTTACAATGTCAGTTCTTCTCAACTTGATCTGCAGATCCAAGGCAATCTCAATCAAAACCACAGCAAGTTATTTTGAAGATATAAACTAATTCTAAAGTTTATATGGTGAGGCAAAAGATTCTGAAGAGTCAACACAATATTAAAAGAACAAAGCTAGACACTACTTAACTCTAAGACTTACTTTAAGCTGTTGTAATCAAGAACGCATTGCTGGCAAAAGAACAGACAAAAAGATAAGTGCAACAGAATAGAGAGCCCAGAATATATAAACAGTCAACTGATCTTTGACAAAGGAGCAAAGGCAATACAAAGGAGAGCAGACAGTATTTTACATACAACATCAACAACGTGATCCATGAAAGAAATGACAAACTGGATTTCATTAAAATGAAAAATTTCAACTCTAGAGACTGCCAAGAGAATGAAAAGATAAGCCAGAGACTGGGAGAAAATGTGAAAGACATCATATGTCATCAGGGAAACGCAAATTAAAACAATACTGAGGGCTTCCCTGGTGGTCCAGTAGTTAAGAGTCCACCTTGCAATGCAGGGGATACAAGTTTGATACCTGTTCCGGGAAGATCCCACATGTCTCAGGGCAACTGAGACCATCTGTCACAACTACTGAGCCCGGGCTCTGGAGCCTGTGCTACTGAAACTCACACACCCTAGAGTCTGTGCTCTGCAACAAGAGAAGCCACTGCAATGGAAGCCCCCATACTGCAACAGAAGAGTAGCCCCCACTTGCTACAACTAGAGAGAGCCTGCACACAGCAACAAAGACCCAGCACAGCAAAAAATAAACACTAAAAACAACAACATTGAGATACCACCCCATACCTGCTAGAATAGTCAAGAGTGCAGAAGAGACATCACCACGTGTTGGCAAGGATGCGGAGCAAGAGGAATGCTCGCATACACCACTGGTGGGAATGCAATGTGGTACAGCTACTTTGGAAGACAATCTGGTAGCTTCTTGCAAAACCAAACATACTCCTACCATATGACTGTGCTTACTGGCCTTTACCCAAAGGAGTTAAATATCCGTGCCCACACAAATACCATCATACCACCGTTTACAGCAGCCTTATCATAATTACCCAAAGCTGGAATCAACCAAGACGTCAGGTAGGGGAGTGGATAAACTCTGGTACATCCAAACAACAGAATATTATTCAGCACTAAAAAGAAATGAGTACGTCAAGGATGTATACTGTGACCCTGCTTATTTAACTTCAATTAAATAAGCAGAGTACATCATGCAAAATGCTGGGCTTGATGAAGCACAAGTAGTTAGTAATCAAGATTGCTGGGAGAAGTATCAATAACTTCAGATATGAAGATGACACCACCCTTAAGGCAGAAAGCAAATAGGAACTAAAGAGCCTCTTGATGACAGAGGAGGTGAAAAAGCTGGCTTAAAACTCAACATTCAAAAAACTACAATCATAGCATCCAGTCCCATCACTTCACGGCAAATAGATGGTCAAACAATGGAAACAGTGACAGACTTTGTTTCCCTGGGCTCCAAAATCACTGCAGATGGTGACTGTAGCCATGAAATTAAAAGGTGCTTGCTCCTTGGAAGAAAAGCTATGACAAACCTAGATAGCATATTAAAAACAGAGACATTACTTTGCTGACAAAGGCCTGTCTAGTCAAAGCTATGGTTTTTCCAGTTGTCATGTATGGATGTGAGAGTTGGACTATAAAGAAAGCTGAGTGCTGAAGAATTCATGCTTTTGAACTGTGGAATTGGAGAAGACTCTTGAGAGTCCCTTAGACTGCAAAGATACCAAACGAGTCAATGCTAAAGGAAATCAACCCTGAATATTCATTGGAAGGACTGATGATAAAGCTTCAATACTATCAGCCACTTGATGTGAAGAGCTGACTCACTGGCAAAGACCCTGATGCTGGGAAAGATTGAAGGCAGGAGGAGAAAGGGATGACAGAGGATGAGATGGTCGGATGGTATCACCAACTCAATGGACGTGAATTTGAGCAAGCTCTGGGAGATGGTGAAGGACAGGAAAGCCTTGTGAGCTGCAGTCCATTGGGGTTGCAGAGTCCGGACATGACTGAGCGACTGAACAACAAAAATAAATGAGCTATCAGACCATGAAAAGACAGGGAAAAACTTTAAATCCATATTATTTAGTGAAAGAAGCTAATCTGGAAAGGTTAACTCCTGTATGACTTCAACTATGTGACATTCTAAAAAAGGCAAAACCATGGATACAAAGGTTGGAGGGAGGAGGTAGGGATGAATAGGTGAAGCAGATGATTTTTAGGGTAGTGGAAATACTATAGTGAGGAATTGCACATCTGTCCAAACCCACAGAATGTCCAACATCAATGTGAACTCTAATATAAACTACTGACTTTAGGTAATTATTCATATAGTGTCAGCATAGGTTCATCAGGGCTTCCTTGGTGGCTCAGATGGTAAGGAATCCACTTGCAATGCAGGAGACCTGGGTTCAATCCCTGGGTTGGGAAGACCCCCTGGAAAAGGGAACAGCTACCCACACCAGTATTCTAGCCTGGAGAATTCCGTGGACAGAGGAGCCTGGCGGGCTACAGTTCACAGGGTTGCAAAGAGACTGAAGGACTTTCACTACTCACTCTACAGGCTCATCAAGAGCAAAAATGTACCCCATCTGGAGGACGCTGAGGAGTGGGGGAGACAATACAGGTCTGGGGGTAAGGGAGTATACAGGAAATCTCTGTACCTTCCTCTTAACTTTGCTGTGAACCTAAAACTGTTCTGAAAAATGGTGACTCGGCCAACTGGTTAAAATGTATCATCAAGAGCCACTAGGTATATACTCTGAATATCTAAATACAGGTAAAGACTGCCTTTAACACTATTAAAACATCCCTGGACAGGGAGAGAATTAAGATCCCACAAGTCATATGGCACAGCCAAAAAAACAAACATAAATAACAAACAAAACTGTTAAAATACGTAGCTGCTTAACTGGGACAGCTGAATGATCCCACTAAATGCCTTGAGGAAAGACAAACAGGTTAGAATTCACCCCAAGCTCTGATTAGGTCAAACTGAGGCTATAGTAATTTTATAGTCCCCTAAATAGATTTAGTAGTAACTGACTCTGTGATATCCTAACCTTTCTTTTTAAAATCAGACTCAGCCTTTTCCCAAGTGTATATGTGTACAGCTTGGGTCAGACTCTGTGTGACCCCATGGACTGTAGCCCACCAGGCTCCTCTGTCCACGGGATTATCCATGCAAGAATACTGGAGTGGGTTACCATTTCCTCCTCCAGGGATCTTCCCAATTGAGGGACCGAACCTGCATTGGCAGGTAGATTCTTTAACACTGAGCCACCTGGGAAGCCCTTAATGCTGCCACTGACCAACAGAAAATTAAGCATGAATCCAAATAGAACTACTCCCCCAGACACAAATCCAGCCTTTACCTGTTTCCACTTCTTCCCTCTGTTAGGGTAGGGAACACCCTTGATAGCCGCCTTCCTGTTATTTTCTTAGGTTCTAAACAGGCAAACGAGACAGACCTAAGGAGAAACCAAGCGTCTTTTTCCTCAACGTACTAGTCTTGTTTTCTGATAACTAAGACTCACAAGCTCTGCTCCTGCAAGGTTCCACACTGAGCCCTCAGGAACTCCTGTCCTCAGCAGAAATCAGGGTTCTTTTCGAGATACCATGAAAACCAACTTCCAAGTGATGAGACCCATTCAAATTCTTTTGACTCACTGAAATGTGCTGCATCCCACAATCTCTTCAGCACACCAAGTACCACATAGACAAATGATGCGAAAAGGTGGTCACATGCTCCTTGGTTAAAATACCTTACACTTGTGTATAACAGAGGACTCAGCCTTTAAGGCTCCCACTACCCTGCCTGGTCCAGGAACTCAAGAGATGGAGCCCTGCACCGTTTACACCAGCAGATGCCACCTCTGCCCTGCTCCTGTTTCTGTCTTCTCTCCCCACCAGCTGATTCACCTCACCCACACTTCACATGGCTTTTTCGCACTTGTATCTTCAGACACACCTTTTCTTCCACTACCAGGTAAGCAAGAAAAGACAAGACAAAACCAGGAAGTGTTGTTGCTTTTCCTTCCCTGCTCACACATAATTTACACTGGGGTGGCGGCAGAGGGGAAGGGTTGAGCTGAATCCGCCGTTTGCTACAGGCACTCACTGCAGCAAAACACCCCCCACCGACCCCCACCATGGGGAGCCATGAAACGGGCAGGTGTTCCCCCAGACTTGCGGCTGCTGCTGCCCTGGTGTGGGGTCCTGGAGGGGAGGTTGTGGAGGGGGAAGCAGGCATGCGTGATGAACTGCCTGGGCTTCTGTGATCGCCAAGAAACACTGAAAACAGAGGAGGTAAAGGATGGAGGTGTGGCTCTAAGACTGAGCCTAGGATTTATGTTCCTGGCAAAATTCTGGAATCTTGCCTCACAGATTCTTCGAACTAGAAGTAGAAAATGTGTCCAACATCCCCCTGCTTCCTATGGATCCAGCTGACACTGTGGGAACACAGCCCAGCACAGTGCACGGAGACAACTGGCCGAGGGAAGCAAGGCTGACACATTCTTTGCCTTTTTTGGTTAGAGCGGTAAGCCAGACCTGACACGCTGCAGATGAGCTGGGGAATAAGATGGTTAGAAATGACAGGGGCTGACATTGCTATGACCTTTCGAGGGGAATTTCATTTTCAAAACAAACAAAAATTGCAAGCATTTCCTCTAGCAAATCATATAAGAAATACTGATCAAAATGTAAAGTGTCAAACCTACTTTTTTTCTTGCTAAGAAGTATTCACACAACAAAAATTATGTTAGAAATAACACCAAAGGCAGGGGCTTGATTTGATAAGATTTCCAGTAACAAGATGCCTGTTTTCCTCTATCTTGCCCTGTTGTGCTATAGGACATATGGTATATAAAAATCACCCACTGCTCAGCTATTTCCAATTAAGAATTATAAACGGTTATTATGCATGACGAAGTTTATGAAGGGCCCTGTTTGAAACGTGACCTGCCATGCTGAATTAAAGTCAAAGAACGGCTTCATCACAGGAATGGCCAGAGAGCCAGGCAGAAAGGGAGAGCTGAACCTGCCCCAAGGCTACTTAACATGCCTCCTCAGCCCTCTTGTCTTTCCAGGAGGCTTCGCTCTATAGTTGCTGAAGCTATAGACTTAGAAATCTACACTTAGAAATCATACCTTCAACTTAAACTACAACTAATTAACTCATCCTTCATTTTTTATGGAAAAATACAATATATAAATCTTTGGGCTGAAAATAAGAATGCTGCTTTTAATTTTTCTTCAAGGATCTACACGGGAATGTTAAAAACCCACCGCTGACTCGCACCTCTCTCCCAGCCAGCTCCACTGCTCTATGTGACTTAGTGGCAGCTGTGACATTTCAAAATGATCCCTTCTGAGGTGTCACAGCAGGGCTGGAGCTGCTGAGTTAAGATGCTGTGGAAGATACAAGGAAAAGAGAAAGCCATGGCTCTGATTCTGGTCTTCAGCTCTGTTACCAAAACCAATAATAAAGGGACTACTACTGTTGGGGCTCTGAGTGGGCTACCCCAAAATGGCTATACCATGGCATATTAATTATCTGAAGTTGCATGAAAAGCGCTGATATAAGAAACTAAAAAACAAGAAAAACTCTGATCCTCTTCTGTCTCCCTGAAAAGCAGGAAATAAATCTCTTGAGTGAAAGGTTCACTTTCTGCATCTGGAGGTGGAAGGACAGACACCCTTATTGTCAGAGACAGGAATTCACAGCTGAGAAGCCTGTATAAACAAACTCTGTTACTTCTCTAATTTACCAACCTACACTCAAATTCTGTTTAGATTCTTTTCTAATTAAGCACCCAAAGCCTAAGTTTCTTTGTACTGTCCATTCCTCACAAATTTACTGTGTAAAAAGTATAAAAGCTGCCTGCTTTGGTTACTTCTTAGGTCTCATTTTTAGAAGACCTCTGTGTACATGAAAAAAAAAATTTCTTTTTCTCCTCTTAATCTGCCTTCTGTCCTTTTTTTGTTTTTTGTTTTAGTAGTACAGTCACAAGAGCTCAAGAGGAGCAGAGGGGGAAATCCCCCCTATCCAAAAGTACACACAAAGTGTTTCCCAGGAGGGAAAGTGACAAAGTGACTACAACTCGAAGCATTCTCAGAGCAGTACATTACTTTACCAACAAAGGTCCGTCTAGTCAAAGCTATGGTTTTTCCAGTAGTTGTGTATGGATGTGAGAGTTAGACCATAAAGAAAGCTGAACACTGAAGAATTGATGCTTTAAAAAAAGAAGAATTGATGCTTCTGAACTGTGGTGTTGAAAATTCTTTAGAGTCCCTTGGACAGCAAGGAGATCAAACCAGTCAATCCTCAAAGAATTCAGTTCTGAATATTCACTGGAAGGACTGATGCTAAAGCTGAAGCTCCAATACTTTGGCCACCTGATGCGAAGAATTGACTCACTGGAAAAAACCCTAATGCTGGGAAAGATTGAAGGTAGGAGGAGAAGGGGATGACAGAGGATGAGATGGTTGGATGGCATTACCGACTCAATGGACATGAGTTGGAGCAAGCTCCGGGAGTAGGTGATGGACAGGGAAGCCTGGCGTGCTGCAGTCCACGGGGTCGCAAAGTCAGACACAAATGGGTGACTGAACTGATCGGCAGAATCAAATGGAACTGGCTTCTTAAGCTGGAAAGCATACCACAAAGTGTTTTTGGAGTATTTCTTTCTCCCCAGAAGACCCTCTAACAAAAGGTTTAAGGAAGTTTCTATCATCACAACAAAAATCCCCTTCTGAGGAGGATTTGCAAAAGCAAGGGAAGAAGAATGAAAAGTTACTGTGTATCATGTCTGACTCTTTTGCAACTATAGCCGGCCAGGTTCCTCTGTCCATGGGATTCTCCAGGCAAGAATACTGGAGTGGGTTGCCATTCCCTCTTCCAGGGAATCTTCCCAACCCAGGGATCAAACCTGAGTTTCCTGCACTGCAGGCAGATTCTTTACCATCTGAGCCACCAGGGAAGCCCAACACACATAATTAAACTAATAAAAATGAAACTAACAAAAATAAAATCCGTTTTGCATGCATGTGTGTGAAGTCAATTCAGTTGTGTCTGACTCTTTGTGACCCTTGGGACTGGAGTCCACCAGGCTCCCCTGTCCATGGGATTCTCCAGGCAAGAATGCTAGAGTGGGTTGCCATGCTCTCCTCTAGGGGATCTTCCCAACCCAGGGACTGGACCCACATCTCTTATGTCTCCTGTATTGGCAGATGGGTTCTTTACTACAAGTGCCACCCGGGAAGCCCAAACTCCATTTTGGGACTGGGCAAATTTTCAAATCTTAATGCAATCATAAAGCTAAAATTTATAATTTAACAGATGCCTGTGAGAGTGCTTTAAAAAGAGACTAATTTAAAAATGCACCTGGGGCCCTCAAAAATGGTCCCTTACACCATTTATACAATGGGTCCCTCATACAAAACCAGGTAAAACCAAACCACTAACATACAGGAAGTATATTTATAATTAATTCGTTTTTTAAAAAGTTAACCTTCAAAAAACACAAGCTTTATGCAAATAAAGCCCCCACAAACTGATTCCCTTTATAACCATTTTAATAAAAAACCAAGTTATTGATGTTGTGCAAACATGAAAGGTGCAGGCAGACCTTTCAACCGTTTCTCTTGTTGAGCCTAATACTGGTGGAGTCAAGTATTCCTGCAGGGCAGATGAGAAGCAAAGCATAGAAAGGAAAAGGACATTTTTCACACAAAATTACTTTAAGCAATGTTTGTTATAATTTAAAGTGCTAAAAGGTCTGCCTGGAGCAAGGTGGCCTATAGGTTACTGCTCTGCATTTGATTCAGCTCTCTCTACAAGCAATAAAAAGTTTTCATTTCCTCCCATTAGCAAAAACAAAAAAAAAAAAAGAAGAAGTAAAATGCATTTCCCAGCTCTCCCGAAAGACTGAGGGTACATCACACTCCCATGGGAGGAAGGTCTCTACAGTAGAACAGAAAAAACCTAGAGTCAGAAACTCCAGCTTCAGGGTCTTTCCTGGTGGTCCAGTGGCTAAGACTCCACTCTGTGCTCCCAACGCAGGGGGCCTAGGTTCAATTCCTGGTCGGGGATCTAGATCCTACATGCCGTAGCTACCAGCTCAGTCAAATAAATAAATAAGAAAGAAACAAAAAAGAAAACCAATGTTCAGATCCTACTCTACTCTGTGCCTGTGTGATTTGTGACTTTACCTCGCTAGGCTCAGTGTCCCCCTACCTAAGATGGGAATGGAAATGACACCTGTACCCTGGGGTGTCAGTGAGGTCACGCACGTGTTAAACTGCTCAATGTCAATGAGCAGATCAGAGGGAGGAAACAAATAATCACCCCCTCCCATGTTTATTATTTTGTAAGTAATAGTTTACCTTCCTGATTTACATGTTAAGAAAAGGTGTACAGAAATGAAAAGAATTATTAATGGCATACAAAATCCTTCCTCCCACAAACCACCTGAGTATGACCTGAAAATCTGGCACATTTACTAGAAGCTGACTTGAAAAAAGTCACAGAATTTTATAATCAGGTAGCACCAGAGTCCAACCCTATCAATCTAAAGGCTGAGAGAGGGCAAAGAACTTCTCAGGAGGAAAGCCTAGATCTCATGGGAATGCCCTCAACTGGAAGGAGTTTCCTTTGAAGATGGCCTCTGACCTCACCTGGAGATGAACCTAGCTGCAACTGTATGTGCCGCATGAGGTCAGACGCTGGGCCAAGTATCAGGATACGGCTGGGGATGAAAGAATGAAGACAAAGACCAGATTTTATGACCTGGTCAGAGAATCACCAAATAATCCCTAAACACACTGACAGACTACGTGGTGTTGAAGGAAGATAAGAGTGCTATGACAGTGTGTGTGGGAATGCCACAGGGGAAGAGACCTGGCTTTAGGGGATGGGGTTCTGGAAATAGTGTTTGACTTGGGATATAAATGATGAATGAGGATCAACCAAGGAAGACAAGTAAAGGAGGGAGAGTGTTCTAGGCAAAGAGAACAGGACATGCAAAGCCAGAGACAGAAGCTGGCATGGACAAAAGGGAATGGAACACAAGAGATATGGCTCATGAGATGAGCAGGGGCCAAGTTCTGGGTGTGATGGGGGTGTGGTGACATACAAGGGTTTGGGCTTATATTCTAGGAGCAATGGAAGCCATTTAAATGTTGGAGCAGAGAATGACATGCCCAGAGCTGCATTTTGAAAACATTACAGGTTGCCATGTGAAGAGTGGATCACAGGGGATAAGAACAATTGTAGATGGGACAGTAACAAGGCTGCCAATGCAGGAGACATGAGAGATGTGGGTCTGATCCTGGATCCGGAAGACCACGTGGAGAAGAGAACGGCAACCCACTCTACCGTTCTTGCCTGGAGAATCCCACGGACAGAGGAGCCTGGCAAGCTATAGTCCGTGGGGTCGCAAAGAGTTGGACACGACTGAGTGAGCATTCACACACTCAGGTGAGCAATGGTGACAGTTTGGACTACAGTGGTAACTAGAGACAGAGGTGAAGAGAAGGAGGACAAATTCAAGGAAAACTGAGGAGATAAAAATTACAATGGCTTGGAGACTACTCCAATGTGGAAGACAGGTGATGGGAGGTTGTCTTGCAGCGCTGCAGCAGTGGAGTTGAGAAAGCGACTGGGACATCAGGCGAGTGAAGCGACTCATGTGGCAGGTGGGAAAAACATGAAGAGAAACACTGGATGAGGCCCACTGTCTGGCTTTGATGAATGGCAGTTGGAAGGGAGAAGATGGTGTATGTGACTATATTAAGCATGAGGTGTCTGTGGAAATAAGATACATGGGTCTTAAGTACAAGGAAGGATCTAGGTATAGACCTAGATAGAAGCCATCAGCACAGAGGTGGTAGCGGAAGCCACTTCAGAGAATGAGAATGAGAAAAAAGCTAAAGGAATATCCATTTATTGGGCAAGAATGGAGAAAAGCATATTAAAGGACAAAAAGCCTAGAACCAGCAGAAGGTGGGATCCAGAAACGAAGAGAAGGAAAACACATGAAAAGTAATAAACAGTATTAAATGCTACAGTTTCTAGCCTTTAGCCCTTGCTGGTCTGGTGGCTAGGACTCCTAGTTTTCATGCAGATGACTGTTAGTCACTAAGTCGTGTCCAACTCTTTGTGACCACATGGACTATAGCCTGCCAGGCTTCTCTGCCCATGGAATTCTCCAGGCAAGAGTACTGGAGTGGGTTGCCATTCCACTCTTTCTCCAGGAGATCTTTCCGACCTAGGAATTGAACCTGGATCTCCTGCATTGTAGGCAGATTCTTTACCAACTGAGCCACCAGGGAAGCCCCCATTAAATGCTATGCTGCTGCTGCCACTAAGTCGCTTCAGTTGTGTCCCACCCTGTGCGACCCCATAGACGGTAACCCACCAGGCTCCCCTGTCCCTGGGATTCTCCAGGCAAGAACACTGGAGTGGGTTGCCATTTCCTTCTCCAATGCATGAAAGTGAAAAGGGAAAGTGAAGTCGCTCAGTCGTGTCCAACTCCTAGTGACCCCATGGACTGCAGCCTACCAGGCTCCTCCGTCCATGAGATTTTCCACGCAAGAGTACTGGAGTGGGTTGCCATTGCCTTCTCCAATTAAATGCTATAGAGAGGGCCAAAAAGAGAAAAGAAAAAGAGAGCCAGAGACTGAGAAGTATCTTTAGGCTTTTGAGGTTAGACTACAGGTGTGTGTGGGTGCTCAGCCATGCTCAGCTCTTTGTGACTGCATGGACGGTAGCCCTCCAGGCTTCTCTGTCCATGGGATTCTCCAGATGAGAATACTGGAGTAGGTTGTCATTTCCTCCTCCAGGGGATCTACCCGACTCAGGGATCAAACCTGAGTCTCCTGCAGCTCCTGCACTAGAAGACTGATTATTTTACCGCTGAGCCATCTGGGAAGCCCGAGGCTACTGGTGGGGGATTCTAAAGACAGTAATGGAGATGTACCTGCCAAGTTGCAGTGGGGTAAGCAGAGGCAAAATGGGGAGCCACGACACAGTGAGGTGGTACAAAGTGAGAGTGGAAGAGATGCGGGGTGTGCTCGTGTGAACATGATGTAAAAACTGTATCGGAGAGTCAAAGCATGGTACACTTGCTGAGAAGAAGCCCTTCGGCCAGCCTGCTGGAGACTTCTTACACAGAAAGGAAAATAACTTGGTCATAAAGCTCCCGCGCTTTAAGGAAAGGCAAACACTAACAACTGAGGTTGGACAAGGGCTGGAACCCGTTTGTTACAGGTGAAGGTAAAATTGTTATTTTATAAGTGAAAAACCATGCCAAAGATAGGAGGCTGCCAAAACCACTGACTGGCCTCAGCAGAGAAAGTCACAAAGAGCCTGGAGTGGGCACTGTGGATCTTCATCACTAAACCTGGCTGGGGTTAAATGGTATACTTCTGGGAATAACTCCTTGTGAGTCTTACGTCCCATGGAGCAGAAACAATGGTGGGCAAAATAAAAGCACCAAACAGAGCCTACCAGACACCATGAAGGAAGAGTGGGATGAGTCTATTTATAACCACTATCAAAAACTGAAGAATGCTTAGAAGGCCACCAGCAAATTTTTGCTGACTTGAAATTTGCAAAGTTACTCTGCTTAAAATTCTCAAAGAACCTCATGATTGGAGTAAGAGAGATATCCATACTTTTTCCTAAAGATGTTGAAAGAATCTGAATAAGGAGGAGAACAAATAAGGAGGCTTGCAGAGTCATAAAGAAAGCTGACTAGTACCATCACTTCTTCACGTGAAGCATGCTATACCTTTCGGAGCTCAGGGACTTTGTAAAGGTTTCATGTTGACTCCTTATTATAAGCAAGCAAATTTTTGCTCTAAACATGGAAAAAGACTCTTTATGACCTTACTTTAAGTCATTCATTTTATGAGGGAAAACAAAGTCAGAGACACAATTTACAAAATTGCAGAGCATGCCATAATTTAGTTTTACTTTCTTCAAAATCCACAACTTACAGTGGGAGTAGAAGGTCCACCTTAACAGGAGCAGGAACATTCATAAAAACTAAAATAGATCTTTGCTCAAAGTAACATGTACGCCTTGGGCCAAATAGACACTTAGACACAAGAGCTCAAATTTCTGTAATCTGAACTCTGCTCTCAAAGCTATACTCACTCAAGTCGATGTTATAATAAGGAGTTGCTATTTTCCCACAGCTGTTTCAAATGTAAACAGTCAATCTAAAACCCAGAAGAGAGCTCCGTTTGTCTAATGTGTCTACTTCCATGTCCAGTTCTTCATAAAGCAAAGATTCATCCTCACCTTGTGGGTATATACATACGTTACACACATACCTATGCATCTTCTACCTGTCTGTCTGTAAAGCTCAGTGAAGTTCTAGTCTACTTAAGATGCTTTGAAAAAGATCAAGAACCCATAAGTCAGAAATGCCTACTGAGGGCAAAGACCTTGAAATACATATGACCTGGAGTATACTTAAAGACAAGCACACACACAGAATCCATTTTTTAAAAGTTACAGGTATTAAAAAATCCAGATACTAAAAGTTAGCCCAAAGTTAAAAAAAAAAAATCTTCAATAAAAGTAATCGAATATCAAACCATATTCAAGAAACCATTTAAAAATGTTTACAAAGTTTTTTACTAATAAGGGAAAAAAAAACCACATAAAGTTTTTAAAGGCACATATGATCATTTTAATTTTAAAACAGGAGGAAAAAAGAAATATACCAAAATTAAAAGTGGTTACCTCTGAATAGTGAGATAATGATTTTTTTCCTTTATATTCATTTTTTTCTAAGTTTCCTGTGAGTGCTTCTTTTGTAATTAAAAAATAAATAAATAATGAACTGAATATTAGTTGAGCAAGAATGAATGTTTTGGGACTTCTCTGGTGGTGGGGTGGCTAAGACTCCAAGCTCCCAATGCAGGGGGCCTGCTTTCAATTCCTGGTCAGGGAACTAGACTCCACATGCTGCAACTAAGATCCGGTGCAGTTAGGCAGCTAGCCAAGTTAAGTAGGTTAGTTTAAAAAAAAAAAAAAAGAATACTTTGGCAGACAAAGCAGTGATGCGGGGCCCAAATACTGTTTTGACTCAATGTACATATGCACTTTATATATAAATATGAAAATTTAGTGCTACACACACTTGCTAAAACTCAGTGGAGCTGTTCCGGGAAGGAGGAGGAACCATCAAAAGTTGATAAATAGGAAAACAATGCTGTGGCTAAAGGTATGGATTTACAGCGAGGAGAGCTTTTAATTCACATCACCATTTTCAAAGTAAAGTCTCACGTGTCAGTGAACCATGCCCTGAGGTCACCAAGTAAGTGAGGTACATTATACGGGGCCTTTTCTCCCCTGGAGTAATGAGAGATTAATATAGAAAAACACATACACACACCCCTCTAAGCGCACACACCGATAGATAAGAGCTCCGGGTACAAATCTGGCCTGAGCTAGAAAGGTCAGCAGTACCTAAAATGAATGGAAGGAATCCAAGGATTAAACACAGTCTCCAAACTCCAAATCACTTACAGAACCACTCAACTCAAAAAGTCCCCACCTACTGGAGGGAAACTTTATTAAAAAAAAAAAAAAAGAAGAAGAAGAAGAAAGGGGGGGATCCACATCAAAGCAGGGGTGAAAAAGCAGTGAGCGAGCCAAGGCCTGCTGTGTGGGGAAGGACACAAGGACACCCCACCAGCCCACCGCCGATCAAGTGATCAGTGGGAGCAGACTGACCTGCTTCAGCCCATGGTGCTGACAGCACTGCTAGTCTAGGGAGGGGAGAACAACACGCTAAGGAAGGGAGTGATACAGAAGACCCATACATAGGGCCTCTCAGTTCCCAGGGAGCACGGTAGATGATCACTGGGGTCAGGATTCTGCAGACTGGGGTTCTGGTCCTCACCGACTTCCTTCTGTGACCCTGAACTGCTCACAGGAATGCTGAGCTCTGCCTTCTCATCTAAAAGGAGGATTAGATTGCCTGCTCCCATCTGCCCTGACTGTAATGGACAATGAGATACTGGCCTCCCTCACCATGGAGAAAGGGGAGGATTTGTCCAAAGCTGACCAAAAACCGAGCTCTCTATCTCCATCTACTGCCCGTCCCATTACTGGAATGAACACCTCTCACCATCTGCACTCTGCGGGGAGGTGGGGGATGCCACCAGAAATAAGACGCCCATCCATTTGGTTAGTGTCCCCTCAGCTAGAGCCCAAGAATCTCTCAAGTTTGTTGGAACCAAATTACAAACAGATATAAGAAGTCACAAGTCAGTGCTGGATTCTGGGCCATTTCCCCCTTCCTAGCTGTGCTGTCTTAAGTAGAAGGCTGTGAAAGTGAAAGTGTGAGTCACTCAGCAGTGTCCGACTCTGTGACCCCATTGCCTATATAGCCCGTCAGGCTCCTCTGTTCACGAAATTCTTCAGGCAAGAATACTGGAGTGGGTAGCCATTCCCTTCTCCAGGGGATCTTCCTGACCCAGGGATCGAACCCGCGTCTCCTGCACTGCAGGCGGATTCTTTACCATCTGAGCCACCAGAGTCTCAAAGGAAAAGTCTCATGTACTCTTGAGCATTCATTACAGTGGAGGGCGACCTACCAAGTCTGGGAGACACAGCAGCAGGCCCAAGAACAATGACCAATTTCTCCCTTCCTCTCAGAGCAAGAGCATGCAGAGTTATCGCAGGAGGGTACTTAGGAGCTTGGTGGCAAAGGGGGCTCTCTCAAACTCAAAGAGGTTTTCTCAGGGGCCATTCAAGAATGCTTTCCTGCAACCATTTTAATGCCCCTATGTAAGACATCATGTCTCTAAAATAAGATTCCTGGGACTGCTGAAATGATTAACTCTGGTTACTCTTCTGTGTAGAGTGTCTTTCTGCTGTGACCTGACCTTATGAAATAAATAAATAATTAATTAAAACCACAATAAACAAACCAAAACACAAACTTGATAAAATGACAAGATGTCTGCTTTAAATTATATTCCTGGTCTGGGCTAACTCTGGGTCTGAAGAGAAGACACAATTCAGAAGCTGGACTATACACCTTGTGAGGTCCCATCCGGCTCTGCAATCCTGTTAGAGGCCTCAGCTAGACATCCAGGCCTCTCCTCTGCAGAAGGAGGCCGGCAGTCTTGTCTGTGCCCTGGTGACTTTGTTAAACACACACGCACACATATGCAGGCCTTCCAGAGGTGGGCAAACACTGCCTACTGTGAGGAGAGACGCACAGTCGTCTACTGTGGCTCTGGACGCTGAGGGGACCTAGACAGGGCCTCTGTAAAACTAAACGCGCTGGGAAACGATGCTCTAGCACGTCTTTGAAAATTCTGCAGCAGAAATTAAAGTATTATCTAACTAAATGGGAAGACATTTCATGTTCAGGGATTGGAAGGCTTGAGACTGTTAAGATGGCAATAGTGCCTAAAGCAATCTCCAGATTCAATACAACTCCTATGAAAATTCCAACAAACTTTTTTTGGAAATGGAAAAGCTGATCCTCAAATTCCCACAGAACTGAAAGAGGCCCTGAACAGCCAAATGACACTAAAAAAGAAGAACGAAGTCTGAGGACTCACATTTTCCGATCTTAAAACTTACTGTGAAGCTACAGTGATCAGACTAGTTGCATGTGATACTGGCATAGGACAGACACACAGATCAGTGAAACAGAACAGAAAGTCAAGAAATAAACCCATACATCTATGGCCAATCGATTTTTAATAAAAGCATTAAGTATTCAGTGGGGAACAACAAACAGTGCTAGGGCAATTAGGTATCTATATGTAAATAAAGAAGGTGCACTCAAACTCCCCTGCCCCACCTCACATCATATACAAAATTAACTCAACAACCTAAATGTAAAAGCTAAAACTATAAAACTCCTAGAAGAAAACACAGGAATAACTCTTCCTATGATCTGGATTTTGCAATGGATTCTTAAATGTGACACCAAAACAGAAGCAACACAAGAAAATCACATTAGAACTTATCAAAACCTACTGCTTCAAACAGCATACTGAAGAAAGTGAAAAAAAAAACTTACAAAATGGAACAAAATATTTGCAAAGCATTGAACTGGTAGAAGTATGATATCCAGAACATACCAAGAACTCTTACAATTCAAGAACCAACAACGCTATTAAAAAACGGGCAGAGGACTCGAACAAACACGCTCTTATAAGAGACACACAAATGGCTAACAAGCACAAGCAGAGATGCTCATCCCTGTCGGTTGCCAAGGAAACGCAAATCAAAACCACACATCACCTCACACCCGCCAGGATGGCTAGAACTCAAAGGACAGACAGTGCCAAGTGTAGACAAGGATGTGGAGAAATGAAGCCTCATACACCGCTAGTGGGAATGGAAAATGGCACAGCTGCTATGGGAACCAGTTCTGGCGTCGCCTCAAAAAGTTAAACATAGACTTCACCTTACGACTCAGTAATTCTAGTCCTAGGTATACAAATACCCAAGGGAAATAAAACATATGTCCACACAAAAACTTGTACACAACTGTTTATGGCAACACCATTCGTAAGGGCCAAAAGGCAGAAGCAACCCAACTGTGCATCAGCAAATTAACGGGTAGACATTTTTGCATATCTAAAAAATGGACAATTCAGCCATAAGAAGAAATGAAGTACTAATACATGCTACAATGTGGATAAATCCCAAAACATGCAAAGTGAAAGAAACCAGACCCAATTATATGAAATATCCAGCGCTGGCAAATCCATGGGCAGAGAAAGCCGACTGGTGGTTGAGAGAGGCTGGGAGGAGGGGCACACAGGGAGGGAGTGGTTAATGGGGTACAGGGTTTTCTTTTGGTCTGACATAAAGTGAACTGTTTTAGAACTGGATACAGGTGGTGGTTACTCAATACTATGAAGGTACTATGTGTCAATGAAATGCATATACTTTGAAAGGGTTATTATTTTCATGTTTCACCCCGTATTTTTAAAACATCTGCAGACAGGAACACAGTTCCCCAGTCTGTGTGTGTACCACTGGTATGGACATCACACAGAGATCTGTCTCCTTTCAGTTCTAGAGCACTGCTAGAATGTCAAGTCAAACACCATGATGTTAAAAAAAAGGACTGATGTGTCAAGGTGGTAAAATTATGAGTACCTTCCCCGTTTTGATTTTTTTCTTCAATGCATGTACAAGTAGACTTCCCTCCCTCTCTCTTTCCCCTCTGCATACACGCCCAGATGGAACATACCATATCAGGCTTTCTCCAAACTGACAAGACTGGAACTCTGTCCACCCTACCCTATGGCTTGTGAGCTTCTAGCAGTCACTTGGGGTTAATGGTCACCTCCATCCCCCAGAAACAAATCCTCCCTTTGCTCTAAGAACTGAAGTTTTAGAGGCTTTTCTGGTTCCTTTTCCTTTTCTGAATTTACTTTCTTCTCTCTCCTCCACATTCCTGATCCTCCCTTTCAGGCTGCTATTTGTACTTCCTGCTACATGTCCTCTTTTCCCATTTCTATGTTTTCTCATGTTCACGACAAAAGCATGACAAATACTAAGCAGTTTTCCTTCTAACTTGCCTGGAGTTTAAGGCCAATGTCTATTATAACATCTAAAAGCAATAACATGGGTAAGAAAGAAAAAAAAAGGTAAACAAAAAATGAATCATGATTCTACTTAAAGGAAAAAAAAAAAGAAAAACAAAGGAGGAAACCCACAGTTTCCATCAAATACTCACCTTTCTTTACTAATATAGTCTTTACAACCAAGAATTAGTTTTTAAATGCAACCTAAAAAACCCTCCTCATTGAGTAAGGCTGTATCAGGTGATGAATTTCACTCCCAGAACAAATCTTTACCGAAAAAAATTACGTTCTTGATACTGTAAGAGCTGCCAAAGAACATCTATTCTAGTGGACTCCGGAGGGCCTGCTGAAGGCATTGCTGCTGAGTCGCTAGGCTGCATCTGACTCTTTGCAACCCCATGAGCTGTAGCCTGCCAGGCTCCTCTGTCCAAGGGATTTCCCAGGCAGGAATACTGGAGTGGGTGCCCGTTTTCTTCTCAGGGGATCTTCCCCACCCGGAGATCGAACCCATGTCTCCTGCATTGGCAAGTGGATTCTTTACCACTGAGCCACCAGGGAAGTCCACTGAAGGCACATTGTTCAAAAACTGTCTGTGCATTTTATAATTCGCTTCGATTTTAAATGAATGTCTGATCAAAACAGTATATTAAACAAATAACATTTTCAACTTTCCTCAGTTGATTTTAGCTTAGACCATAGTGAGTTAAGATATGCCCCTTATTGAGAACATTTCTCACATTCTACTTTAACTTCATTCTTGCTTCTACCAGAACGGAAGCTCACTGAGGGAGAGCACATACCCTGCTCATCTCCATTTATCTCCTGCCTGGCAGGGGCTCTGCTAACTTCACGGCTGAATGAGCAGCTGCTCAAAGAGTTTTGTTGTTGCTGAAAGAGTATGATTCCCACGGGAGGGCTCTGGGACCCTGCTTCCCATACCTTCTGTCTTTTGTCTTCCTTCACTCATCTGTCTGCACCAGGTTGGTTGTTCTCCATTTACAAATGTATTTCCCTTCTTCAGCTGCTACCTCCTCTTATGAAAAGGCTTTACTGCCTGCCAGGAAGTTTAGACTTAACCTTAAACCACAACTATAACTGCAACCACAATCATAATTGCCAACTGTCTCCTTGATCTATATTACGTACGATCCCTTGGTTTGGTTTTATGTTCAACCATCCTGTTTATGCAAAAATATTATTTCCTTGAGGGCAGAAACACAATCTCTCTGGGAGCCATAACTCTTGTCTTGTACGTCTCAGGGTCTGAATCATCCTAGACTCTGCATCATTATACTTCCTATCCCAAAGTTCAGGAGACACTGAGAAACTAAGATAAAATTCTCAAGTGAAAGAATAAAGAGGTACACTCATAGAAGATATAAATCTGTAGAAAAAAATGTTACGTGTTATCAAATTAGAACTCTGGGAAGAAAAGAGACTCTCAAGCAAATAACTACATTTCCAGAGTTCTAAGAATTCCATGTTCATACACTGATGGCAATGAAAAGATTAAAAAATAAGAGCAGATTTCATTACTCTCCTGATGTGGCAGTTTTAAAACAAGGACTGTTTTTTTTTTTTTAAAAAAAAAAAAGTGTTAAAAAACACATATACTTTATGTACTGTCCCTATCAATAAGACACTTTTGGAAGATTTAGAAGAAATCATAGTAACAATGTGTCTTTCAAGTGGCACATACTTATTAAGTTTTATCATCACCATAAAGATATAATGGAATTAAGATCAGTCTATTATGGGATATGAGAAAAAAAATCTCAGATTCTAGGGAGCAGACTGTTCATAGTTTTAGCAAACATGGATAAAGAATGAAAACCATCTCTCAACATCTTATATCTAGCAGTTCGCTTTTTTTAAATGTAGCAAATTTAGCTCCATTTTTACAATGAACAGTTTTCACTCATGTGGCTGACAGACATGGTTTGGGATAAGAACTGGGAGTTCAGAATTTATACTTTTGGGTGATGGGATATACCTGTTCTGATTCTTAAAGCAATGGAATTCCAATGCCAAGTGAGTAAAAAAATTGGGGCTGGAAAGCAACAAAACGGATCCAAATCTCTGATCCATTTCTGCCTTAATGACCTCCTGTGGCATCTAGCAAACCATTGGTTCTACTGAAACCAGGAAGACTCCCCCAGAAGAAATATAGGGAGGAAAGTGCAACCATGAGGAAAGGAGACGAACAAAGAGTTAATTCACTCTACCAACCCAATCTCCTTCTCAAAGACTCTGTCCTCTATGGTAGCCTGCCACGTTCCACCCAACAGCAGCTGCTCATGATAATCAATGTCTGACAGATCAGAGAAAGCCCTTAATGTGTCGCCAAGGGGCAGTTCAACAGATGGTATGGTGACTTACAACCAGAATCATTAATTACACTCTCTTATTAGTCCCGGGGCACAGGGCTAAAAACGCTTCCTCAGTGAAAGATGAGCATTTCAGATAAATGACCGTCTGGCACTGCCCATGAAACTCCCCTTAGGATTTCTGGTCAGTGTTGATTTCTAAATCTAAGCCATACTATTTTTATATCTCTTTCCCATCTTCCACTCTCAGGCTGGCTAGGAATATGAAGTTCCCACTAGCACTAACCATCATAGCTCCCGTAATCATTGCAGGTAACGACATGGGAAGAAGCTCCATCTTTCATTTCTCTGCACAAGTCAAATGACTGTGTTGAAAGGCAAACATAATCGTGGCAGCCTCAGGACTAGCTCACTTTTCCGTCCCTCTGGGCCTGAGAAAGCTATTTTTTGAGTGCAGGGTTGGCAGATGGGGACAACCCCCCCCCCCTTTCTTGATCTACTCTGTTTCCTGTAAGAAATGACTTGATTCTTCAACTCAAAACTGTCTCCCCTTCCCAAGCCACTGGTTGCAACTCTTCTCTAAGTCTCTTTGAAAAAAAGGAAGTGCAGAAACTCCTGAAAAGGAAGACTAGCTGCAGGATGCAAGAAGTTCCCAGATATCCACACTGCTGGTTCAGTTATCAAAGCACTGAGATCAACTGCCAGCTATTTAATTAAGCCAGACAAATGCATGGAGAGAAATTAGTTCTGGAGCCGCTCTCTAAGGGCATTCAGACAATGTCAACTCAGGGTAAAAATCAGCTCCTTCTCAACAGTTTGAGAACTGGGCTCCACAAACATTATTAGGTTTATGTGGAATCCTAGAACAGACTGCAGACAGAGCTTGGAGGCACATTACTTACTAGCCTTAGCAAGGATACAAGGTGGAAATAAATCTCAATATAATCCAAAAGAAAGTTTTAAGCATTTCCCAAATGCAATCATTCCTTGGCTGTGCTGAATGACTACTCTTCTCAAATCTCAATCTACAATTGCTTTTCTTGAAATATGAGTTCAAACTAAACCAATGAGACCCTAAATGCTGTGATTTAAGACTTCATTGCTTGCTTTCTGCATTCCACTTTGTTCTTTCCTGGACATATAAAAACATGACTTCGATTTTCAACTTGGTTTGAATCATTACAGTATCTGATGGATGTTCTCATCTCATGAATGTTTCAAAGAAAAAACTGTGGTCATTAAGGCATAATAAACCCCTCCTAACATGGGCTCCAGGAAGGTAAACCTGGGGAGTTTGGGTCTGCCTTGCAGTGTACTCACTTCCAGTTTTTTCTCCTTTTCTGACAAAACGTCTTTCTGGTTCTGGGTGTACTCCACCAACATCCGAGCCAGCTGGCGTCGGTCTTCCAGCTCTGCTGCCAGGCGCCCGTTATATTCGGCTAGTAACAGACATGCTTCATCTACTGTTTTTGAAAGACGTTCAGCTGCCTCTTTGTCTAAATACAAATCAAACCAAAAAGAGAGAGACAATAAATAATGACACAGGCATAATTGCAAACACTTCTGGGGGAGGTTAGCAGTTTCTCCCCTAACACTCAAGTCCAAGAATAGGCTGGAACCTGTAGACAATGGACCGGGTGGCAGAAAAATCAAAGGTACTCACTCCCGTCAACAAGATGGGACCTTTCTGAACTACCTGAAGTGAGGCAATTGTACAAAAAGGTGAATCTGACAAAGGACTTCAAAATGCCTATTCCTATAAAAGCTCTACAAATAAACAGAGAGATTTAAGGTTATAGGTGAAATAATATTTCCCCATCTCTGAAAATTTCAAAACTGCTTTCTTCATATTACGTCATTAAACATTCTTTGCCTATCCATCTGAAATACAAAACTAAGCACCCATTTCTTGAGTGTGAAAACTAAGACAATGAAAGCTACACAACAGATTCAGTATCGTGGGCTTTGCTGAGAAGCTGCGGACTCAAAACCATACCTCTAAAATGGACCTATAGGGACTTCCCTGGTGGTCCAGTGGTTAAGACTTTCCCTTTCAATGCAGGGGGTGGGGGTTCAATCCCTGGTTGGACAGCCAAAAAACCAAAACATAAAACAGAAGCAACATTATAACAAATTCAATAGACTTAAAAAAATAAATAAAATGGACCTGTAAGATTCTATTTCTTAATGTGTGTAAGCATTAAACTTTTTTTGTTAAGCAAAATATAGAATCTGATAAAATAGAAGCTTTTAAATGCTTTTGAATGTGACTCATACTAAGAAATACACTTTATGTAAATATATATTAAAAAAGAAACCAAAGTTTCATTAGACAATACTTCCTTCAATGTGAGCAGAGCATTCTATCTGCCATCTCATTAAAAAAAAAAGAAAAAGGATGGTTATTATCTACCAGACTGACTTCAGGCCCAATTAATGGGTTGCAGCTCATTGTTTGGGGAAGAAACTGCAAAAGAATTGAAGCATAAGAAAGGGTATCCTTGGGAAAAAGTGGTGAACCACACTCAACCTCAGGAAGTGAGAAAAGACAAAGGATGATTTGTATTTCAAGAAACTGATATGATTAAATACATGTGGGGATGGTGAGAGTAGTGCTAAGTATGTATGCTCTTGTTGCTGCTGTTCAGCTGCTAAGTCGTGTCCAACTCTTTGCAATCCCATGAACTGCAGCACCCTAGGCTTCCCTGTCCTCCACTATCTCCCTGATTTTGCTCAAACTCATGTCCATTGAGTTGGTGATGCCATCCAACCATCTTATTCTGTCGCCCTCTTCTCCTCCTGCCTTCAATCCTTCCCAGCATCAGGATCTTTTTCAATAAGTCAGCTCTTCACATCAGGTGGCCGATAGTACTGAAGCTTCAGCATCAGTACTTCCAGTGAATATTTGGAGTTGACTGGTTTGATCTCCTTGCTGTAAAATGGACTCTCAAGAGTCTTCTCCAACACAACTGAAAAGCATCAATTCTTTGGCACTTAGCCTTCTTTATGGCCCAACTCTCACATTAGTATATGACAACTAGAAAAATCATAGCTTTGACTATACGGACCTGGTAAAGTGATGTCTCTGCTTTTTAATATGCTGTCTAGGTTCGTCATAGCTGAAAAGGCTTTAAAGGATCAAGAGAGTTCGGTGCTTTGAATCAAAGCACTAGAGACGCCAGTGGTTCCATGGGATAAACTGAAAGCGAGTATCAGTGATACAGATCTGTTGCTTCTTCTGAATACAGGTGGTCAAGGTGAGAGAGTTCAGCATAATCACAGGTAACCGGATTTAAGAATTCCCCACAGAGTTTCTCTGGCAAACAGTGCATGACTATTAGATGCTGCCTCAATATGAATACTGGAAGGTGAACTGTTGAGGGATTCCAAATTAGGCCTGATGCCAAAAATCAGGTACTTCTAGGCTCCTCAGGGACAAGGAAACAACAGGATGTTCTTGGTGGAGGAGGAGTGAGCCAAAGAGAAAACAGAGAGAGACGATTTCAGTCACTGAGGGTAAAGAGGACAGTGAAACTTATTCTTCTAGACTGGTGGCACAGTCTAGGAACAAGTTGCTGGGGTCGTTAGGTTGGTTACCTTCATCACTGCTGAACTATTTTTGTAATGGTTAATGTCATTAAAATGTTTCAGGGCCTGTGGCAGGAAATGACAAGTAAAACACTACTTTTTGATATTAAAAAGAAAAACAATTGTCACACTCCATGAAGTTGTACAAGGAAAATAATTCATTCACACAAATAATTACAACCCAGAAAAAGAACCCGTGACAGTTTTATGAGCCAAAGAAAAAAATGCAGTCGAAATGTAGCAGTGAGATGCTCACTTGGATGAACTTACCTGTGGCTACCCTCAAATGCTCTGCCCTCCCAAGGCCACAGACAAGGGCTGTGTGCCTCTTTCAGCCACCCCTTCACTTACGCATGGGCATCCCATCTGCTTCCTCCAAGACTCCACTGTCTGGGACTGCCACCTGCCTTTCCCCAGCTCCATCACGTCTCTTCCCCGAGAAGCATCCCCACTGGCACGCACACACACTGCTCCGTCTTCTGACCACGTGTCCCTCCCCAGCTCCTAGGCCGCAAGCCTGCTCCTCTTACAGCAGCGCTACTCAGTAGAGCCGTCTCTCCTCCCGGTACCTACCTTCTCTCCCAGCAGGTCACTAAACTCACTCCCATCAGACTTTTATACCCCAAACCTTCCAATTAGCCTGACATATAAGCGGACTCCTATTGTGTGTCCAGCGATGTTCTAGGCTCTGAGCCAACAGGTAACACAAAAGACAAAAATGTTCTGCCTTCAAGTTTACATTCTCAGGGGGGAAGAGAAATAAATAATACACTATATTTTACTTATTTACCAGCTGAATATAGGAACTCTAGGGAACAATAAGGCAAAGCATTTGGAAGGAGGTGGTGAGAGAAGAAGTCATGTGACCATCTGGGGAAGATCACTCCAGGCAGAGGAAACAGTCAAGTACAAGGGCCCTTGGAGAGTGCCTGGCAAGGAGCCACATGGCCAGAGTGTTCGAGCAGAGTGGGGCATGATCCAACTTCTATTTCAGTGGATCACTCCGGTTACTATGCTGAAGACAGACTGATGGCTGGGTAACAGAGCCAGCAGGGAGAGCAGACAGGAGGCTACTGGGATAATTCAAGTGAAGATGGTGGAGACTCCCAGCAGGGGGCAGCAGCGAAGGTGGTAACAGGTGTCAGGTTCAAGCTGTAGTTCAGATCAACAGGAATGAGGAGAGGGTCATCTACTGAGATGGGGAAGACCATGAGACAAAACTGGAGGGAAGAGGAGAAGTTTGGTTTGGGACAGGTCAAGTCTGAAATGTCTTTCAGGATATCCAACTCAGTAACACTCAGAGCAGGAGGCTGGATGTATGGGTCTCAAGTTCAAGGGAGAGGTCAACCCTACAGATGTAAATTAGGGGATCATTAGCACAAAAATTGTTATTTAAAGTCAGCAAACAGGATGAAAGGAACCGTCAGTGAAACTAACTAGGGAAGAGAGCTAATTACTCAAAATTAAGAGAAGGAAAAGGGAAGAAATCAACAAAGGAGCCTGAAAAGACAAGAGACTAGAGAGGAATGCTAGGAGACACGGGGTTCCCAGCTTCCTCCTGCTGCCAGCAAGACAGCATCAGAAACTTGGTGACTTAAAACAGTACAAACGTATTATCTTGACATTTATTATCACAGCCCTTTCCTCTATCTTCAAAATGCATCTCTCCAACTTCTGCTTCCCCAGTCACATCTCTTACTCCTGCTCTCCTTTCTCTTCTAAGGACCCGGCCCACTTGACTAACCCAGGAGAATAACCTCCCCACCGCAAGATCCTTCACTCAACCACATCCACAAAGTCCCTTTTCCTATGTAAGACAGGCTCTAAGGATTAGGACATGAACAGTTGGGGAGAATCATTATTCTGCTTACCACATCAAGTGAGAAAGTATTTTTAGGAAGAAGAAATGATCAACTGGGCCAAATTAAGAATTGGCAAAAATATATAAGGCCTTGATAAGACTGGGGGGGGGGCACAGTCTGTCCCCCTTCTGATGTCTATGTTAGAAGCGTTCTCTGTCCCTTTTTATACTTTAATAAAACTCTGCTACACACACACACACACACACACACACACACACAAGAATAGGCAGAAAAAGTTCACCACTGAATTCAGCAACATGGAAGTCATCAGCTAACACTGATAAGAGCAGTCAGTAAAGTGAAAGCAAAAGGGGCGGGGCGAAGAACAGAGACAGGTGAGTGTGCGCCATCTATCTAGAATGTTTAGCTACACAACAGAGAAAGGAGACAATAGCTGGGAGGAAGGTATCAGGCCAAGAAAAAAAAAATTTCCCACATGGGAAAAAAATATGTATTTTTATGCTATGGAGAATGACCCAGTAGAGGGGGAAAAAAAAAACAAAACAAAACTGGAGATTCAGGAGAAAAGGGGAGAATTGTCTGAGGAGTGCCCTCGGCTAGGTAAGAAGAAACAGGCTTACTAGGCAAGGGGCTGCTTTAGAAAACAGCATGCTCATCCAAAAAAATAGGAAGAAAAGTTAGCCAATGTTTATCATTTGTTTTGCCCAGCCACATACAATTGTGAGCAGCGGCCGCCAGGAGCTGGGGGGTGGGTGGGGACAGTGAATTGTTACTTTAATGATAAAGAGCTTCAGTTCTGCAAGATGGAACGAGTTCTGGAAATTGGTTGCACAACATGAATGTACTCAGCACTTCTGAATGGTACACTTCAGAATGGTGAAAATGGCAAGTTTAGTGAGGTGTATTTCACCATAATTAAAAACCAAAATAAATAAATAATTTTAAAAAGTCATGTAAGTCCTTTAAGTCAGCGAAGACAGACAAATGCAATTACACACGCTGCTAATTTTATATTGACTTGTTTTCAATTTTGCAGATTGCGATTCAAAAAGTTGGGTTTTTCCAGGAGACTACAGGGTGAACGGGAAAAAGAGCAAAAGACACTGAGGGTGTGTGTGAAGGGTGATTACAAAGACCCGAGGCTGAGTTACAGAAAGCATGAAGCCAGGAGGGGGCTAAAGCCTGTGGGCTCAACAGGTCGTTCGATCCAGTGGGTTTGATGGCTGGGGTGGGGGCAGTGGAGAAAGCGAGCTGAGAGGCTGTGCTGTGTTCTCCAGCTAACCCACTCCAGCCTGAAGGTCTTCCTGCCCGCTCTGTCTGGGTAGCACTGCCTTCCCTCACATCTCCTCACAGCTTGCTTCCTAAATTGGGGGGGGGGGGGGGGGGGGGTGGAACTCACGCTCACTCCTTCCTCTTGACTGACCACGAATAAAGCAGGAAGAATGTCAACTGCCCCTCCCTGTTTAATTGGGGGTGATCATCACAAGGGCAAGATGATATGATTAACAATACAAGCCCAGGGTTCTCAGCTGAAGAACCTCGGTGGGGTGTGGCAGGTTACAGTGTAAAAATCATGACACTGAGTCATACATTTTTTTTTTTGTTAAGAGGGTCATGAGTTTAATGCTTCCCCCTCCTTTGCCCTCCTACACACACAGTTTGTACCCTGGTTTCAAAAGACCTTACTTGAACTGAGTACCACAGGTTGTGGCACGCTAGCATTTCTGCAATAATTCCTAGAATCACTATTCAAGATCAGACTATTCCAGCAGCTCCTTTGTTCGGTCTGTGAGTTATGTTTGCAAATCTTAAGACAA
The DNA here is from genome assembly GCF_963930625.1 of Muntiacus reevesi. Taxonomy (NCBI): domain Eukaryota; kingdom Metazoa; phylum Chordata; class Mammalia; order Artiodactyla; family Cervidae; genus Muntiacus; species Muntiacus reevesi. The sequence continues at coordinate 65,192,257 of NC_089250.1, read as the reverse complement.
TAGAGAACCCAGTTCCAGGTGGAAGGTCTTATCTGCAGATGTTGGCATGTCCCGGGGTTTGATGCACTGGAGATATGTTCCCCCTCCCTCATCCTTCACCCAACCTCTAACTTCTCACCTGTTATTTTTTCCAAAAGAGAAACGTCTTGCACTTCCTGGGGTAAAGAAGCAATTTTCTGTCGGACAGTAGCATCCCCCGATGCAGCATTTTCTAGGTCCTGCAAAGCTTTGATCAGCTCCTCAGTCTGTACAAGGAAAACACAGACAACACTATCCATGAAGACGTGTGGGGATGTGGGGTTTAGAGAAACTTAGCTGGCGTTCAATAAGGTGAAGGCGAATTCTAAAAATGATCATCCCTGACATTTAAAAAAGAACCACTGTCTGTACTCCAGAGTGTATACTGAATCAGTGATATGAATTCTAAGAATGCACATAGTATTTCTAAGTATGAGGCAGAACACAAATGAAATTCTACATAACTGTGAAAAATAATTTTTTCTTGAAGAGTGTGTTTTTGGCAACTTAAGAAAATGGAGTCTGGTTTACATTGCTTAGTTTCAAAGAATGCATGATCTCTAATATAGAACGGCTTCCAGTTTAGAGTAAAGGAACACATATCAAATGCTCTAGTAACCTGTGTGTTGACTGATTAAATGAAAAGACACTAGCTACTTCAATTCTTTCCTGGATTTGCTCTACAAAATGAATGTCACAAAGATGATGTTTTTGATTTCAGCAGCCACTACCAAAATTAAATGCGTCAAGCTCATTAATTATAAACAAAGAGGGAAGAAAACAAAAAAAAAACCCCAAAAAACCAAGAATGCATATTCCGTGTATACCAAAAAGGGTTTTGAATTGCCAGGGAAACATACAACACTGACAGCTGAGCTAGTTCACAGCTACCCCCAGAGTACCATGGCGATGGCAGTCAGGGTATCCTGAAAGTTAGTCACGTGGGCTGTTCTTTTCAAAGTTCTTAAATGCAAAGATACATGGCCTAATACTGTTTTCATTTAACTCCTAGGCTAATCTGACATCTTAACATAACACAAATCAGACATGCTTTCTATTTACACAGGCCTTAAGCACACTCATGTGTAATAAAATAAAGCTGCATTAGGCAGAATAAGAGGCAATGAAACTCAGTGAAATGTGTATGGGCTTTGAAGTCAGCCAGGCCCAGATTCAATTAAAACACCGAGTAAGTTACAATTTGTCTCCTTGAGACTCACTTTCTTTGACTGTAAATGAATACACAAATAAACAAACAGCTAAAATGAACCAACCATAGAGTTCATGAACTAACTTACACAAGGGGGTCAAACAATGCAAATAAATGGCTAAAAACTCAGTCAATGATAGCACCTGGTCTAATATTTAAATAGGCTACAGTGTGGCAAATTTGCTGTTTCTACACAGACTATCCTTAGATACTAACATGTTGTTTACTTATAAGACAAGCCATGGTAGAGGACTTCTGAATATCTTTGTAACATCTACCGGTTTACAAAAACTGCTTTTAAAGAATATTTTAAATTTATAGGAGTGAAAAAACGCCAAATCCAATTACTCTGTAAAACACAAATCCATCCCAGAGTCGAGGCATGCAAAGACAAAATCAAGCCTGCTTCATGACGTGGATCCTGCACCCCGTGCCAACGGCGGCCCTCCAGTGATTCCATACCATTGATCACTAGCTCCACCTTGTGGTCAGAATCTTCAACTAGGGGTCACTTCAAGCCATTCCGCCCTATGCTCTGAGGGGTCAGGACATACCAAGAGGGGTCCTGCAGAAGGATCTTGGGGGGAGTAGCTTCCAGGATAGTCGTCATCCTCCTCCTCTTGTATTTGCTGAAAAGTTCGCTTCAGAGATTTCTTCTCCTCTGTTGCTAGAGGAAAGAAAAAAGTGATACATGTGGGTCACTGCAGCCTGAAGAAGTAGGTCAAAAGCTAAGCACAATGGGTCACAAATAAAAAAGGGTAAAACAGTGTACCTTTCCAGAGATGGCTTAACATTAACCCTAATGCCACTTATTTTCAAGTGGTGGTCATTCCATACATTATTGAGAAGAGTCAAAATGGCCTCAGTTAGTCATCTCAGATTGATTCACTGGAAAAACACCACCAGAAAAAAGCATCTAAAAGTGAAACTTACCAAACTAACACATTTCACTAAAAACCTCATTATCTTTAAAAGAAAACAGAAAGTTAACAGGAAAAGTAAAAAGGTAACAAACCTCATCAGAAAATATAATGAAGAAGCAAGCCAACGACTGCCAAGATCTACAGAGACTATACCGTGTGTAATTTGAGAAACTTCGCACTTTCTGGGATCATTTCAGAAAATAAGCAGGAGAGAGAGACCCATCGATAAGGCTGTATCAAAAGCTCTAAAAACAAACACCCTTTAAATCATCCCTTTAAGAACAAAACAAACCTAGTTTTACACTAAAATTTAAAATAACCATTGCTGAGCATGATGATACTACTGAGAGAAATGACCTAAGTCAACATTTTAAAATTAACCACTTTTGAGGCTAACGGGTTACATTTTTTCATTATCTGTATCATGTGCTCTTAAATTTTTATGATGGATGTATTAACTCCAAAGTCATCCCTTTTGCATTAAATTGGACAATACAAAATAAATGCCAAACTACTGAGGGAAATAAAGCTAAACGAGAAATTCAAGTTTGTAAAGTAAAGAAACTATTGAACGCCTAACATATGCTGGGAATTTCAGCAGTTTCTTTACATTTGATCCTTTCAACAATTCTAAGGGGCTGTGTGCCTCCATTTTATAGATGAGAAAATGAAGACCCAGAGAGGCTAAATAACTCATGTAATGGTATGATTTCAACATCTGTGTTCTTTCCACTGAACTCAACTAAAACTTACTTAGTGCTACACAACTATCCTCTCATCTTGTCAAGTGAGAGGCACCAGCACCTGCCTCAGAACTCTGTGAGTTATAAATAGGACACGGATACTTCCTGATTAATTCAACATTCTCTTCTGGAACCCAGGATGTATCTCCTGTTCTCTACCTTACATATTAACTGAGCAAACTATGTTTGACGTGAAAGCCAAGTCAATATCATGGGTTTCATTTTTTTTTCTTAATGTTTTGTTTGCTTTACTAAAGAAGAGAAACAGCAGCATTTGTACGACGGGCAGTCCTGTCTTTGCACTATTCTATTATGCACAGATTTATTACCATGGTTTGGTTAAATAACACCATTCCCCCAACAACACACTTTAAAATTTCAGTTGTCATGGTGTATTTACTCAGAGTAACTGCATCAACAACAAACCTTGCTGCTAACTTTGGTCCACAAATCACTATGTAAAAAACAGAAGGGCATCATGATTAGTGACCACATCACTTCTTTCAAGGTTAGTAACTGGTCACTGTTATTCAGTTCACACACAGGCAACAAAGTGTTCAGTCGTGTTGTCAGTCTCCCAGTGTCAAAATCCACATAACATTTTATAAAAATAAATAATCAAAACAGGGAACTGACTGACAAAGATGAAAGAGCAACAAAGAAATTAAAATTAATGCTGGAAATGAAATTCACATGAAACATAAATGGGGCTGTACAAGAGACAGCTGGCTGTAGGGATGAGGACCCTTGTCATGTTCTTCAAGAGACTCTGGATTCATAGCCAGAGGGAACTTAGTGAAGGCTAACTTATCAACATAAATGAAGAAAGTGGTTGTGATGAAAAGAATGACAATGTCCTAAAGGAAGTGATGCTGACCAAATTCACTTTAGACGAATGCTTAAGAGATATTTCACAACACTGAAAGCACAAAGGAAAAAATGTTAGAAACTGATCCAAAGTTAGGAAGAAGTGTGACAAAGATGGAAAAGATGCAACAAGCTTTGTTCAAACCACTCTTGATAAGTCTGTTACAGAGAAATAAACATTGTAACTCATGTTTCTAATTTATGTTAAAACATGCTAAATAAGTCTTTATTTTACTTTCTTTTTCTAATACAATTGTGATCAACAGTGAGTTTTTCTTTCTTTGACAAAAAAATTTTAAGTTACAGAACAACCGTAACTTTCCCCACTGATTATTAAGATCACTTTGGATGGTTTTCAGCTTGACCAGTCATTTTTACAGTCCTACACTATGCAAAGCAAGGACGGCTGTATTTTTTTCAAACAGAAAACCTGTAAGGCTACAATTTGCATATGAAATATCTAGCAGTACTTTGCATACAGTGGCTGCCTCAGTAGTGTGTAGAGTGTGGTATGACCCCGTCAGCTTTCAGTCACTACAGCATCAAAATGGCTATGTTTGTTTAGTAGCCATAAGAATGTAAGCACAGGAGCAGAAAAGAATTTATAGTATTGTTCTGTTCACTTTCAAACACCTAGAAGAGAATGCTCCATAAATAACTGTTAAATACACTAAAGAAGGTAGAAAGAATTATAAAACTTGAGTTTCCAACTCTCATACAGAAGTTATTACATATAAAAACCACATATCACTGAACATCTCAAGACACTCAGAATCACTGAATTCAGATAGTGGAAGCCCTTACTCATACCTATGTCTTTGCTTTCCCCACTGCTCCCCCACTCATTTTTCATGAGAATGTCAAGGCCCACCAGCTGAGATTTCTCTAAAGACAGAGAACTTGTTTAGTAAGTCTGGGTCCTACAGCTAAAGCTTTCTGTCTCCTAAGCAGGAGTTCTTACTGTTACTCACTCACTCACAGCAATGCAAAACTGAAATCAAACTGATGACAATTTTAGGGCTATTTCCATCCTTCACATCCTGATGGAAGAGGGTGTAATAGGAAGTAACCATCATCATCCTACGTTTCCAGTTCTCTCCTGTCTCCACTTAGAGGACCTACTGGAAATAAATTATCATTTCCCCCACAGGGCTCCACCTTTCCTGAGCTATCTAGTTCCATAATGAACACGTTCACTGGCTCCATCTTCCAAGTACCATGCCTTGGAGAACAGCAGAATCTCTCCCCAAGTCCCAACTTGTAACAGATTTCACACCTGTGAGGAATTCTCCCATATGTCCTCTTTCTGCTTCTTCTCAAAGCCTCTTAGCCACCTGTCCTTTCTCATGCCTCACCCAGACCGCTGTCCCAACTGCATCCTGCCTCTTCCAACCACTCCTTCTCCAACATGGACTATTCTCTCTTCCTAAAGCTGAGCTCTGGCCCCATCAGGCCTCTGTTCAAAACCCTGGAAAGGCCACTGAGGTTCGGTCTACTTGGTAATGAATGATAACGCAGCATCACTCTCAGCACTCGCTTTCAACCGTCACCGTCTCCTTCTAACCCCATGGGCCTCTCTTTGAAAGCAGCTGGCCCTGCTACTTTGCATGGCCGTTGGCAGGCACAGGCCTTCCCTCTCTGATAGAAACCATCAGTACCTCATTCCTTTACAGCCCTACGATGCTCAGGAAAGTGCCAACACACCTGAGCCAGAAGCCTCCTGAGGGCAGAGGGAGCACAGAGCTGGGAAAGCCCCAGTGCTGTGCCACAAATGACCATCCCCGCCGTCCTTTACAGGAACCGGACTCTCCTCTGCTCATGTGCAGAGTTGGCAGTGAGGATGCCCAGAATCCTCAATCGAGTCACACAACCATTAAAACGACCCAGGCATCTGCCAGGCCTGTCCCTGTGTGGATGTCAGATCAGGCACCTTCCGCTATCCATTCGGCTCTGACCACAGCAGTTCCACTCATCCCCTTTTCACGCCCTCACTCTATTCATAGGCAGGGCAAACACCTCGGGGGCAAAGTTCCTTCTGTCCTCATCTTGCACACCTTCTGTTCTATCCTCCAACTCATTCCTCTGTCTCCAGGGGGCCTTGCACTCAGCTAACCGTCAAATGCTCTGGTGACGGAAGGGTTTGTGGTATGCTTCTTAGAGACCTGACTATGATAGAATTTCCGACACTAAAACTAATTCTAAGGCAAGAAATTAGCCTGAAGGAACCCCAATCACATTACAAAATGCAGTCATCTACCCAAAAAGCTGGACTTTCTAAAGATCTACTAAAAATTTCTAAAATTAAAAAAAAGAAAAAAAAAATTCCACAGATTTTATATTACCTTTATAATGAAAAAGAATCAGGAAGTACTATTTCTAACAGCTGCCTCATTCTTTGTTCCCTCCCTGCAAAATAAGAGAGTTTTCTTTTAAAAAGCACATTAACTTCTACTTGTGGGGAGAAAAAGATGTGCAGCAAACCCAAGGGCTGACACTCGAGGCACAGTTCTGGAAGCACCCGATCCATCTCATCTCACTGGACTGAACCGCCAGGTCCAGACCTGAACCCGGGAAGCTAAGCCTAGAGTGTGTGCTCTGAACCACCATGCTTTCCAGACTTGTGCAAAATCTCAGGGACTGAAAATACTAACAAGACTTCCTACTTTTGCTATTGGCTTGTATTTAGAACTCAGAATATAGATACTAGAACTGGGCGGGGGGGGGGGGAGGGTGTGCCAAAAAGAAGTCATGTGATCGATCACATTAATAACTTCATACCTACATGATCTCAAGTAATCCTCACACACGCCTATGAGGTCTTACTATTAGTGGCCATACTGTACAGTGAGGAACCTGGGGCTCAGAGAGGTCAAATGCCATGCCCCTGGTCACACAACTTGCAAGTGACAGAGCTAGGATTCATACTCTGGAAGTTTGCTTTCAAACCCTAGCCCTGAATAGCTAAACTAACTATACTAAAGGTCCAGGGAAGCTGAGTGACCTACTCATGAACTCATATCCTAATTCAAGTCTACTGAATCCAAGTGCTCGCAAGGAAAAGATATGGAGTGAAGAAAATACGCTTTTAAGTTATATAGACCTGGGTTTATATAGACTTACTTATCAATTGTATCTACTTGGACAAAATTAGTCTATCCTTTTGAGTCTTAATACTGTCATCTTAAATACAATACCAAATACATATAGTCCTTAAGGACCTAAAATAAATTAACAGGAAAAGAAGCCAGCAGAGAGGCTGGAGCCGAATAAATCCTGCTTCCTTTGTGTCTCCCTTTCCCTCCCAAAGCCTACAACTACAGGACACTGCATGATTCATGTGGGACTCAAATAAATGATGAAATGCCACCCAGACAAGCAACGGCTTGAGTATTCCCAAGAACAGAGAGACAACTCTAGAATCCCTGGGTCCTGTACCTGGGAGACAGGTGAGAGAGTCAATTCCTAGGCAGGTTGATAAGAAGTCTGGGGGTCCCCGAGGAGAGAGGAGTCTGGGGTTCTCAAGGAGGAGATAGGGGTCTGGAACTCTCAAGGAGGAGGAAAGGACAAGCTTTTTTTTTCCTCTACATTCGTTAGTCTTAGTCACATAAAACGTTTTTTTTCTTTAAGCCCGGAACTGAGGATTACACAACAAACAGCTCCGTTTAAACTCTGCTAAGGATTATATAACAATGTACCCTGCTTGAGGGCAGTCTCTCCTTCCTGAAAACCTTCTGGCTGACGCTGTTACCTTAAAATGTAAATTGTGGGAGTGGGTCTGGCAAAATTTTCACAAACCTGAGGCATTGTTTTGATTTATTGTAATAATTAAAAAGTATGTAACTCCCTTGCTAACACTAGCAAGGGGGGCATTCTCCATCCCCCTTCTGATGTCTAGGTCAGAAGCTTTCTCTGTCCCTTGTCTTACTTTAATAAAACTCAGCTACACAAAAGCTCTTGAGTGATCAAGCCTGGTCCCTGGTCCAGCAGCTAAATCTTCTTCGGAGATCACGAATCGTTCACCATAAGCTATCACAGGTATATAAACTCAAGAAAAGTCCAGTTCTAAAAATTCCTAAACTCACACATTCTAAAAGATTAGAACTGCCAAAGTTCCACAGGAAAATTTTTATTCCAAGGGTAAACTCTATAAAGCTGTCTGCAGACAAAGAATTACTCATGAATTAACACTGCAATATAAATGGACTATTTAAATTTGGAAATAAGTTTCTGGAAAAACTCATCAACATTCTGAAAGGATCGTGTAAAATATTCTGGTAATTGAAGTCTGAAAAAGACAGAGAGAAGACAGTGAGTTAGCTCAGACGAATACACACATTGGAACCTTTTGGTACGTGTTTTCATCTTTACAAACTAGAGAAAGAGAAATTATCTTTGGATCAGCATCATCCTCCACAGTAAAGGAATATTGCCTCTATTGTTAATGTCTAGACATACACACACAAAAAACAGAAACCTAATGGAGCTATTTTCAAATCTACTGCTACCACAAATCCCCCAATGAGTCTGACTGCTCCCTGAGTGCAGAACCATTTCTCACTCCTCTCTGCTCCGTCCTATACTGTCTAGCAGAGCTGTTTACTCATAGCATATGTCTGGCAAATGTTTACTGAATTGAAATTCAACACTTGGCTTCAAACATCATCTTTCAGAGCTCTCCTACTTGCCCAAAGGTGTTTTTAAGAAATCAGCACTGTTTACCAATGAACTTGAAGTTAGAGGAGAGAAAAGAATGCTGGATAATTCCCCGATGCTGTGCAGAAACCTCCAAAGGACACAACACAAACACTGCCAGAATCCGAAGCAGGAAATATCTTGCTTTTCAGAGTGACCCCAAAATTGTCTTCTGTCAACTCCAAGTAAAACAACAATGATCTGCAGTCTGAAAACACTTATGCCACTCTTAGCAAGCCTCTAACCTCTAGTTTCACAGAAAAGTTACTCTACCTTAAAACACATATAAACTCAGATCTGGAAGGGATCATGAAAGGTATACAATAAAGAGTTGCTAAATGAATGATATCATCATGTATGCTAATCACTGTTAAATTCTATTGCAGACATGTGCACAAAGTACCAGAGGAACAAGGACGGAATTGGCTACATGTGCCCAGACAAGCTGGCAAAGATGTCAGAATGAGTAGCATTCTTGAAGAGTAGGTTCACCACGTACAAGGGGCAGAAAGACATTTTAGGCAGAGGGACAGCAGATGCAAAGTAAGGGGAACCAGAGCATCCAGAGGGGAAGTTGTTACGAGTGGCCAAAGAATACGGTACATGTGAGGAAATGGGACAAAAATCTGGAAAAGTAGACTAGCTCACATTATAAAGAGTACACCACGACAGGACTCAGACTTGATCCTCCAGGCAATGGGTGTATATGCAGTCACATGAGAACTGTGCCAACCAGAATTCAATCACAACCAACCAGAAGCCAAAGAACCAAATAATGTTTCATCTTACTCCTCTTCAAAGGAAAAAACAACATAGCTTTTAAGAAGGACTTGGCAAAATTCACATACACGCATGTACACATTACCTGAGGATATTCTTGGTTCAGTAAAGACCAAAACTAATTTTCGATGACAGCTGACACCCATCCAAAGTACGTCCCCAAACCACATGAATATTTAATGAAACTGAGTTCCAAAAGGGCTAAAGGACTTAGTCAAGAGCCTATAGTAGTTAACGGCAAAGCTAGGACAAAATCTTACCCGGGGCAATTCCTAGTTCCCTAGAACTCTAAACAAGTTTGTTGTTCCTTTCCCTTGTGCGAGGAAAGTCTCAGAAAGGCAGGAGTGAACCAAGGAGAAAGTGAAAGTGAAGTCGCTCAGTCGTGTCCAACTCTTCGCAACCCCATGGACTGCAGCCTACCCGGCTCCTCCGTCCATGGGATTTTCCAGGCAAGAGCACTGGAGTGGGTGCCATACAGAGCAAAAGGTAGGGGACGAGATGATGAACAGCATGAATGCTAGAACCAGGCTTACACGCCGCAAGCACTAATAAATTCTCACCATCATTTATGATCATCTCTCTGAAGAATCACACAATCGCTGGTGGTTCACAGCAACCCCCACTGCAGCTTTTCACATTTGATTCGAAAGTAGGCAAAGACCAAGAGCTGTAAGCATGTGGTGATGTCTCTACCTTTGGGGGGAGGGCTCTTGGAGTCCTCCATAGACAGCTTCAGCTGCTGGATGAACTCGCCGCCATACACGCTTCTTTCTTGCCAGATGTTCAGCAATCTTTCTAAAGGTTTTTTACAGCCTTCATCTGCCTCTCTGCCCAGAAAAGATGAAAAGATATATATAGAAGCTTAAGATTTTTTATTTTTAATTAGGACAGATTTACTTAAAAAAAAAACAGAAAACACCAACAACTAACTACATGATTTACATATTTAAAAACAGAAGGAAGACTAAGGTACATGCTGTAATTAATGGATACTCAAAATTTCACCAGAAACGATATTCTTCCTGTGGCGTGTAGGGAAGAGAGAGGGATTATGTTACAAAAGTAATCTGTGTCTTTTATCCTCTTTGAAAGGCAAACAGGGCAAAAGCCAAAGGCTCATTTTCACTGACAGAAAATTATCAAAAACCAATCATATCAATTGTGACAGCATGCTTTTTAGAATGCATTAACTTAAATCTAGTGCCAGACATACTGCTGAAAAATCAAGGCAGGCTAAAACTTTTTAGGATGAGAAAAAAAATGATTAAAATCAAATGTTTAAAACAGGGAATACATTTGTAACAACTCATCAATGCTAACACACCAACACCTCTAACATGCACAAATACAATTGTACACATATATATGTCAAGACTAATCTCAACTTTATATTCACTACTTCATAATTATTTTCATTCCTTGCTAGGTCTACATTCCAGGTTCACACAAAGGTGTTGAGCAGATAATCTTAGAACACACCGAGCATAATACAGTTCTTTGTAATTTATATCTGAATGAAAGCAGCTAGATAGTTTTATTCTTGACATGTTACTCTTCTTAAAACAGACCATTTTTTAGGGCAATGACCATAGCTCACACTCAGCCTAAGACAGTTGTTTACCATAAAGTGTCGGACAGCAAGTGGAAGCGTGGAGGGAAGACTTTTCGAAAGGAAAAGAAATCTGAATTGTTCTATTCTGTGAAGCACTGAGGGATTTTACACAACATATACCCTGACATCTTAGCATCTAAGTCAACAGCTTTAACAGGAAACTCAAGAAGTAGTGAATGAAAGTCGCTCAGTCGTGTCCCACTCTTTGCGACGCCATGGAAGGTAGCCCCCCAGGCTCCTCTGTCCAGGGGGATTCTCCAGGCAAGGATACTGGAGTGGGTTGCCATGCCCTCCTCCAGGGGATCTTCCCAACTCAGGGAAGTTGGAAAGTCCTGCATTGCAGGCAGATTCTTTATCAGCTCAGCCACCAGGGAAGCCCTCCATGCCAAGTTCAACTTAGGTGGGAATTTCACCCACCACCAGCCCTGACAACACTTTTAAAACTTAAAAGATGAGCCGAGGTTTTGGCCTCATCTGGTCAGAGTGTATTACTTACGAATTATTAGTGGCAAATTTCGCTAAATTGGGGGGTCAAAGTACTAATTAAATCAGGATACATGCAAAATTAATTATTCTTTTGTTCGGCCTTTTTTTTAATAAGTCAGAGGTCAGGATGAGGAAAGGGGGGTAAAACTTTCCACTGATAACTTATAAAACATAAAGATATCACCTTGATATTTATAAGAAAAACATCTCTACTCCATCTTCAAAATACATCTAGAAGCAAATTACTTCTCTTTCTCTGCTATCAGCCTGGTCCAGGTCACCATCATTTCTTGTCTAATGACGACAGCAGCCTCATTACTAGTCTCCCTGCTTCCACCCTGTCCTCCAACTATCTATTCCTAAGTTTGAAAACTCCAATCCTAACTGTATTGTGAAGGCAGTTCACGTCACCTTTTCTCCACACTTCCAACAGTTTTTCACATTCTCCCTCAGAATAAAAGTGAAAGGCCTAATAAAGCCAACAAACCCTTCTCAGGCCAGCCCGTCGTTTCCCTGAGCTCACCTCCTGTCCTCACTCTCCCTTCCCTCCCCAACAGCTCCCTGGCCCTTCTGCCTCAGGGCCTTTGCACCTCGCCTGGAACCACATTACCCAACACAGCTCAGGTCGGGCAAGGCCATTCTGCTCTCCTCCTTCAGGTGTGTCTATTCACACAGCACCTTACCAGTGAATCCTTTCCTAATCTTCCTATTTAAGAGTACACTCCTTACTCCTGCTTAATTTTTCTCCATAACATTTACTAGTTGGATGTGCTATATGTACAGTTTCCCTGTTGTTTATACTCTTTCCGTTTGAATGTAATTTTCACAAGGGCAGGGATGTGTCTTCCCTGCACTGCTATATGCCCAAGAATAAGCACAATAAATGCTGAACTGCAATGTTTTTAATAAAATTTTAGATAGGTTTCAGTAGGCCAGACAATTAGTTAGCTGTCAAAGACCATTTTACCACATGGAGGTCATTCACGTCAGATGTCAATTCAATTAAATATTCATCTGCTCATTCATTGGGGTTTGTGAAATACCGTACTTGGAATACACTGAACAAGGTCTAGGTCCTCACCTCTAGAGCTTGATCTAGCAGCACCCCACCTCTCCATCCATACCTTCACATTCTAGAACGCTCAACCGTATTTTCTACTCAGCATTTTGCTGCCACTGGTGAATGTCACTGTGTTCATGCTATCTCTGCTCCCTTGAATGGAACCCCCAAAATGGAACAAGGTAAAGAGCAGGAAGCTGTGAGTAATTCCGGTAGCTGAAGTCTACAGGGAGTGTGTGGAAACAGCAGAAGAAACTGGAGGGATAGAGACAGAGTGGCCTGAGACCATACAGGACCTTATTTTGTTGTTAAGTCATTACGGCCTTTATCCTGGAGGCAACAAAGTCCCTAATGTGATCAAATGTAGGCTTCAGGAAAATGAAGTCATTATAACTATTGTAACAAAATCACAACTAACCTGAGTTTAACTGGTTGGTATTTTAACATAAAATCTGTTCTCTTGGAGCTTCCCCAGTGGTCCAGTGGTTAAGTCTGCCTTACAATGCAGGGAATGTGGGTTCGATCTCTGGTAGGGGAACTAAGATCCCACATGCCAAGGGGCAACTAAGCCCACGTGCTGCAACTAGAGACTGTGTGCCACAAGGAAAGAGCCTGCTGACACAATGAAGACAGCTCACAGCCAAATAAATAAAGATATGTATTTTAAAAATTAAACAAATAAGATCTGTTGTCTGTAAATTTTCTTAAAAGAGAAACCAATCACGACAACAAATTCCTGTCAAGGATTTAGTTGAAAGGATTGTGAGGGACACCTACCCAAACACCACCCACCATTCCTGCAGCTGGTGGTTTGGTGCTCCATGAAGGCTGACAGCACAGCCGCAGTCTCACTACTGGACAGTGGATACTGATGCTCAAATCTGTTATCACCAAAAGATTTTCAAAAGGCTTTCACCATTAAAGGCTAAAGCCAAAAGGGCGCTCTAGCTTAATGAGTGAATTAACCATGACAGGCTGATTCCTTAAGCACTATAGTAAAACAAAGTTTTGCCACCTAAGGTCCAAAGACAGAGACACAACAGTCAAAAAATCTTTTTACAGATGGGGCTTTGCTGTATATAAGTAGCTCCAATGAAGTGGAAGTCACTTTAGCACCTGAACTGGATACAACCAAAGCAATAAAATCATTTTATGACAGGAGGAGCTATCTTTTCAAGTTGTACTAATTCCATTCTAATTAGAGATATTTAAGTGAAAGAGCACCAAAAAACCCCTTGCCACCTATCAATGAATAAACTGAGAGATAAGTTATTTTGTGGAACATATATAACTTATTTTGTGGAACATAACTTATGTATCTTAATTCTAATTAATTATAAATTCAACCACTGAAAATCTGCTCTAGAAAGTGAAAAGTATGTATTACACCCATGTGGGACTGCTGACTGAAGTGTCAGCTGGACACCCGAGGGCCCGCCAAGCCAGGTTATGGGTCTTCCTTTGCAGTTCTAAGGGCACTGCCTTCCTCGGTACACCCACTGCAGCTCGTGTTTCTCTCTTATCCCATGCCCAGCAGGCCAATGGCGGGCCTACTCAGGACAGAAATTCTAAGTACACTCAGCACTTCCAAAAGCACCTCATGTAAGGGCAGAGCAAAAACAGTCCTTTGCAATTGTGTTTAAAAGGTGATGGATAGGGAAGCCTGGCGTCCATGCAATTGCAAAGAGTCTGACATGACTGAGCAACTGAACTGAACTGAGAAAACACTTAACACGGCAGGCCTGATACTGCTGCCCTGAGAAAGGCCTGCTCACAGGGCTGGCCCTTGATTGGCATCTGGGAACCTGGATTTCAGACATGGTCCCATCACGTCCTAACAGATAAGGGTGGCTTACTGTGCTTAAACCGTTTGTACAAACAGCATGGTCTTATGCTGAACACCTGCTTTTCTTCTGGGAGTCTAGAATTTTGGCCAAGAGTGCCTGTGACCAACCCCAACAAAACCTCTAGGTACTAAATCTCTAATGGGCCCCCCAGGTAGACAACACTTGGCATGTGCCATCCCAACTCAAAGTGGGAGGAACTGAGTATGTTGCACGGGATTCCACCATGAATGCACTCCTGGGAGTTTATGCCTGGTCTCCTCTGGACTGCACCCCTGCACCTTTTCCCTCTGCTAATTTTGCTTTATATCCTTTCACTGTAATAAATCACAGCCATGAACACAACCACACACTGAGTCTGGTGAGTCCTCCTAGCAAGTCACCAAACCTGGAAGTGGTCTTGGGGACCCAAGACTGTTATAACAGGAAAAAAATATGTCTAGAGGGATAATTCCACATTCATGTCTTCAGAAATTAATTTCCTACTGAGCTTCCAACTATTTCATCCATCCGCCTACCTGGCAACACCCCTTGGAATATCTATTAGCCATCTCAAACTTAATATAGCCAAAACAAAATTCCTGATTTCCTCTACCAATTCTTTACCCCAATCTTCATCACAGTAAGGAGGGCCATCCAGTCATCCATACTCATGTCAAGAACCTAGAAATAGGCACTCTTTGACTTCTCTTTTCCCTCACTACCAGCTCCCACTTAATTCCCACAAATCTTATCAATTTTACATGGGATTGGGCCACACAAATCTATTCATACGCATTTAATAAAGCTGTAATCTTCTCACTGCTTCTGAGTCCTAGCCAATGTCATCTCTTGCCCATGCAAGTGCAACACCCTCCATGCCCATGTCCCTGCCCTTTATAATTCACTCTCCACCCCGAAGTGGAGGGATCCTAGAACAAAAGTAATTGGAATACATCATTCCCCTGTTTAAAATCCCTCAGTGACATCCCATCAGGACAAAATCCTAACACTCTCCCAAGGCTCACAGGGCATATGTGACTGTCACCTGGCTACCTCTCTGGTTACTTAAACTGCTATTCAAATTATATCTACTCTCAGGAGCTTGGGTTCCACCCTGTAGCTTAGATGGTAAAGAATCTGCCTGCAATGCAGGACACCCAGGTTCAATCCCTGGGTGGGGAAGATCCAGAGGACGGCAACCCACTCCAGCATTCTTTCCTGGAGAAGTCCATGGACAGAGGACCTGGGGGGCTACAGTCCAAGGGATCAAGGAGAGTGGGACACAACTGATCGACTAACGCTTATTTACTTCTAAGCTGGGCAAGCTTTCCCTGACTTGAGAGCTCTTCCTCCACCCCACCCCACCCCAGGTGGCAGGGGGTCTGAAGGAGAAAGTAGGAAATTATCATAAAGAAATTCCTAATCAATTTGTCAATATTGATGGGTCTATCTTTGTTCATTAATTGGCCACAAAAAAACAATACAGAGAGCATTTCTCATTGTTGATAAGGTGTCTCAGGATCAAAGTGGACTGGCTGAACTTTCTATTCTAATAATGGGGGTGGGAGTAGGGAGGGAACTTAGAAACATGGGGATCTTGGAAATAATATCCAAACAGAACCGTAAAAGAACTAGAAGAATGCAAAGAGGAAAGGTAACAGGCCTATTTTATTTTTTTTTAGGATCAGGTCTATTTTCCCCACATGCCATGGAATTTGCCAAGACATGTTTACAATGTCTCCTCGATAGGATGAAACCAAGTAGAAAAGGAATTTTAATCTTGGTATTGCTCATCCCTCTTCTCCCACCCCTTTCTACTTATCCTTTTCTGATTTGGGGGCAGCTAATGATTACTGTTCAATGTTTAAGGGAAAATGTATGTTATCCCTATAGGAATTATTTTAGTCAGCTTCCTATGCTCTAAATTAGTTGACTTATTCAGTGACTATTTACTGTATCCCAGTGACTATTTACTGTGTCTGTGCCAAGGCTCTGCAACAAGGTTGCTCAGCTCTTGGGACACCACTGACATCAAGACTAAGTGGTGTCACCTGAGCTACATAAGCCAGCAGCTCTATGCCAGACGCTGCACTAGATGCCTGGAACACAGCAAAGAACAAAAAAGAGACAGTCCTTCTCTTCACAGAGTTTATAATTTAGTATACTCCCATGAATGAGCAAAGACCGCTGTTTAACTTTAACCTCACAACAACTCTAAAGAGATAGGTGGTAACATCCCCTTTTAACCAATTATGAAACTCGGGTTCAAAAAGCTAAGTAACATATCCAAGGCCACTCAGACAGTGCTGGAGGTAGAGCTATAGCCCACATCTAAGAAACCGTGAACTAAATCTCTTCAAAAAAACTGCCTCTCTCCAATTTCAGAAGGCTACTCTAGTAGTCTGCTCTAAGTTTATTCACTGTTATGAGGATTCCATATGTTTTCAAGTTCCTAACACATTCTGCTTTTTCAGTAGCCATGTTCACAAAAAAAGTCACTTGGCAAACAAATATTTTGTTTCCATCTCTATAAAGCTAGATGTCATTTCTTAAAAATGTTCTGAATTTTTCATTTCATTCTTTCAAACTTTCCAAATCTTTCATGGAATGCCAGAGTTATTTCCACACTTAAGGTCTTTCACTTACACTCTAGACCCTAGAACAGTTTTTGTTTAACCCACTAGTCTCCTGCTGCCAGTTTCCTTTGGCAAAGATGTCTACTTTCATATGTTTACTTAGTAACATTCTAGTGAAAAGTAGTTTTTCTTTGCTTCTTCTGGGCAGCTCAGTGTCAAAAGCAGTTTGCTTTTAAATGAATAAAAATTATTTGTAAAACTTTTAATGAAATGTATAATTTCCATGATCTCAGCTATATGCATACCCTACACTTCCATCCTCTGTCACAAAACACAACAGTGGCAGAGACTTAATATGATAGAGCCGGAGAAGCTTCACACTAATAATTACTATCTTTGCAGTTACAATAATGACTACTATTTTTAGTAAGTCAGACATCCAGACACCCAGAAGGAAGTTAATAAAAACAAAGGCATAAGCAACTAATTTCTTGCTAAATAGCACAGTTTTGTTACTGGAAAGTTCCCTTGTACAATTTAGCTTTGTTTTTTTTGACCATAAGCTAATGAGGTAATTCAGCCAAACCAAGGAAAATACCATATTCTAGAAATAAATTCAACAGTGAGTACATCTAGGAGAAAAGATGTGCTTCAAGTGCTAGACTGAATCCCTTCAATACAACAAAATATCTACATGTCTGACATAGTTCTCAAGGGCCCAGGCAAAATATAAAACCACAATTTGGCCTCTCCAACACTCTCTATAAAGTACATCTCTTTGAAGTATGAAGCTGGTGAGTTACAAAGGCTATCACAAAAAAAGAACAAAAAGGAAAAAGCAATGCATTTAAAAATAAAACATACCTGGCAACGTGAGAAAAAGCATCCACAAGGACAGATTCAAATTCCCTTGTGAATTCAGGTCCTTTCCTTTTACTGTTTTGAATGACATCGTTGGCTAAGTATAGAAAAGTAAGCTTTCTATTTGATTTGGCTGGAAAAAAAGAAAAGATAATTTAGCTTACACCAAGGAAATTCTCAATCCACAATTCTTTTGCCTTACGCTACTCCTAAAGAATACTCAGGCAAACATTATCCACTTGAGGTCTAGACTGCTATGTTTGAAAACAAACAAAAAAAAAACACAATTTAAGGAACTCCTGGAGGTGTGTCTAGTAAAATAGAACTGAGAATACAATTTTGAAAAAACAGGAAACAAGAAAAGTCATCTTAATTTCTGTGTTAATCAATGTAATTAATTGGCAATAAAAATGAAGATAATCCAAAGAAGATTCCTAAAGGATAAGCAGTCAACATTCTCCAGAAGACATGTTAAAAGCAAGATTTTCATTTATTCTGTTGCAAAGATGAACATTTCTAAGTGAAATCGCTCAGTCGTGTCCGACTCTTTGCGACCCCATGGACTGTAACCTACCAGGTTCCTCCGTCCATGGGATTTTCTAGGCAAGACCACTGGAGTGGGTTGCCATTTCCTTCTCCAGGAGATCTTCCCAACCCAGAGACTGAACTCGTGTCTCCTGCATTGTAGGCGGACACTTTACCGTCTGAGCCACCAGGGAAGTCGAACATTTCTAACTCTCTGTTAATTATCAAATACCACAGAATGAAAGACTGAGTTATGTTTCAATTTTAAAATAGATTCTTGTAATTTATGCTCCTGGACCAAGAATTTCTTTTTCAACAGTTCAATAACCATAATCGGTCAATGATACCGACTCTACAATCCAGAGGAATTTCTAGATGTACTCGTGGATATCCATCTTAAATAAAAATACATGTTAATCTACATAATCAGCGAAAATTTACACATGTCTGAAATCTGGATATGCAAAATCATGGTTCCCGCAAAAATTCTTCTCTCTTATACCTACTAAATGCAGCATTCTCTATTACTCTACATGGCATCATATATTAAACCATAAAAACCTCATGCACTATATCTGAGTTACAGTTGCTTAGGGGAACATACTGAATTTCCTGGCTTCTCTGCACATAACTTTTCAATCATGGAGTTACATCAATATCATTTTTGGTCCCAGTTTTCCTTTGTAAGAAATAAATAGTAACACAATCAGTTCAAAACATAAAGTTTTCTTCAACATCAAAGTGCCCGAAAAACTCAAGCAAGCCCTATGTCAAACTTCACATACTGAATTACTAGTTCTTATTCCTTGCTCTGAGAAACCATTTCTGTTTCTTCTGAAATGCACACAGCATGCATAAATTCTGACACAGCAGGCGTAAGGTCTGACATTTTAAAATGTAGTACAGGAGAATAACTCAGGTAAAAACACGATTTTTAAGGCATGTTATAGTTTAAACTGATGACTTAAAGTGCTCATAAAATTAAACATGGATACACTGAACTGTATTAACCTTCTGGTAATAACCTAGTTTAGACGGACAACTGATGAGAATATTGAAACCTGGAGCTATCTTTAACTGTTCTAATGATTATTCAAAAGCAGAATGTAAGCATCAATAGTTTCAATATGCCACTGTTGCTACAAAGGTATGATTACAGCAAAAAGTGTTTTTTTTTTTTAAGTAAACCTTGTTCTAGGATATTGCTGCAAATTAAAACTATCACGTTAACAACACCATGAAAGTTGAAGATTCAGAAGTAAAACAGAACTTCTACAGAGAAAATCGGACCAAGTGAACGTTTATAAATTTGATATAATTTATGTTAAAAAAAAAAAAAAAAAGCCCCAAATCCATGTTGTAAAATGTCTACTAGGCCATTCAAGACCTGATACATTGTGCACTATTACAAATATGAGAGCTAAGAAGATAGAGTCAAGGTTTTCACCATCTATGATGCCCATTAATTCTCATCACCCTCAAACTGAGCAATGGGAATTTGTTTAGGATAAAACTTCATCCCTCCACATTCAACGTCCTGAATAGTCAACATTAGCACCATGCGTGCAAAGGCAATATAACAAGCCTTAGACAGAATTCCCTGGTGGTCCAGTGGTCAGGATTCTGAGCGCTCACTGCCTAGGGCCTGGTTCTACCCCCGGTCAGAGAACTAAGATCCCACAAGCCACAGCCGAAACAAACAAAAACAAAACCCCCCACAAAACCCTAGAATGCTTGAAAATACACAGTCACAATACACACACACACACACACACACCCATCTACTCCAGCCCTTGTTCAGGTGTCTTTCCAATATGTCAGTACAGATTCTTTCACTCCCTACAGAGGCCCATTCCAAATTGGTTGAAACAGTTATTGAGCAAGGTTTAAGTAACTGGCTGTCCAAAATTTTTCACTTGTTTGGCTGGTTTTGACATCTAGGGAAACTAACTTTTTTTTTAAAAGGTCTATTTACCTGCATTCAGGATAAAGTACAAAACACTACTGAAAAATGTTCACCTAAGAGCATTTTCCCTGGAGAAGGACATGGCAAACCACTCCAGTATTCCTGCCTGGGAAATCCCATGGATAGAGGAGCCTGGCAGGCTACAGTCCATGGGGTTGCAAAAGAGTGAGACAGGACTTTGCAACTAAATAACAACAAAACATCAAACTGTTTCAAAAATAAAGGGAGGCGGTCTACCTAGAACAGAGTCCAAAGAGATAAATTAAGAAGTATTCCTAGGAAATGGAAAGAAAATAAAACAGCAGGAATAGAAACAGTATCCAAGCAGGAGAAGGAAAAAGTTTAAAGTCTCAAATATTTGGAGACAAAAAGATGATGATCTGTGAGTGTCTTCAAGAAATGACCACAGACAGCAATGCCCACTTTTAAAGACTCAGGGCGGGCTAGGACCTAAAGGGCTAGTCAATTTGAACACTAGGGCACAAAATCCTTTTCCATTTTAGTGTGGAGGCATTTTCGATTCATGAAGGAAGCTTGGGTATTAGGAAACTGTATCCTAAAAAGAAAAAAGAAAACTGTATCCTGAGGCTTGGAAGACCACCCTCTAGTTCTATATTGTCCAATATGGTAGCCACTAGCCACATGCGGCTATGAATATTTGCTTTGTACCTAACAAAACTTAGGAACTGAATTTTCCATTGTATTTATTTGAAACTTCCTTAATCACACATTTTGAGTGCTCATGATCAAGAGGCTACCTTATTGGACAGCAAATGTAAAACATTTCTTTCATCACAGAAAGCTCATGTCCCAACTGGATAAACCTTAAGAAAGCATTCAATCTCTTCATATCTTTATCTTTTCATCTATAAAACAGGGATAATAATACTGATCTACTTACAAGATAAAGTTCCATTATACGAGATTAAGGTTTAAGGAGCTTCATAAACAAAAGAACTCTAAGTTGTTACTCTCAATAACTCAAATATGGTGAGGTGGGGAATCAAGATGGTGTCACAAAAGAAGTGACATTCGAGATGGATTTTAACATGCCTCTGAGATCCTACTAGAAAGGATCCTACAGAGGCAATTCAAATTTTCTCCCCACATCTCTGATGATGGAAATAATATCTGAGTGGCACAGTGGGGTACACGAATGAGGTTCTGGGAGCCCCAGGCTCTATTCTCCAACTACCTAGAAGGATGAAGGGGACCACCCCACCCCCCCATCTCAGTACAGCACATAGTATTTGTGGGGGGTGAGGGTCTCTGCCAGAGGACTAGAACTGGGTCTCCCAAAAGAATCCCAGATTTTGGTGTCTGCCAATCTGATGTTATCCGAGGCTCACAGGTTCTCTCATCTGCAAAACAGGGTGACATCCTGAGCTCACAGAGCAGAGGACACATGTAGTTACTGTGCATGCTAGGAAAGGTCTACCACACACAGGCTGTCCAAAACAGCACTGAGCTTCATTTCCTCGGCTTTTTGCTCTGAAACTCACCAGGGCATGCATGAGACAGCTATGTAGTTGCCCATCTTTCCCCACCCGAAAGCAACTGTGGCAAAGACCATGTCGCACATGGAGTCACCAGTATCTATCCAATGCCTACACTGTGCCTGACACCAAGCTAGATGTTGATGTGGATTAGGCTGATTACTCTTCACCACACGCCCTCTGAGCCTTCTTTTTTCTCACCTGACAAGTTCCTACTTCACAGAACTCTGAGAACTTAAACAAAAGACATGTGTGTAAAGAAATCAGTACTGCACTTGGCACAGAACAGATGCACCATAAGTATCACTTATCATCTTCATTTTACAGATCAGGAAACTGAGGAACAGAGACTTTAACCTTCCGGGGCTCAGTAAATGATAAAAATCGGGCTTAGATTCCAGGCAGTTGGCCTCTGGGGCCAACAGGCTTTCAAGCACCCAACCCAATGCCTGGCACATGACAGGCTGAGCTCAATCAATGGCGGCCAGATCGTGAGCAGGACCTAGAACCAAGGAGAGCCGCATGAGAAGAGGAGCCTGAGAGGCGAGGTCTAGGTGGAGTGGCCTCTCAACTTCTCTGTAATGGCAGTGACTATATCCACTCCCCAGGACAGTGCTGAGCATTGAGTGCAAGGATGTACGAAAGGTCCCAGCACACTGACTGGCACAGAATAAAGTCTCTGTAAGGGCCAACTATCTTCATTTCCGTTTGACAGATGAGAAAAACAGGCTTAGAAGAAACTTGCCCGATATCACTCAGCTAGTAAAAGTGGCTGAGCCAGTGCTCGATCTGGGCAATCTTACTTCAAATCCCTAGCCAGCGCCTGGCACACAACAGGCCAGGCCCTGTACCCTCCACCTGGCGCTCAACGGGGCCGAGAGAATAATAGTCAAAAGTGTCAGAAGAAGCCGGAGGGGGAAAACGGCTGGATGAACTGAGTCCTGAGCCCCGGTCGGTGGAACTTCAACAAGCACCTTAAACCTTCCGAGGCCTCGGTTTCCTTCTCCGAGAAATGAGGATAACACTGTCTTCAACCTCAGCAACCGCAATCGATCAGAGGCCCGGGCCTGGAAAGCCAAGGCTCAGCTAAGAAGCTAGAGGGGCCGCGGGAGTGGGTGCGGACGAGGGCTACCCGGGGGAGGTCCGGAGGGGGACGGAGGGGATGTTTACCTTTGCGGAGCTCGCGGTGCCACACCGAGACGATGGGTCCCGCGTGCTTGCGATGGTGGATGAGCCACAGGGAGAGGGTCTGCACGCTCTGCTGAGAGTTGCTCAGCTCCGAGAGCTTCTTCTCCAGCGCCGACTCGGAGAAGGAGGACATGGTGGCGGCGGTGAGGCCCGGCAGGGAGCGGCCTAGGCCGCCCAGTGCGGCGGGAAGAGTGACGGCACGAGGCCCGGGCCTCACTCCACCCGCCTGCGGGACTCTTTACGGACTGACAGACGGCCCGGGGGCCCGGCGGGGGAGGGGATGGGTCTCCGCAGTAACAGGCACCCGCACCGCCGCCACAAGATGGCCACCGACCTCTCACCCCGCCGCGAGAGCAGGGTCAAAGGGCAAGCGCAGAAGTGGTGGGGCACCGGGGTGGGGGGAGTCAGAGTGTACAAAACACCCCTGTGTTGGAGGCCTCTTTGAATCTCGCCCCTGCGTACTCCGAGAGCGGCAGACCGGGAAAAGAGCGCACTTCGACGGCCTCCGGAAGGCGCTTTGACCGCTCGCGCCCGCACGCCGGCGCAGTGAGTCTCATCGGAACACTTTCTCCCGCTCCCGCAGAACCTTTCTGGCGCTGGGCGGTGCGCGAATTACACGTCACTTCCGGCGCGGCGGAGGAGGTGGGAGAGTGAGGGAAAGGCTGGAAGACGAGGTAAGGGAAGAGTGGCGCGAGCAGGAGGGAGCCCAGCAACCGCGAGCCCTTAGAGGGGAATCCCAGGGAGACAATGAGACTGAGAGATCGTAACCTGGGAATGGAACGGGGCCTTTCTCCTTCACCTGGCAGGCCACAGCCACACTCTTCCTCCTGCTTTCTGACCTCCCACCACAAAAAGCTTTTTGTTGGTTCTGCCAAGCCACCCACGTGCACTTTTTCTGCCTCCACACCTTGGCTTTTGCTCTTCTTTCTCCAGAGGTGACGCCCCCGTCCCCACGTGGTGGGCTCCCACTCCACCTCCAGAACCACCCTTAGTGGCCAGTTCCGATGTTGAGTTTGTGACAGCACCGCTGTAAAACACACCTTTGTGCTCTTGGTTGTTGTGCGTGCCTGCGTGCGTTCTCACTAGTGTTTGACTCTTATGCAACCCCTTGGACTGCCGCGTGCCAGGCTCCTCTATCCATGGGATTTTACAAGCAAGAATACTGGAGTAGGTTTGCCGGGATCTTCCTGCTCTTCGGAGAATTACAGACTGCCCTCTGGGGTGGGGGTGGGGATGGGAGTCCATTTGACTGTTGCTCAAATTTAAGTACCATATGTTAATTTTGTGGGTGGATAAGGAAGTCCGTGGGTTCGTTAACCTCCTTTAAGAAACACTGTTTGACACTCTGTTTTCAGAAACAGAAATACTCTGTACCCTTTTCCTATTTCAAAAAAGTTATAGATTGCAGTTGTCAAATCAGCAGAGAAATTTGTCCTTTTAACTGCTATGGGGTGTTGGTAGGGAGTTAGGTTATTGTAGACATAACAGAATTTTTAAATGTCCCGATCATAGTGGAACCGACCAGTTGAAGCAAATTCCACTTCGGAGACGCTGTTCTATTATAGTCGATGCCTGTTTTTGCTCTTACTGCCCTGTTTTTTGCTTAGCTGTTTTTACTTCTCCTCCAGACTGGAATCGTGATCATCAGAGCCAACATAATGAGCTGCTGCTGTGAGCTAGATGCAGTGTTTTCACACAGTGACTTATTTAATCGTCACAACAAAGCTATGAGATGGTATTATGTATTCCCATTTGGCAAATGAAGAAACTGAGGCTGAGAAAGCTTAGGTGACCTACCTAAGATCACATATCTAAGATTACAGGGAAGGGCTCTACCTATCTTTTTTACCCTAACACCTTATTCATAGCTGATTGAGTGAATCAATATCAAAGAGGTGAAAAGCCTAAAATCACAGTCAAATAGTCAAAATTATAACCTAGGGCCTTTGAGTCAGTTGCTCAGTCATGTCTGACTCTTTCCGATCCCATAGACTATACAGTCCATGGAATTCTCCAGGCCAGAATACTGGAGTGGCCTTCTCCAGGGGATCTTCCCAACCCAGGGGTCGAACCCAGGTCTCCCTCATTGCAGGCGGATTCTTTATCAGCTGAGCCACCAGGAAATCCCAAGAATTCTGGAGTGGGTAGCCTGTCCCTTCTCCAGCAGATCTTCCCAACCCAGGAATCGAACCAGGATCTCCTGCATTGCGGGCGGATTCTTTACCAGCTGAGCTACCAGGGAAGCCCCAAATCTAGGCCATCTTTCTGTATTAAGTAACAGTGTCATATAGTGAGCACTTTTACACCAAGTTACTGTGTATTAAGCATCTTACATACATTATTTAATTGTTAACAACAGTCCTATGGGATATGGGTATCACTATTTGATATATGAGAAAACATTAAACATGGATGAATAATCTGTTCAGTGTCACTTGGACACAAGAAACAACAGAACTGGGAATCAAACTAAGGTTATCTTGTCACAGATTCTTCACTCTCAAGCCAGGGGTTCATTTATTCTTTCAGTCAGTAATTTTTGAAAGCATATGTCTGAAACACTATTCAGAATAGTGCAAACAGACTGAATCTTTGTCCTTGGAAGCTTATCTTCTACACAGGAAGATAAACATAGGCGTGTGTAAAATGAGCCCAAAAGTTGTAAGTACCTTGAATAAAAATAAAGGAGGGTAAGAGGGATGAGAGGGGTTTCCCTGGTAACTCAGTGGTAAAGAATCTGCCTGCCAAGGCAAGAGACTCGGGTTGGATCCTTCGGTCCAGAAGATGCCCTGGAGAAGCAAATGGCAACCCACTCCTGTATTCTTGCCTGGGAAATCCTGTGGACAGAGGAGCATGGTGGGCTATAGTCCATGGGGTCACAAAAGAGTGGGACACGACTTAGCAACTAAACAACAACAAAAGTATAGCACCTTATCCTATACAGAGTGTCCCATTTGTCTTCCACACCTGTACACCATGGCACAGAGGTCACCCATGCCTGTGACAAAGCAGAAAGAGATGGGGAGGAGGGGAAGAGGTTGCCAGGGAAATGGGTTCACTCAAATACTGATTGCAGTTCTGTTCCAACACCTCCCCAGGGACTGCTTTCCACAACCCAGTAGGGCTCCACTGAACTTGGAAAAGATTAGAGTCAAGAACTGGCTTATTCAGTCACTCTCTGCCACAGTTGAACTCTGGGTTGTCTTCTCTGCTCACCCAGAGAATCAGCTTGTTCTGAGTGCCTCATCCCAGTATCACTTTCTGGGCCAGAATGCCTCTTTCTGTAAGTTATATAAACATCAGACTTCGCAGTGCCACTTTAAATAATCAGGGTTGCATTTTATAGGAATAGAATCTAGGACACCTAAACTTCTAAATCTCTAAACAGTTTCTTCTGTAATTGACATATTGTCACACAGGTGTGATTTCATGGCCATCCCATAAAGGTGTTATATATGAGTACCTTTTATAGTCATGCCAAAGTAGCAATTTGTTATACTCTCTTCCTTACAGAAAGCTGGTTTATGTATTTCTGAACCCATAACCCATTCTTTGAAGATCTCCAGTTGTGGTAAATCTTCATCTGTGCAGTATCCCATTGGGAGAATATACTACTCTATCCATTCTATATAGATGTGCAGTAGTTTTTAATGTGGAGGCAATTGTGGATAGTGTATTCCAGAACACATCTATTGTATGCATTTCTGTTGGGTGTATTTATCAAAGAATATAATTACTAGATCATAGAGTGTATGTATGTTTATCTTTAGAATAACAGATACTGCCTAAGTATTTTCCAAAGGAGTAGTGCCAGTTATACTCTTATCAGAACTGAACGAGAGTTCTAGTTGCTTCATATCCTTGCCAACACCTAGTATTTTCTCCCCCCCCCTTTATTTCAGTTTAGCCCTTCTAGTTGTTGTGTAATGGTGTTTTGTTGTGGTTTTATATTGCATTTTCCATACTAATGATGTTAATATCTTTTCATATGTTTATTGGCCATCTAGATATCCTCTATTGTGGTATGCTTGTTCAAGTCCTTTTCCGTGTTTCTGCTGCATTGTCGTTTCCTTAATGATTTACAGAAAATCTTTATTATAACTATGAATGTATTGTCAGACATATCTTTCCTCACTTTATGGGTTGTCTTCACCCTCTTAATGGTATCTTTTGATGAACAAAAGTTCTTAATTTTAACATAGTCCAATTTATCAATTTTTTTCCTATGGTTAGCTCTTTCCTGTGTCCTGTTGAAGAAATCTTTGGCTACTCCAACATTACAAAGATTTTCTTTGTTTTCTTTAGAGAGATTTATTATTTGGCATTTTACATTTAAATCTAGTATGAGATGTAATCAAGACCTATTCTTTGCCAGTTTACTTCAGTGTCACCTTTGTCACATATGTGAGCCTACATGTGGAGTCTCTGTTAAGGGGGTTAAGTCTATGTGTGGGGGTTATTTCTGGACTCTTCTATTCTGTTAGTTTGTTTCTCTTTCTTTTTGCCAATAATACACTGCCTTTAATTATCGTATCTTTACAGTAAATATTGAAATCAGGTAGTGTAATTTTCCAATTTAATTCCTCTTCTTCAAGATTATCTTAGCTATTATAGGTGGTTTGTATTCCCATATCAATTTTAGAATAATCTTGTAACTTTCTACAAAAATGCTACTGTGTTTTGATTGGGATTATGTTGACTCTGTACCAGTGTTTCTCAGCCAGAGTGATTTTTACCCTCCACAGGACATTTGGCACTATCTGGAGATGTTTTGGTTGGTTCTCTTAGGGGAGTGCTCCTGGAATGTTGGGGATGGGACCAGGGATGCTGCTCAGCATCTGACAATGCACAGACCAGTCCTCTACCAATAAATTATCCAGCTCAAAAATGTCAATAGAACCACTGTAGAGAAATTCAGAATTATCGTAATCAGTGTTTCTTTGTGCTTCTGTCTACCATCTTATTAAGTATTTGTCTTCTGTTTGACTCACTGGTTTTGCTTCCTTTTTTTCTAGTTTTTCACCTTCCTTTGGATTAATAAAAAATATTTATTATCCCTTTTCATGCTATTCATGGGGTTCTCAAGGCAAGAATGCTGAAGTGGTTTGCCATTCCCTTCTCCAGTGGACCACATTTTGTCAGAACTCTCCACCATGACCCATCTGTCTTGGATAGCCCTGCATGGCATGGTTCATAGTTTCATTGAGTTATACAAGGCTGTGATCCCTGTGATCATTTTGGTTAGTTTTCTGTGATTGTGATTTTCATTCTATCTACCCTCTGATGGATAAAGCTTGTGCAAGCTTCTGATGTGAGGGACTAGCTATAGGGGAAACTAGGTCTTGCTCTGGTGGGCAGGGCCTTGCTCAGTAAATTTTTAATCCAATTTTCTGCTAATGGGTGAGGCTGTGCTCCCTCCCTGTAGAACCAGACGTGGACCAAGGTTCCATGGATCAAGGCTATGATCTTTCCAGTGGTTATGTATGTTTGTGAGAGTTGGTTATGTATGTTTGTGAGAGTTGGACCATAAAGAAGGCTGAGCCCCTAGAATTGGTGCTTTCAAACTGTGGTGCTAGAGAAGACTCTTGAGAGTCCCTTGGACATCAAGGAGGTCAAACCAGTCAATCCTAAAGGAAATCAACCCTAAATATTCATCAGGAGGACTGATGCTGAAGCTCCAATACTTTGGCCAGCTGATGCGAAGAGCTGACTCATTGGAAAAGACTCTGATGCTAGGAAAGATTGAGGGCAGGAGGGGAAGGGGGCGACAGAGGATGAGATGGTTGGATGGCATCATTGACTCAATGGATATGAGTTTGAGCAAACTCTAGGAGATGGTGATGGACAGGGAAGCCTGGCATGCTGCAGTCCATGGGGTCGCAAAGACTTGGACGCAACTGAATGACTGAACAACAATGAATTTATTATCCCATTTTTACTGCTCTCTGAACTTGTTAGGAACACATTCTTTTACAGTTCTTCTGGAATTTACCCTACAGATTTCAACATGTTAGCTAATACAGATATCTTTTTTTAACCACTTCCTGGTACTACTAGTCTCTTAATATCCTTATCTCCTTTTACACTAATCCATGCACCTTTTGTGCGTTATTGTCTTGCATTTTACCTTCAATTTTGAAAGATATTTTTGTAGAGTGTAAAATTCAAGGTTAGCAGTTACTTTCTTTCATCACTTTAGAGATGTCATTCTGTTGTTTTGTGGGTCTCATCATTTCTTTAGAGAAGTTTTCTATTCTAGCGCTGTATTAGTTTTAAGATTTTTCTCTTTATTTCTGGCTTTTTGGCTGTATTTGGCTGTGTTTCTCTTTGTATTATCAGCTTGGAGTTTGCTGAGCTTCTTGAATCTGTGGGTTAATCTCTTTCATTTTGTTAGCCATTTCTCAGCCATTTGCCCCCCAGCAGCAGCCTCCTCTCAGAAGTCATGTATTTTGAGATTCCTGAAGACTGTGGTTTTGCATATAGGACCTGAATCCTATATGACCACATTAAAAGCATCATCGTTTCTTTTTCATCAATGACAGCCCTCGGCCTGGGCTTCATCACAAGCTTGAGCCATGTCCAGAATCAGCAAATAGACCAAAGGAAAACAAACAAACCAGCTCTTGATTGTTGACTCACCGTGACTTTCATCCTTCACTGGAGTATTAGTCCATCTGGTCTTTGTTGCTTCTACAACTATTTTATGCTCTAAGAAATGGTTTTTAAAATTTCGCTGGGTTTCTTTAGTTGTCCCCAGGTATATTGGCCTGCTATCCTCTACTAGAGCTACTTGAAAGGAGAATCTGTACAGATGTTTTTGAGTGCTTTGTCATACGCCAGATGCTCTTGCGGCTTCTAGGTGTATGGTTGCCTAGTCTAAAGTAGGTAAGACAGGCACAAACAAAATAATTCAGCATGCTGAATACTGTAATAGCAGTGTATACGGTGCTAGGAGAAAGGTGAGTATGACAGCACCACCTGTTTAGGGAATTGCAAGTTTTATCGCTTCACATGGTGCAGTTTCCATTTCAAGGGGCGAAGCAGTGAGAAATGAAGCTGATGAGATGGGCATGGGCCTGATGGTGCAGAGCCCTGTACATCGTGGGACAAAGGCATTTACACTTTGGGCAGGCTGCAAAGAGCAGGTGACGAATTTTAAGCATGGAAAAGAGTGATCCGGGTTTTTGTTTTAGAAAATTACTTACATGTCAGGGTGAAATGTGGGTTCAAGAAGGACATATACATAAGGCAAGGATTGCCAAAGAAAAAACATTATGATCAGTCCAATATTAAATAGATGATTATAAGCATCAATAGGTTTGAAAGATATTGAAGGGGTAGAACTGATGAAACTTAAGGGAAGAGTGGAATTAAGAGAGAGGTGAGGGGCTTCCTCAGTGACTCTGTGGTAAAGAATCCACCTGCCAAAGCAGGAGACACAGGTTCGGTCCCTGATCCAGAAGAACCCCACATGCCACAGAGCAACTAAGCCTGCGTGCCACAACTACTGAGCTCACCCACCATAACTACTGAAGCCTGCGAATTCTCGAACCTGTGAGCCGCAACCACCGAAGCCTGTGCGCCTAGAGTCTGTACTCTACAAGAGAAGCCACTGCAGTGAGAAGCCCAGCCACCACAATGAGGAGTAGCCCCTGCTCGCCGCAACTGTAGAAAAGCTTGGGCAGCAACGAAGACCCAGCACAGCCAAAAATAATTTTTTTTTTTTTTTTTAAAGGGAGGTGAAAGAATGCAGAGAGTCTAAGGTGTCTAGCCCAGGTGAGGACCATAACTCATGAAGGGAATAACAGCAGAAAGAGCAGATGAATTCAGTTTGGGACAGGCTGTGGTGAACTCACTTCGCTAGCTCTGTTACAGCTTTCGTCATGTAATCTGAGAACGTAGTTCCTGGGACCCCCAGGTTATCTTCCTGAAACTCCTGAGATGAATAAGACAGATGCAGAACCCCAGGCCATTGCCTTCCGTCCAGCTTTAACCAGACACTGACTTTATCAATTTTACATGCTGGGCTTCCACTTAAACTGTTCTATTTGAAGAAATTTTTCCATGCTAAAAGAAAAAAAAGTTACTAAGCAGTGTTTCCTTCTTCATTCATCTTCCCATTTTAAGTCTGTTTCGAGTCACTTATTTGAATGGAGTCCTTTGGTAGGACGTGCAGTGCTACCCTCTCTGAATCCTTGTCTGTGGCTCTGTGACCCTGATGGCTGCATCTCTTTACTATAAGTAGGGTTAGGGGGGCCACAATCCTTTATTTCTAGTCAGATGCTATTCCAGTGTCTTCTATTGCAAATGAGAAGTCCAAAGCCGGTCTTTTTGTAAGTTATTTGTTGTTTCTTCCTGAAGGCGTATGTGATTTCCCCCCTTTTATGTTTTAGTGTACAGGAATTTTACCAGAATGTGACTAGATGTGTATCCTTCAGTCTTTTCAATCTCCAGGTAAATCCTTTTGCAGCTCAGGGAAGTGTTTCAGTTGTTTATTTGTTTTAGCGCCTCCATCTGTTCTTTTTCTCCTTCTAGAATTCCCAGCTATTTTTCTGTGGGTTCTCCCAGATCTGTCCTCCAAGCCTCACATTTTGAATCTCTTTGTATATCTGCTCAGTTTTTAAGATAGCTCTACTTGATCTTCCCAGCCACTAATAGGACTGCAATGATTAACTGTCTTTTAAAAATTTTTTTTAGTAAGTTGAGCTTTCTTGGTATGGAAAGACATGTTTTTAAAATTCTAAGAAATATCTTTTTGTCTTGTAATTGAATTTCCTTATTATTGTTTTCTCAGATTTTTATCTATCTCCTTTTGTTGTTTGGGTCATGCTAAGCCCTGTCTGACTCTTTGCGACCCCGTGGACTGTAGCCCACCAGGCTCCTCTGTCCATGGGACTTCCTAGCCAAAAATACTGGAGTGGGTTGCCATTTTTCTTCTTCAGTGGGTCTTCCAAACCCAGAGATTGAACCTGTGTTTTCTGTGTTAGCAAGCGGTTTGCTTACTGCTGAGCCACCGGGGAAACCTTCTATCTCCTTTAGTTCTGTTTCTCCGAGGTTCACCACCTCAGGGGTGCTCTGCCTGCCTTTCCTACTCCTGACCTCTGTGTCTCAGTAAGTGGTTACTTCTTTCATCCTGTTGTTACAGTTCTAGTACCTCCGGATCATCGGTGTGTGAGCTGGTGCTGATGGAGTGTTGGTAGTCCTCGGCTTAGCTTCCTTAGCTTCTGGCATCCACACCTGGCATTTTGCTAGCCTGAATTAGGGAGGATTTGAGCTTCTTCCCTTCCCTGACTTCTTGGAGGTCACAGAGACCAGGAACCTCATATACCAGCAGTGCCTTTCCTCTCTTGGAACTCTGGGGACCAAACTTAAGAGAGCCTAATCATTGCTGCAGAGCCCCCTGCTGACCCCAGGGGAGAAATCCAGGACCAGCCGTCTCTGGGCTGAGCAGGTTTTGCCCACACCCACCAGGCACCACTTGCCTGCCAGCTGTATTGAGACAGGGAGAAGCAACACACACTTTTATTTAAAAAAAAAAAAAAAATTTATTTGTTTGGCTGCCTTGGGTCTTAGTTATGGCATGCAGGATCTTTATTTGCAGCATGTGGAATCTAACTCCCTGACCAGGAATCGATCCCAGGTCCCCTGCATTAGGAGTGTGGAGTCTTAGCCACTGGACCACCAGGGAAGTGCCAGCAGACACTTTCTTGTCATCATCTGTTCAGAAGCCGCCAGCAAATAGAGAGAGACACCACCAGGCTTGGTGATCTCTAAGCCTCCATGCCTGCCTTTTACAGCCACGCATATTTATGGTCTCCAGCTTCAGCTCAGTCCTCAGTACCCTGGGACCACACTTTTATGTCTTCCCAGCATGCTTTGCTTTCCCCAGAGGTAATATTGTAGACTTTTATTTCTCTCCTCAAGCCCTCTGTTTCCCCTCCTTCTTGTTCACTGTCAGCCCATGACTTTGCATTTCCCCTCATAGAGAAAAAGAGCTTCTCTTGTGTAAAGTTGCTCAGCTCCTTTGATTACCTGTAAACCTGTCTCCTTTCCTGCCTGCCTGCCGTCCACCTCTCCATCCTGCCCCAACCTCTCTTCTCCCATGGTCTCTGTGCTCATGTGTGCTCCTGGTTTTCCCATTTCTCTGGCCACTTCCTTTCATTTTGTTTTGTTTCAGTCTCACCCAGTTCTGAGTCTTCTCCTGTATTACTGGCTGCCAGGGGGCCTTTTTCAGTGAATAAAGTTGATCCAATCACCCTCTGCTTAGAACCTGTCCATGATAAGAACAGGTGTAACTAGTCCATGCTGGTAAAAGTCAGAGTAATGGTTACCTCTGGGTAAGTAACCAATGGGTAGGGGAAGTAACCAATGGGTAGGGGAAGTGGGAATTGATTGCAAAAGGGAATGAGGGAGCCTTTCAGTGTGCTGGAAATAATTCTGTATCTTATTTTGGGTAGTGTTTCATGGGCCTCTGCGTATATTGAAATTCACTGAGGTTTCTGTTCACTCCTCCCTTGAGTCTTGCCTCAAGCGTTTTCCTCCTGTGAAACCCAGGCTGTCTGTCTGAGTGTTAAGACATGTAGGTCTTCCAGGCTCATGTAGGACGGTAAGCACAGGTCTGTCCTAGCTCTTCATAGACCATGTTATCACTGTGTATCTGCTGCCCTCACTGGACTGGGAGCTCCCGAAGACCAGGAACCGGCTCTTTTCCCTTCCGTTGCTCCCCCAGCACCTCGTGCAGTGACTGGCACGTAGGCCCCCGCTG
This sequence comes from Muntiacus reevesi, assembly GCF_963930625.1. Taxonomy (NCBI): domain Eukaryota; kingdom Metazoa; phylum Chordata; class Mammalia; order Artiodactyla; family Cervidae; genus Muntiacus; species Muntiacus reevesi. The sequence continues at coordinate 65,158,663 of NC_089250.1, read as the reverse complement.
AATGTCTGCTGATGAGTGCGAGTTCACTTTGTATGTGCTCTGAGCTTGGCCTTCTGTACTGAAAAGTCTCCTTCCCTCCAGCCTGCAGGATGTTTCCTCAGTGAGAGGAAGGCTGTTGCACAATGGCGGTGTTTGATACCCCAGAGGAGGCCTTCGGTGTCTTGCGTCCGGTCTGCGTTCAGCTCACCAAGACGCAGACGGTGGAGAACGTGGAGCGTCTGCAGGCCCAGTTACAAGCCGTGAGTGACTCTGCCCTTCAGGAACTTCAGCAGTACATCCTCTTCCCTTTGCGATTTACCTTGAAGACGCCAGGCCCCAAAAGAGAGCGCTTGATCCAGAGCGTGGTGGAATGCATCACCTTTGTCCTCTCTTCAACATGCATCAGGGAACAAGACCTCCTCCAGGAACTCTTCTCGGAGCTCTCTGCCTGCCTGTATTCGCCCGGCTCCCAGAAACCCGCGGCTGTGTCCGAGGAGCTGAAACTGGCTGTGATCCAGGGCCTCAGCACATTGATGCACTCGGCTTATGGGGACATCCTTCTGACTTTTTATGAGCCCTCCATTCTGCCTCGCTTAGGATTTGCTGTATCTTTGCTGTTGGGCCTCGCAGAACAGGAGAAATCCAAGGAAATTAAAATGGCTGCCTTAACATGTTTGCGGGTTCTGCTCTTTCAGTGTGACTGTCAGGACCATCCCCGCGCCTTGGATGAGCTTCAGCAGAAGCAGCTGGGGGATCTGTTTGCTTCCTTTTTACCTGGACTCTCCACGACCCTGACCAGAGTCATCACAGGAGACTTCAAACAGGGGCACAGCATCGTCGTGTCTTCCCTCAAGGTCTTTTATGAGACAGTGAGTTTCATTATGGCTGATGACCAGCTCGGAAGGGTCTCAGAGGTCCCGGTGAAGCCTGCCGTGGAGCGCAGAGTAGCGGAGCTGATGGTTCACAGGGAAGCAAACTGGGTAAAAAATACTGGTGACAAGTTGACCATCCTTATTAAAAAGATAACGGAGTGCATTTCAGTCCACCCACACTGGAAGGTCAGGCTGGAGCTGATAGACTTTGTCGAGGCCCTCCTCTTGAAGTGCAGTCGGTCACTGATCGAGTCGGCTGGTCCCCTTCTGAAGGCCCTGGTGAGTCTGGTCAACGATGAGAGTCCTGACGTCCAAGCCCAGTGCAATAAAGCCCTGAGGCGTTTTGCAGACGAGAAGGTGGTGGTGGGCAGCAGAGCCTTCGCTGACGTCCTGTCAGAAAACCTGCACTCCCTGGCCACATCCCTTCCCCGCCTGATGCGCTCCCAGGACGACCAGGGCCGGTTCTCTACTCTCTCCCTGTTACTCGGGTACCTGAAACTCTTGGGCCCCAAGGTGGACTTCGTCCTCAACTCTGTGGCCCACCTCCAGCGCCTTTCCAAAGCGCTCATCCAAGTTCTGGAGTTAGACGTGGCCGACGTCAAAATTGTTGAAGAGCGGCGCTGGAACTCCGAACATCTGGGCGCTTCTCCAGAGACTCCAGCCGCGCGGCCCTGGGCTCAAATGCAGAGGAGATATTTCCGCTTCTTCACCGACGAGAGGGTTTTTCTGCTCTTGAGGCAGGTTTGTCAGCTGCTTGGTTTCTATGGGAACCTCTACCTGCTCGTGGATCACTTTATGGAACTGTACCACGAGTCCGTGGTGTACCGGAAGCAGGCCGCCATGATCCTGAATGAACTGGTCGTGGGAGCTGCTGGGCTGGGGGTGGAGAATCTCCATGAAAAACACACTCCAGCCGACCCGGAGGAGCTGAGGGAGATCGTGACCTCCATACTTGAAGTATACACGAGCCAAGAAAACTGGTATTTGGTCACTTGCGTGGAAACTGAAGACGTGGGAGAGGAGCTGACGATGAAGCGGGCGGGCCTTCAGGCCCTGGCTTCTGGCGCACACACCTGCCAGCCTTCCTCTCCTCCCACGTTCTCAAAGCTGAGCCCCACCGTCTGCTCCATGAACAGCAGCATCTGGCAGGTATGCATCCAACTGGAAGGGGTCGGCCACTTCGCACACGCGCTGGGGAGGGACTTCCGTTTGCTCCTGATGTCAGCGCTCTACCCAGTGCTGGAGAAGGCTGGGGACCAAACCCTGCTCGTCAGTCAGGCGGCCATCGGCACCATGAGGGACATCTGCCAGGCTTGCGGCTACGACTCGCTGCAGCACCTGATCAATGAGAATTCCGACTATTTGGTGAATGGGATCTCTTTAAACCTGCGTCATCTCACACTGCACCCCCACACCCCGAAGGTCCTGGAAGTCATGCTGCAGAACTCGGATGCGAGCCTGCTTCCTTTGGTGGCAGACGTGGTTCAAGATGTCTTGGCCACCCTGGACCAAATTTATGATAAGAGAGCTGCGACTTTTGTCAGCGTCCTGCACGCTCTGATGGCAGCGTTAGGTAAGTTGAGAGCCCTTTTTAATGCGGATGGGAGGAAAGGACTAGTATCCTTGTTTGCTGCATCTTGTTTTTGTTTGTTTGTTTGTTTATTTGTGGTTATGCTATGGAGGACATTATTTCGTTATTTGTATAGTTGGTTATCTGATCCCACGTGTTACGCTAGGGTTCCATTGCTTATGTTCTTATGCTTGTAATAGTCTCTTCTATCCCAACAGGCTCAGTGCTCCTGCTCTATCCCAGGGATATGAACCCTGCCCACTAAATGTAAACGTTATTTTATTTTACAGAGAAGGAGAGCTAAAGTTCAGTGAACTCCTATTTAGCCGAGGTCACACAATTAATAAGGAGGAAAGTCAAGATTTATGATGATTTTGTTCTCTTCAATATACCAGACTGCTTCTGACAGTATTTAGAGTTAGCAGTATCTTTGCTAATGTAGAACAGAACTAGCATGAATTATTCAGTCCACAGATAATCCAGAACAGTACTGTCCAATAGAGCTTTCTATGATGGTAGGAATGTTCTATACCTGTTCTGTCCAGTACAGTAACTACATGCAGCAAGTGCAAAGGAGGGACCGAATTATTTTTATTTAAATAGCCACACATAGCTAGCGACTGCCACGTCAGAGCAGGCCTAGAAACTTTCCTTTAACCTTTCAATTGTATGAGTTAGTTTGGATTTCTCTCCATCCCTTTGAACTTGTTGGGTATCTGTTGGAGGTATTAACCACCATTAAAATGGCAGAGTTTTTGGACTCTAAGAAAAAGAATCCCTCCACTGGATAGTCCATCTTTGCATGAAAAAAAAACCAAAAAACCAAAAAACGAGCTATTATACATGAGCTCCTTTTATCCAAAGAACATACATCCAGTGTTTATTTCAGTACTGCTAGTAGCCACCAAAGTAGGTGGAAAGGTCGCTGACCTCATTTTGTCAGCTGACAAAGCCAAGACCACATAAGAAAAGTTTCTCAAGGAAGATGACTGAACAGGGGCAGTCCTCTGCCCTGTAGCTGATACCGCTTCCAGTGTTCATTCATGAACATGCAATGTAAATGTTCTTTAATTCTTTCATTAAATAAAGGGTGGCTGTTAGATGTCAGACACTGTGCTAAATAATCAGGGTACATCAGTGAACAAGACGGATAAACTCTAGGAGCTTTTCTGCTACTGTGAGAGGGTAACAGGAACAATAGCAGAGTGGTCAGGGAGGGCTTCTCAGAAGAAGGGACATTATAACCATGACCCAGAGTTTGAGAAAGGCTCATCTTGGAGCTATCATGTCCTTTTCAGGGTTTTTAAGAATATTCGGCCAAGCAAATAGCAGGTGCAAAGGCCTGGAGGGAAGAAAGGGCTTGGGGTCTTTGGAGAATGGGAGAGAGGTCACTGTGGAGAGAGTGACACCAGATGATATTGAAAGGGTGGGTAAATGTGAATCCCACAGGCCTTGTAGACCAAAGGAAGGAGTAGGGGCTGTATTTTGCAACCATGAAGAAGCCTGCATCCTGGGCTAGTCACTGGGAAAGCAGCGATGACCAAGGAGAACCTGGTCCCTGCCCTCGTGGAAGTGCAGCTAACACTGGCTGATTATTTATAGATTTTAGATTATGATCGGCTTCCATGGCCCAAATATTCCAGGGCCCAGACTCCTGCCCTTAGTGCTTTGGCGAACTCTACTATGTCTTAATTTGAGTTTTAAAAAAATGTATTTAAAAAATAAATAAATAAAGATAAAAAACATATTAAGAAAAGGCCTATTAAAAATATCCTCGGGGACGTCCCTGACAGTCTAGCAGTTAAGACTCCATGCATCCAACGCTGGGGTCACAGGTATGATCTCTGGTTGAAGAACTAAGATCTCAGATGCTGTGCAGCATACACACACTCATGATAGTTGTGCCTGCTCAACTGTGTCAGACTCTTTGTGACCCTTTGGACTGTAGCCCGCCATGCTCCTCTGTCCATGGGATTATTCAGGCAAGAATATTAGAGTGGGTCACCATTTCCTCCTCTAGGGGATCTTTTGGACCCAGGGATCGAACCTCCTTCTTCCTGTGTCTCCTGCATTGCTGATGGATTCTTTATCTGCTGAGCCATTGAGAAAAGCCAAAGTATGTTAGTCACTCAGTCATGTCTGAATCTTTTCAACCTCATGGACTATAACCTGCCAGGCTCCTCTGTCTATGGAATTTTATATATATGCATCAGGGTCTTTTCCAATGAGTCAACTCTTCGCATGAGGTGGCCAAAGTACTGGAGTTTCAGCTTCAGCATCAGTCCTTTCGGTGAACACCCAGGACTAATTTCCTTTAAGATGGACTGGTTGGGTCTCCTTGCAGTCCAAGGGACTCTCAAGAGTCTTCTCCAACACCACAGTTCAAAAGCATCAATTTTTTGGTGCTCAGCTTTCTTCACAGTCCAACTCTCACATCCATACATGACCACTGGAAAAACCATAGCCTTGACCAGACGGACCTTTGTTGGCAAAATAATGTCTCTGCTTTTTAACATGCCATCTAGGATGGACAGGGATGCTTGGTGTGCTGTGATTCATGGGGTCGCAAAGAGTCGGACACGACGGAGTGACTAAACTGAACTGAACTGATATATATATATATTCTCTCAGGAGATATCTCATTTTGGGCCTTGAAAATGGAATTGCCTTGGATTGCCAGTGTCTTTGATCATTTCTAAAGGAGGAATCCTGTATAGCACCCTTTCCTTAAATTGTAGGAAGGAAAATGAGGATGGCAAAAGCTTGACTTGAAAACATCCTAGGAAAAGCTGCGAAAGTGGGGATAGCTATTCCAGAAGTTTCAAAATAACCCAGACAACACTTGCATTTTGAATGGTAAGCAGTCCTGTGGGGAACGGATCAGCCCTGGATGAAGCAAAGTAGCACTGTCTGCTGGCCTTTCTTCTTGTCATCGAATTGTCTAACGATGGTCACATTCTCTTAAGATGGGAGTGGAAGTGTGGTCTCAGGGAACTTGCGAAAGATTTTAAAAGAACCCAGTATGCCTTTCAGGAAACCGAGTTACTATAAGCACAGCGTTTCACACTCATTGACTAAAAAGCCCTAAGGTTCCATAGTGAAGGCAAGAACTGTCAGTTAAATTACTGCTTAGCACCAGCTACTGGTTGACTGATTATTTGTAACAGCAACAACAACAAAAAAATGAATCTCTTTGAAAAATGAGAAAGCATCCGTGCCACACACCTTGGCCCCCGAAGGACACACCACATCCACACACGGGGCTGCTACATTGTTTTGATGGCCGCATAGTGTTCTGTTAAGCGGCTGCACCATGATTTAAGCAGTTCTTTCTTGGTGGGCATTTTGTTTGCTCTGATCTTTTTGCTCCCCTCAAAAAATGCTTCAGTGAGTATCTTTGTAGATCATTTTGGACATGTCTAAGTGTATCTGTAGTGTAAAGTCCTAAGGCAATTGCTGGCTTAGAGAGTGTTACATTTAAGTCTTTGATAGAGAGATACAGTTTCAAATTGCTCTGTAAAGAGGTTACACCAATTTAAACTCCCATCAGCAGTATAAGAGAACTGCCAATTTTGCCACCCCCTCACCCACCCTGTATATTACCTTAGCTTTTTGATCTTTGCTAATCCAGTAGGAGAAAAATTGCACCTTATTATAGCTTAATTTGCATTAAGAGTGAGGTTGAGCTTCTTTTCGTATGTTTAAAACCCATTTGTGAACAAAGACTTTTTAACGTCTGGCAGTAGCCTTAAATCTAGAAAATAATCTTCGCAGCGTGTCTGCTTTCAGCAGTGTAAATGCTGGGTACTGGCTTTAACCCATTGGGAATGCAGTCCTTCAGACTACAGTAAGGACAGGTTTACATCAGGGCATCAAAGCATTGGCATAATCGATCCCTTCATGTAGGAACCTTCAAATACTGGACCAGGAGTTCTCATGTCCAGCATCTGCTCTCTGCCACTCCCAGTTACCTGGCCCTGGCATAGCCCATCTGCTATTGCTGTGACTCTTTGCAGATGCTCCTTGATGGAAAGGAGATTGTTGCTGTTGCTGTTTTAGTTGCTAAGTTGTGTCTGACTGTTTGTGACCGCATGGACCGCAACCCAGTAGGCTCCTCTGCCCATGGGATGTCCCAGGCAAGAATACTGGAGCGGGTTGTCATTTCCGTCTCCAGGGAATCTTCCTGACCCAGGGATTGAACCCACGTCTCCTCCTTTGGCAGGTGGATTCTTTCCTGCTCAGCCACCAGGGAAGCAGAAAGGAGATTAGCAGGTGCCAAAGGTCATCAGAGACTTTGCCCTGCTGTCTGCAAAAGGAGGACAAAAATTCAGGCTACCGGGCTTTCTTATTGTTTTATTCTTTAAGTATGAAGTGCCATTTTTGAAATGAAGCCCTGGGGGGCCCCAATATATAAAAAGAGTTTAAACTAGAGCAGTGCTGGCCACAGAAGGGATAGAAACCCTGTTCCCACGCTTTAACCTGCTGTCTCTGGGTGCCCTTCCTCTTGTGACCCTGAGACATTTCCCCAGAGCCGTAGGGCTCCTCAAGGCACAGTTTGAAAACCCCTGATTCGGTACCATTTGAAGCTTATTCCGTGGTGACACATCAAAAGTATTGGAGGATCACTGACGAAGGAAAAGCTTTGGAGAGAAAATGCCAGCCTTCTGAAGCATTTTGTATCAAATACCTGTGTGAGACTTGTTAGTTCTCAAGGCTCTGCTGAACCTCTCTTCTGCTGATGAGCGATGTAGTCTGCACTCAGAATTTTGTCTCTTGTAGCTGTCCTTCAGTCTAGCATATATACTCATTCAGCATGTATTTTGAGCGTCCACTCCATGCTGGGCAGATTGGCTTTCCAGGGGTGATCACTGGACCACAGTGTCTTATGGGAGATTCAGACACTAAACAGTACATGCAAGGTAAATACAGTAACTGCAAATGGTGATGAGTTGAAATGAAAGAACATGTCTAAGATAGCATGTAAGAGACCGAAGTTGGGATGGTACAGGAGTCAAGGGATGGCTTTACTGGGCAAGGTGTATTTGTATTGAGACATGAAAAGTGAGTTGGAATTAACCAGATGTGACACAGGGGGTGAAAGTATTCCAGACAACTTACAGAAGTTCCCAGGCAGGAGGGCACCTGACAGATTGGAGGAACCGGAAGATGGTCAGTGAATAGGCAGCCAGGAGTGGATAGAAGAGCAGGTTGCAGAGACAGGTAGAGACTGGATCCTGTGGGGGGCACATGGGCCATAGCAAAGAGCTTATTCTAGTTAGAAGGTACTAATGCCTATTGTCAATGACCAAGGTGATCATTATAACACTTTATTTACAGCTCAGTGGTTCCCAGATGCTGGTCATCTCGGGCAACTCCAGGAGCAAAGTATAGGGGAAGAGGGAAGTCCTTTGAGCCAGAGACCATCAAGTCTCGAGAAAGGCCTTGAGAACCCCACAACAGCCGAAGACATCGAACAGTTCGTGCTGAACTACCTCAAGGAAAAGGATGTGGCAGCTGGGAACGTCTCAGATCTTGATAATGAAGACGGTAACTATCATTTATTTTAGCTTCAAGTGTTTTGTTTGTTTTTTTTCCTTTCTTTTTGAAGCAGGTTATTATAAAAACAATGAAACATTATAGAAAGTTTGGAAATAAGAAGCGTCATTCATAAGCCCACCATGCTAATGTAGGCATTCTCACTTTGTGTGTTGTCTTTTTCCATCATTTTCTGTTGCAAGCCTGTTTTTATTTGATCGCAGCCACAGTTGAAATGTATGATACCCTTTTTGCATTTAGTTATATAAGAAGGAGATCTTCACGTTGCTATGGAGTTTTCATAATTAATGTTTTAATAGCTGCTACTAAGCATCCATTCCCCTGTGGGAAGTTTAGGTTGCTTCTAGCTTTCCACTCTGATAAACAGTGCTGCAGTGTATGATTCTGTGCATGTGACCTTTTCCTTCCTTTTGCATATTTCTTTATAAATCCCAGAAGTGGGATTTCTAGGTCAAGGATACGAACATTATTTTACGCCTGCCGAATTGCCTTCCAAAAAGGTTGTGTCAATTTATGCCTTCCCTTCAGCAGTACAGGATTAATACTGGTTTAACCACAGCCTTGCCAACAACGGCTGTCATCAGTTTTATTTCTCGCTGGTTCTGGTTATTTCAGTTTGCATGTCTTTGATCACTAGAGAGGTCGAACATCTTTCTGCACGCATCTTTCCTAACAGTTTTTTCTTTCTTTATGCCCATTATCTTTTCATATACTTTGTCCATTTATTTTATTTATTGGTAGGAGGAGATTCCAGTATTTTTCTTACCAACAGATATGATAAAGGAGAAGGGAGTTTAGGCTAGTTGAAACTCTGGCCTGTTGTTTTATTCACAAGCTCAATCTGGAGCTTCAGGTCATGGAAGGATTAATAAATTATTAGAATCTCCTCTGCAAACGTAAAATGCCAAGTCATAATGAGCTTGGTGGTCTCAGAACTATCCTAAATCGAACTGAGTCCCAAATTAGTTTGTTAGGTTGGAGTTGAGCAGATTTCTCTCTTTTTTTTTGGCAGTCTCTACTCTGAGGCTCTGGTGAACCGAAGCCAATATTTTTTTCAGGATAACAGGAAATAGTAGTTCAGTGCAGCTAACTACAACAAATTCCTTCTAAATAGCAGGGAAGCATCACAACCAAGTAAAAATCTATGCAGAGCTGAGTTGTTTTTCTCTCCAGAAACAGACTTTTCTGATCAGAAATCTATCCGGCTTTTTCGTCTCCGTTTTGTTTCTGGAGCCAACCCAATCCTTGTAAACTGCACCCCTTGCACCATGAAAGAGAGGCATCTTGATCCCTGGTAATCCAGATTGGCCATTCCTGTTTGAAATTCTAGCATTGTCCCTGAATCCATTCTTTCATGATTAGGAACTTCTGGTTCTAGTTGATGTTCGCCAGAAGCAGAGTGAATGAATCAAATCTTTCTTACAATAGCAAGAACCCACAGCTCTCAAATAGCATTCCACAGCAGGTGAGTTTCAAACAAGCAGTCCTCCTCCTGAAGCAGAGTACAGCCTTGTCCTTATCATTGTCACTCATCAAGTACACACCACACACTTGGCATTATAAGGAATGTTTAGATTGACAGTGGTTTGACATGGGTTTTTTGTTTTAGCCATAAGTGCCCCTTGGGTATCTGAGGCCCCTTTTGCCAGGAAATCCAAGCATCCTATAAACACATTTTCCTTTATCTTTTCAGCATTGTTAGAGACAGATGTGAACTCTTAAGATTCTGTTTTTCCAGCAGAGGAAACTGAAATGGAAGAAAGTTAGGGGAGCAATACTCAGCTCCATGGAAATGAGCACGGCTGATATTGAGGATTGTGGGGGGCGGGGGGGCGGGGAGGATAGAGGCTATAAGCAGAGGGAGGAAGAATTTCAGGGGAGGAATTTTGGTCTGGGTTTCATGCTACTCAAGTGTTTTTTGTTTTAATTTACAAACTTACACTTATTTCATGCACTGTATCACTCCAGGCAGTGAAAATAAATAAATAACTGGTGACATTCATCTCATTTAATTCTCTCAACAAGCCAATGAGATATACATGCTTTATCCCTATTTTTTTCAGATGAGGTAACATGGGGTGAGAGGAGTTGCTAGTAGGATGTGGAGGCAAGACTAGTCCTCTGACCAAACCCCATCATTGTATATTGCACCAAGCTGCCCTGGTGTTATCTCTCATACCAGGATGTACAAGGCTTGATCTTGGCCCTCAAAAGAGCTTCCAGACATGTACCCCATTAGTCAAAAGGAGAGGAAAGAGAAAAAGGGCCAGAGGCCCACCGGGGAACTGCCCAGCCTCAGGGCTCCCAATTAGAACCTTGCCGTCTTATGTTTTTATTTTAAATATTTATGAATGGCAACTTAGAAAAGGCTAACAGTATAGGGAAAAAATAAAAGTCATTATCTCGTGACCCCATCTCTGTTAATATTTTGTACTTCTTCCTGTCTTTATATAATAGCACTCACACTGTATATGCAATTTTGTATCCTGCTTTTCTCTGTTTAACACAATGTTATTTCATAGCCCTTGATAAACACAAATTTTCAGGCCTTCATAACATGCCATTCATTCTATGGATCATACCATGGTTTATATAACCACCCCCCTACAGTGGACATGGATGGTTTCCCCCCAGTTTTTAGCTGTTAGAGGTAATGCTTTGGTGAATATCTTGACCCAGAGCTTGACCCACCCTTTTTACATGGTTTCCTTGGGATCAGTTCCTTGACATTTTCCCTCTAAAGTCTTACTCCAGATCTGAGGTTGGGAGGTTAAGTTGAGCTGCGGCATCTCTCAGAAAACACTGCCCCCAGTTATGCTTTTTTTCCAGAGGAGCAGTCAGACCCTCCCGTAGTGGAGGGGGATGACACCGGTCCCCATGTGGAGCCACCACTGCCAGTGCAGATCCAAATAGCCACGGACGTGATGGAGCGCTGCATCCACTTGATGTCAGATAAAAGCCTGAAAATCCGCTTGAAGGTCAGTGTGCAGCTCTACCCCTGCGTTCCCAGAGCAGCGGGATGAGGTTTGGTCTGCGGGCAGTGACTGCAGGGTGAGCAGGAGCCGCCCTTATCTCCAGTGCATGTGCGGTGGCCAAGAGAAGGCCTCAGGAGGAATTTATCTGCGGGATGCCATCTTAGTCTTTCTGTATCGACCCAGATGCCAAAAGGGAGCCGAGTCCCCTTGATGGAATTAAAAAGCACAAAGTTTCAGAGTCATCGCGTCTCCAAGGGAAAAAAAAAAAGTCACATGCTTTGGGAAGGATATCATTTTCTGTGCTGACTTAATGCGGGACACAGGTTTTAATACTTTAAAGTGGTCATTCTTCCAAGCCTGACTGTAGCCCTTATCTCTTTTTCCGCTTCCATTCTCATCCTAGGCCAAGCATCAACACTTTTCTTAATCTTACATCCTCGCTTGCTGGCAGTTTCTGAAGCAGCCTCCCCATCAGCAAGGACTTAAACTATACAGTAGTGATTCCGATAACAGGCCGAGGGGGTGGGGATGGGGTGAGCATGGGGGTCACAGCTTTCAGATCACCTGGGGGCAGATCTGACACCCACAGGAAAGCACAGCCTGACCCACTCCTCCATACCCCCAAGCAGGAGTGAGAAACACAGCCGCCTGAGGCAGTGTTTCTGATAGCGATCAGAGCACTTCGCCCTGACCAGGGACAGTGGGCTGGGAAACTCTGGCCCACAGATTACTTCAAACTTCATCATCTGGGTTTTGTGGGACTTGTTTAGTCTTCCCAGAGATACTTTTTAGTATTTTCTGTTCCATTCAAGAGTTACTTTTCAGGTGCCTTTTGTTAGCGGTGTCTGGTTGATACATTAACAAAGTGTCTTCCCTCTTCTGGACACTTTGTAGCAGCCATGTGTGAAAGTGAAAGTGGATCAGTCATGTCAGACTCTTTGTGACCCCATGGCTTATACAGTCCATGGAATTCTCCAGGCCAGAATACTGGAGAAGGTAGCCTTTCCCTTCTCCGAGGGATCTTCCCAACCCAGGAAATGAACCCAGGTCTCCCGCATTGCAGGCGGATTCTCTACCAGCTGAGCCACAAGGGAAGCCCAGCAGTCATGTAACCACTGTAGCTATGGAGAGCGTCAGCCCTGGAATCAGATCGACATACCCAAGTTCAAATCCTGCCTCTGTCCCTCATGTCACCTGGAGTAAATCAGTGTACCTTTTTGAGCATCTTCTGGTTCATCTGTAATGTAGACATGATAGTACCTACCTCACTGAGTTATTTGCTATAAAGAAAAAACAGCATCAGGTGTGGCATTTATACTCATTCATTTATTCACTCAGCGCTTATTCAGGACTGCTACAGATCAGGCAGAGGGTATGTAGAAGGAAATGAAGCAGACACGATCCCTGTCTTCATGGAAATTTCTGTGTCTCGAGGGGAAAGAGGTGATGCAAAAATACACACATGTACGTGGAGAAAATGCTGTGAAGATAGGAAGAGGTTCTGTGATAGAAAATTCTCCCCTGCAGTAAGCGTATTTGGGAACCTACTCTTCCCATGGCCTATTGAATAAGAGGGAGCTTATGTTCCAATTTAGAACAGTTTGTTGGGTGACGTTTAAGCTTATAGGATGAGAAGGAACCAGCCCTACAGGGGCAAAAGGGAGAGGAAGAACATTCCAGGCAGAAGGGGGAAAACCTGCATCTTTGAGTCAATGACGTATGATGTAACTTGCCCAGTTAGTGCCAGAGCACACATCCAAAGCCAGTCAGCGATCCCAAAGCCATTTCCCCCTGAGTACTACGCTGCTCTCCTGAGGTTTCTCTTCTTCCCCTAACTATTCGGCCCTCAAGGGCAGGGCCTGTTTTGTTCTCGGTTTCTGTTCCAATCCTCCTATGACCAGCACACCCTAGGCATCCAATCTGGGTTTCCTGCAGACCTCATTCTGTCTTCCTGACTCACATGTGTGCCCTCATCTCCTCTCTGCTGGGGGGAAGCCTACCCTGGTGATCACGGCGACCGCTGCCTGTGGCCCTGAGCAGGCCGTCTGTCTTCAGTGAACTTTGAGACCTGAGAGATCAGGAGACATATTTTCAGAAAAGGTAAAAAAACCGGATTGACATCTAGGCTATCCCAGACCTCTCTTGTGAGGTCGACCTGTGTCCCAGCTGCCTACTTGATCTCTCTGCTTAGAGGTAACAGAACCCGATCTCCCTCTTCCCTCCCAGCTTTTTCCTCCTCCCCTGTTCTTGTCTCATAAAGCTGCACCTGCATCTATTCAGTTGCTAAGCCTGAATCCAAGCAGCTCTTTTTAATACTTCTCTTCACTTCCCCAAAGAGCATGTCCTTCAGCAATTTAAGCCATTTCATCTCCAAAACAGATCTCAAAAGCTTCACATCCCTGCCTCTGTCTCCACCATGTGGCCGCGTGACTCCACCCCCACGCCACCCAAGTGGATGTACATCTTAGCTTCCTCCAGTGCCTCCTCACTTCTCACTCCCACTTCAAGTCCCCTCTCCACTCAACAGCCAGAGTGACCTTTTTAAAACATGAATTGTATCATATCATGTTCCTGAACATTCCCCTGGCTCCCCACCGCATTTAGTACCAGATAAAAAAGTCTTAACGTGATGCCTCCATGGTCCAGCCCCATCTTACCCCTCCTCTGTCATGCTCCATGCTGCCCTGCTCTAGTTTCTTTTTCTTTATTCATTTATTTGGGTGTGCTGGGTCTTAGTTGCTGCATGCGAGATCTTTGTTGTATCATGTAAGATCTAGTTTCCTGACCAGGCATCAAACCCAAGCATCCTGCATTGGGAGTGCCGAGCCTTGGCCACTGGACCACCAGGGAAGTAAGTCGAAACTCTTCTGCTTTTTATGTGACTAGCTCCTGGTCATCCTTTATGCCTCCTTGTGGAAGTTCCTACCTTGTTTCTGCCTTGCTCATCTCCTTACAGCAACCTTGCAAGGAAGATACATCCCCTCTTTTGACAGAGGAGGAAGCCGGCCTAGCAGCCCTCCCAGCAGTTTGTATGGTGTAGATCCCTCCCTTTAGTGTCTTTGCATTTCTCCCTTGACTTTGTCCTTCGTAGCACTCGTCACAGTTGGCAATCATTCATCCCTTTATTTGTCTTAGCTAAGGTCTAAGACCTTGGATCTTTCCCCAGTTGACCATAAGCCCCCCATGAAGACAAGGAAACATATATTTTGAACATACGTATTTTGTCCCTGTGTGCTTCCCACCCAGTATACCTCGCCAGTGCTTGGCATATAGTCAGGAACTCATGAATATTTATTTGACTCTGGAGTGTGTAAGCTTTATTCTTTTTAAGTGGCGACTTGATCGCAGGTATTTGGTTTCAAGCCTTGACGGTCTTCTGCAATCACGTCCTCTCCCCTTTCAGGTCCTGGATGTGCTGGATCTGTGTGTGGTTGTTCTGCAGTCCCACAAGAACCAGCTGCTTCCCTTGGCTCATCGGGCCTGGCCCTCGCTCGTGCACCGACTCACCAACGATGACCCCCTGGCGGTGCTCAGAGCCTTCAAGGTACCGCACCGGTGCCCAACTGCCGTCAGTCACAGGGATTGGGGGATGTAAGCTGGAAGCTCAGCAGTGTTTTGGGGGGATTGGTTCTCCTTTTATCTGATGTGACCTACTATACCTTGAAGAAAGTACAGAAAAATAAGAAAAGCACAGAGAAAAAAAAATGAAAGTTTCCTTTTGAATTTGAAGCAGAATGAATGAACTAGTAGATGAAAGGGCCACCAGGATCCAGTGAGCACCTCCTGTGCCCCAGGCAGCATGCTTGTCAGTTCTCCACGGTTGAGTTCATCTCCTTACAACACCCTTGCAAGGAAGAGACTGACATCCCCATCTTTGACAGAGCAGGAGACAAGCCCAGAGATGTTGAGGAACTTTCTCAAGATCACACAGCTAGGGACTTCCCTGGTGGTCCAGTGGTTAAGAATCCGCCTGCCAATGCAGGAGACACAGGTTCAATTCCTGGCCCCGGAAGATCCCACATACCTCAGGGCAGCTAAGCCTGTGTGCCACAACTACTGAACCCACACTTTAGGGCCCACCGCTGCACAAGAGGAGCCACCACAATGAGAAGCCCACACACCACAACAAGAGAGTAGCCCCCCCGCTCACCACAACTAGAGAAAGCCCTCACACAGCAGTAAAGACCCAGCACAGTAAAAAATCAAAACAAAGATCACACAGATCGTAAGTGATAGAACCTGAATCTGTGAGTTCATGCCCACGTTCTGTGCGTGGCACAACTCTTTGTTGTGAAGGTGGGCAAGTCAAGGTGAAGAGGCCAAGGGTCTGCAGGCTAGCAGTGGGCACCCTCTATCCAGCTGGGCAGCTCTGGACAAAGCTCATGGCCACCTAGCCCACCTTTCTCATAGTTGTTGTTGTCGAGGATAAAGTGAGACTATTTGGTGAAATGCTTTGAAAAGGTAAAAGCCCTCTGTGTATGCATGGTATTATTCTCCCTGGCTTAGTTTGGCGTATGTTAGCACACATATTTTGGCTTATTTATTTATATCCTTCCTTGTTCTAAAAAGCACTTAAGGCAGCTTACAGAGATACATTTACCGTGGCAAGCTAACATAAATTAGAAGTGGGTGAGCAAGATAAGGCAAAGAAAAAAAGATGTGTAGGGATATAAAATGAAGCCAGGGATGCAACTGATATACTTGGCAAAAATATATTGTGTTTCTGTAAGATTCTTCAACATATACTGGACCAAAATGCAAGCTTACATTGACAACATACAAAATTGTTAACATATTTTCAAAAGCAAAATGTGCAAAGTGATACACGTGTGTTGACGGTGGGGCGGGGTGGGGAGAGAAAGTGAGAGGGAAGGAGGGAAGTTAGGGTAAGGGAGGAGGAAGGAGGTCTTGCTCAAATCGTACTCATCAGTGCTGTTTCCTTTAAGAAAATTAATAGGTTATCTGCAATGACAGCAAGTGCGGAAAAACGAAAAAATATAAAGGTGTGTGCACTGTATCTGAGCCCGCTTTCCCACTGGTGACCCTTGAGCTCCGTCAGGCCTTGTGCAGCCCAGCTGAGGGCCCTGAAATAAGTGCCTCATTCTCTACGAAGTCGGCAAGTGCTGTCGGTGCTGGATATGCCTTGCTTACCAATTTTTAAAGAAATTCTTATTATCCTGTACAGTCAGTCCTGTGCAGTGGGGCAAAACCTTTCAATATGTTCTGCTAGAGAAAGTTTAAAACGAGACATGCAAAGAGACTGCCTGTTGTGCAAGTTGGAATGAGGAGGATGTACATAAGAGATTGTGCCAGGGAACAGAAGGAACTCTGACTCAGCTCTGCCCACCGGGGTCCCTGCCCAGACCCAGCCAAGGACCTCAGCCAGTCACTGCCCTCCCGACGCCTGCACATGGCAGCAGCGGAGCTGGGCCTGGGCTCTGGGGCCTCTTTGTGTGTGTTCAGCCAGCTAGAGTTAAAAACCACAAGTCTTTCCTTCAAGGGCTGTTAGGAAGATTCAAGAAATGATCTATGTGAACTGCTTTAAGCTCTTGGGGTTTTTTTTTTTTTTTTAATAAAAAAGGAAGGAAAATCCAGGTATTAACCAAATTATTCATCCAACCCAAGATTCCTTTGAATTATTCTCCACGTAATCTGTATTTATGGATAGAAGCAGCCATGCCTCAGGAACAGAGACCTCCGAATTCATAACTGTCAGAATCACAAACCGTGGGCAAGGAATTAACAGCAATAATTCTATTTTTTTTTTTTCCCCAAGCAGAGACTGAGATGAAATTGAATTACCAAACATTCTCTTAAGCGCTCTTGCTGCCTTCGCGATGTTCAGTCAGTGGGTTGGGGATTGTTTCCGCAGGTTTTGCGTACCCTGGGAGGCAAGTGTGGCGATTTTCTAAGGAACCGGTTCTGCAAAGATGTCTTGCCAAAGCTGGCTGGCTCTTTAGTCAGCCAGGCTCCCGTCAGTGCCAGAGCTGGACCAGTTTACTCCCACACGCTGGCCTTCAAGTTGCAGCTGGCCGTCTTACAAGGCCTGGGCCCCCTCTGTGAGAGACTGGACCTCGGTAGGTACCAGCCAGTTTCGCCTGGACCCACACCCCATCCTCTCTGTCTCACCCCCTCTGTTGCCCTCTTTACTTGGTCCTGCTCCCCTCATCTCCCTTCCTGTGCACATCCTTTCATCTCACTTCGGCCTCATTTATCCATTTACCTTGCTGTGTTTTCTGACTTGGGGATGGAGTACAGAGCCCATGCATCTTGCCGAGCTGTTCCAGTTTCATCCAACAGCAGTGGGTTACTGCTCATCCCCGGTGAAGTCTGAGGGCCAACGCTTGTTTTGTTTTTCCTCTCTGCAGGTGAGGGTGACCTGAATACAGTGGCGGATGCCTGCTTGATTTACCTCAGTGCCAAGCAGCCCGTGAAATTACAGGAGGCGGCCAGGAGGTACGTCTGCTTGATCACCCACATCTCTTTTACGTTTGTCCTAAATTATGGATGATTTGCTAATGGCGAGCAGAGTGGAGGCATCTCTGCTCCTTTCTCTTCTCTCTCTCCTCGCCAGGTTAAGATGGGTTCCTTAACTGTGCCAACATCCAGAGATGGCATTTTGACTAGACGCCTTTCTCTTTGAAAGTAACCTTTTCCGCTGCTGCAGCGTCAGCAACAGTTCCAAAGGGGCCAAAAGCATAAAGACAGTGTCCTGGAGGGGAGCAGGCAGAGGGTGATTGGCTTCCAGCCCTCCTCTTCTGGTGACCCTGGCACCTCTCTCTCAGCTCCCCCACTCGCCAAGCAAAAGCATTGGGTTATTGATCTAGCAAACCTTGGCTCCACAGAATGTCTTAATGGTCTTCAGGTGCCACAGACCCTCACAGATCGTATGCAGCAGTGTGTGTGTGTGTGTGTGTGTGTGTGTGTGTGTGTGTGTGTGTGTGTGTGTGTGTGTGTGTGTGTGTGTGTGTGTGTGTGTGTGTGTGTGTGTGTGTGTGTGTGTGTGTGTGTGTGTGCGCGCGCGCGCGCGCAAGCAGACACGTACATGTCTTTTTCTAGACAGAGTCTACATCACTCATCTGATATGTAATAGCAGTCTGTGAACCAAGAATCATTCAAAACCCCTAGACTAATGATTTAAAGGGCCTTTTCAACTCTGAAATTATGTGATTCTCATTTCTAAGAGATTTGCTTATTGAAGAATAGCTCTACCACCTCTAACGGAAGAACCTATGTCTGGTGCCTAGAGTCCTAAGGAATATTCGGCAAAAGCTGTAACTGAGCACCGCAGCCTTCCCCTGACTTGAGACCCACAGTGCACCCTGACCCCCCTGTCCCGAGCCCTCCTTCTAGCCCGCAGCAGCCTGCGCCCTGGAACTGCCATCCCTGGTCATCTGCAGCAGAGGCGAAAGCTGGCCGATCTGCCTGGCCCTGCCGCCTGCCGTGGGCCTTAGTTCCACCTCCCCAGGCAAAGAAACAGCCCCTCCCACTCCATCAGCTTCTGGAAATGCGCCGCTAATCTTCCTTGGTGCGGTCAGCGTCATCTCGCTCCCTGAAGGGCTGGAAGGCTGCTCTCTGAGTGAGGAAAGCCCACTTGCTCCCTTATAAACCCTGCACTCTCTGGGAGTGATGGAAATATCTCTTCGAATTGATTTATTATCCTTTGCAGTTTTCTGCTCTTGATTTCCCCAGTTCCCTTTTTTCTTTCTGTCCCTTACCTGTCACATCCTCTAGGCCCAGAATCAGTCATGGTTTCTCGAGCACAGGGGCGCATCTCAACCAGCTTCTTGTCCCCAGACATTCTCGTTTCTTAAAGATGAAAATCGTCCTCCCCCAGGCAGAGTCCCTGAAGCTAATTGTGCTCTGATTTAAAGTACAACTCACGAACATGACGAATCCATCTGGAAGCAGATTCTTCTATTACGAAGAATCTATTACGATCGAGAGTCTGAAAGATCTGGTTTTTCTCATCTCTCGTCTCATTCTACTTTTCCTCCACCCTCCCCATAGCTGTCCTTCAAATTCAGACCCATCAAACAGGCTAATATTCACAATTCATTATCTTTTCATTTCTAATTTTCTTTTTCTTTTTTTTTTTGCCTTTGAAAGCAATCAAACCCAAACTGGACCTTGCTGACTCTTGAGTTGGAATTCCAAGTGCCTCGGAAGGAGGCGGTTGGGGCAGGAGGAGGTTGCTGCCAGCCGGCCTGACTGCCTTGCCTTTTGTTTGCTCCACTGCATTCCACTCAGGGTTGAGTCAGATGACCTCCTTCTGCCGGGTAGGGAGGAAGTGCAAGGTTGATTGCTTCACGTAGCATCATCTGCAAACTTATTTTGAAGTCAGGGGGAAAAAATACCTGTTTTGTCCTTGATCTGGAGTTGATTTGGCATCTTGATTCAGATATTAATAAGCTCTCTAAATGAGAGAAGAAGTCTGAGACAATAGCAACCTGGTCCCTTTGTGAGTCTGATTGCAGAGCAAAGACAGGGAGAAGGGTGGGCCAATGAGTATGAAAGCAGTCAGACCTCCAGGGACTAACGAATGAGGTCCCTGAGTGAGACAGAGGCCCCAGCTCAGCAAATGGCCGCACATCCATCCAGTTGTTGGTCCTTAATTCTCCTCTTTCCTTCACACTTCCATTCCAGAAGTGAAGCCTGTCTATCTAACTTGTGATATCTCTCTTAACACTGTCTGCTTCTCCTTACCTCCAAGCTGCCGGGCCAGGCACCCTCATCTCTTTACCCGATCCCTTGCAGAAGCCTCTCCCCAGCCCCCTGCTTCTACGCCTGCCTCTCAGTGTTCCTCCCCACAACTGTCAGTGACACCCCTACCCACTCAGGGGAGAAGAAGAAGCTGTGTGTTCTTTGCCAGGGCCCACAGGGGAGTTCTGTAACCAGAGGGTTACAAAAACTCAAGCCTCAGCTCCATAATCAAAAGAACTAGTACAAACCAGAGCCGTTCAGAGGTGCCCCGACTCCCTCCGGGGTAGTGAGTTTCCGTCATTGGGCAGGTGACAGGCTCGCTTTGACTGTGGCGGGGCTGGTGAGGAAACCTGGGAGGACAGGTGGCTGCTCTGAGGGCCCCCCCACCCCAATGCAGAAAGAAGATGGAGGAGCAGCTGTGTCTGTAGGTCTGGCAGGTGGGGGTTCGGTGAGACCTCGGCAGGGTGGCCTCCCTCATGTGGGGATGGAGGCAGACTCAGCAGCTTCAGGCAAGTTCCCCTTTGCGTGTGTTCACGGTTGGATTTTTCCTTCCTCCTGTTTGCTTCTCCTGGCTCCAAAGAATGACCAAGCCTGTGTTTGCTTTTTTAATTTGTCATATTAAATATAGCCTTTGTGGCAGGCTTTTACATCCCGGCTGTAAACTCTAGAAATGGAAATTGATCAGGGGGTGGTTGATATAACCGAGGCCATAAATGCTAAGAACGGAGATGCCATTCCAGTTTAATGCTTTTATCTAGCGAATGTGCCTTGTAAGGAGGAACATAAATCTTGCAGCTTGGTTGGGGGGAGGGGGCGGGATGAGGGGGCATGGGGGTGGGTGGTAGGAGTAGGGGTATAATCTTGCTGTTTGTTACCACCAGGTGTCACTGTTAACTGGCTGTGCAAGAAAAAATACCAACTCTCCCAGAGTTCACCTAGTTAAATGATTTCGGTGGATAACAAATGAGAAAACCATGTTTGGGGTGTGGGAGGAGGGGTCAGCATGTCACAAGCTATAAATAAGGCCCAGTCCCTGAGAATAAGCACTGGAGTACAAAATAACACCTTCTATCAGCCACGCCCCCATCTCAGCCTTGGGGAACTTAACTGACATAAATTCCCCGGTGGCCCCAGAGGCCTTTAAGGTACCTCCTGGCATGTAGTGGACCTCCACAGTTTTGTGCCTTTCTGGCCATGGAGCTTTTCCTTCCCCTACATGAAAAGAATCTGAGACGAGTGCATGTTCCCCCAAATTTCTGTGTTTTTCCTTCCAGTCAGTACATGCTCTCAACCTGGTTCAACTCAGCTCCATTAAAACCACACTACTCAGGCCTCTCTCCAAGCAGCCTCTGAGGCTCCCTGTCTTTTGCATACATCATCTAGTCAGTCTCCTACCCTAGGGCTAACCAGAACAAAAACTGGGCAATATCTGTTTTTTTCAAACTTGGAAGTCCATGCCCAGCAAAGGAGGGACAATGCTTTCAGGCCGCACGGTTTCCACCCCCACAGTCCTAACCCCACCTGTCACCCTGAGGTGCCAGGTGCGGGTGCAAGGTGCCAGCAGGTAGTGACCAGCTGGTTCACCTCCTGGTTGGGCAGGTGCGGGATGCTATGGTTCTTGATGCGTGTGGTGGGAAAGGGAGAGAGCCTCCCCCATCTACCTCTCCTGGACATTGTGTAGACGGGCCCGGGGCTTCAGTCCTGGACGCAGGCAAACCCAGGTTCACATCTTACTGGCTCTGCGACCTTGAGCAGGTGACTTCGTTTCCTTGCCCCTTATCTCCTTTCTCCATAAACCGGGTTTGGTGATAACAACTTCCTCCAGACATGTCACGCCGATGCTTAGCGTTAGTATGTAGGAGTCCACTCAGCGGTCATTCATGCTGTTGATTGACTGAGTAGCTACTCTGGGCCTGGCACTGTTCTAGGCATGGAAACTAGAGGGGAGCAGGAGAGAGGAGGCCTGCGCCCTCATGGTGCTCCCATTCTGGAGTTATATTTATGTGTGTGTGCACACCCGTGTGGAAAGCATTAATTGTTCATTCATGTCCGACTCTTCTGTGACCCCATAGACTGTAGCCCACCAGGCTCCTCTGTCAATGGAATTCTCCAGGCAAGAATACTGGAGTGGGTAGCCATTGCCTTCTCCAGGGGATCTTCCTGACCTAGAGATCAAACCAAGGTCTCCTGCGTTGTAAGCAGATTCTTTACCATCTGAGACACCAGAGAATCATCCACGTGGGGAGATATATAAATGTGCCAAATATATGATATATTGTGTATATGTTACACATACATGTATACCCTTGGGCATAGTATTTTTTGTTGGAAGCCTGCTTCATCTTGACTGAAATCTGAAACAGGGGTATTCACCTCAGAAGGATCTTTTTCTTAAAGTATTTTTAAATTTTATTTATTTCTCTTGACTGCACCTCGAAGCATGTAGGATCTTAGTTCCCGAACCAGGGATTGAACCTGTGCCCACTGCAGTGGAAGTGCAGAATTTTAACCACTGGAGCACCAGGGAAGTCCCTGAAAGATCTTTTTCATGTTAGTTGTTCCACCTTCCCCTTGCCCCTTTTGCGTGAGCAGCCAGGACCAAGATTGAATGTTCATTTACTGACTGACTTCCCTGCACTCTTTCTAGCAGTAGGATCTCAGCCCATCAAAGATGCAGCCACTGCCTCAAACCCTGGACGAACTCAGACTGGCAGAGGCTTGTTCATTTCATCCCTGTCAGAGCCCCAATTCCTCTCTTTACCCACATGTGGGCTTATTATATTTGAATGGATCAGCAGCCACAGAGGTGATCCGTTAGTTCAGCTGAGCTTGAAATTAGCAGCTCATCCCCTTAAATGGTGTGGGCAGTGTGTTTGAGCTTGGGCTTCTGAGCTGTTTCCCCCTCAGACTACACCCAGCATGGAAATGAGGGCACTCCTAATATTTTCCCTTTTGACATTTGATTAATAGTGGACAAATCCAGACCCAGTAGTTAGCTTTCCTATTATCCATCTTTTGGCAGGCACTGCTGCTTTTCAAGTCTCATTGTTCTAAAAATGCACTCAGATCTGAAGCTGTTCACTGTGTGGATATAGGCATGATTTCCTGGTGTCAAAGATAAGAGACATCTGCCATGCAAATTACAAACCAAGTAGGTTGCTGGGTTTCAGATCGGAAGGCAGGGACCTCTGTGCTACCAATTAAATCAAATGCTGCCAATCCTTCCCCTGCTTTCTCGGTGTTGTCACGTGACTGGTAATCTGCCAGGATCATCCATTCTACCACCCAGTGGTAAAGCCCAGTGTGGGGCCTGCATGCACACTTACGTGTGCTGGACTGGGTCGGGAACCATGATGCTCATGATGGGAGATCGAGCCTGCACCAAGTGGATTTCAGATATCAAAAGCCTTGGCCGACTACAGAGTGGTCATTTCATCCCTTTGCAGGGTCTGAGGTCTGTCTTGAGCACCTAAGAGGCAGGAGTGAATATTGACAATCTCAGTGCCAAGTGAAGTAGCCAGGGACATGGCCTCAATTGTCTTACTGTATATGTATTTATTCAAAAGATGCTTTAGAGTCTCTTATTAGCCAGATACTGTGCTGAGAGTTCAAAGGTGAAGACCACGGTAGAGTTGGCTTCACATTACTGCTTAGGAGTGGTATCACCTTGGGCAAATTAATTTCCTTCTAGAAGTCTCAGTTTCCTCATCTACAAGACTAGAATAAGCATATCTTTTTTTTCTGCATGATAAAATTATTACAAAGATTTAGCAAAGTCATGTGTATTAGTCTATAGCACAAAATGTCAGCCCAGAGTAAAAAATCAAAAAATCAGTAGTAGTCATTATCATTATTTAAACTTCATCCTTATTCCAAAAAAGACCTTGAGCATCTTACAAACTAAAATGTATGCAACAAGATAAATAAGAAGTGAAGATATTTTTTAAAGGAAAAATAAGAAGAGGGAAAACAAAGTGAAGCCAGGTCTGAGGTTCATTTGTAAAACACAGACTTGGAACTCTTCACCTCTGCTAGAGACGAGCCTGCAGCATGGCTCTGGGCTTCCTAACATGGGAGGCAGAGAGGGACACACCTGCTGTGAGACTTCCAGTCATTACTGAAGTCAGAACAGAAAGCTTTTAGAAGGCAGCCCTCTCTGGAATCCCCTTGGTACTGAACCCTGAGAAAATGCCCCCCTGGGTCATCTTAGAAGAATACTAGGTACCTTTGTGACTGATGACTCCTAACATCCTTGCAGTAAATACAGAATCACATTTCCTAGAGCTGTTTCTTACAGCTCCGTCAGTGGAGGCTGCTGGCTTGGTGCCCAAACATGGGTTGCAGGAAAAGAGTTCGAGGGTGGCAGGAAAGGAGGTGCAAAACAGGTAGGCTACCAGGAAGATGCCTTTTTCTGCAAGGATATGAATCTTCCAGGGAGGGCCAGGAAACTTGGCATGCAGCCGGAGAGTACAGACGGCCAGGGCCACTTGAGATCCACGCCCAGCAGCGTTGCCATCGTGGGATCTGGGCTGTTGGTGGGGCCCGGAGCGGGGAGAGCTGGCCAGATGGGAAGGACTGCTTTTAAATCCGGCCCCAGTGGGATTTAAACCCTTCTCGGCTCTGGCTTATTTTTGAATTGTCGGTAACAGATTGGTCCTCTCAGTGCCATATCTTTTTAAATATGCACAAAGCCATGGAGTCGTTCCACTGCAACTATGATACTTTGTCTTGTGGTCCTTTAGGGACTGAATTAGGATCGTAAGCTTCCACTAGTGTTTATGGTTTTAATTCCTGTCCCTGTTGCATTTTAAAATGTTTTTAATACCAACCCCTGCATGAGTGTGCGGGTTGGCGATCGATAGATGAATGACTGTGAACAGGTAAATATAGTTAAGTCAAACGAGTATGTATAGCTGCAAAGGCAATTGGTGGTATTTATTTGGAGAGTAAATCGTTGCTCCAAGTCATAATCCTCCATTTCCAACATTTAGAAACAAAAAAACGGCCTCTGTGCAGGGGAAGATAGCTAAATTGAATAGCAAGAAAGGACAGGCTTGAAATACTGGTTAACCAATGAAGCGAGACCCATTAGAGTAAATTACCGAGTATGGAAGCATCGCCCCACTGCTTTGCTGACTCGGACACATGGACACCCCTAGCATCTGTTTATTTAAAAGGAAACACCGAGCCTCACTTGTAGCGTCAGCATGTACCAGAGTCAGCAGGTACAGAATCATGGGAGAAGAGGTGGCCGGAGAAGAGAAGAGTGTGGAGGCTGTTCTGCCAGAAAGGGAATCACAGGGAAGCCAAAATCACTTTGCAGTGTGTCTGCTTTCCAACAAGTGAGTTTATCCTCCAGTTGCGTTTAGTTGCGCCCAAATAGAGACAGCCTGTGTCGTGTCCCTAAGGAGACACCCTGAGTAACTTCTTTCAACGAACGCCCCAAATAAATAAATAAATAAACCTCTCAGAGCCGCAAGTTCTTTACCACTGGCATTTATGCAGACAGCTCATGAGAGCATTTTATAAATCCAGAAGGAGGCAAGGAGCCGCAGATCCCTCAAGCGAGTAATTGACAGAGAAAGAATAGCCTGTCACCCAGGAGAACTGGGAGCACTGAATTTCAGTTACGGTTTATTTAGCTTTGCCGAGCCTCGATTGGCTGGCGGTTTTCTAGAATTCCCCTTGAAGCCAGCGTGGTCTACCACGAGATGGTGAGGACACACTCCATAATATTCACGTCTTCAGCAGAAGGGTGTCCTTTTGGTTCTGCCCCACTTGGGATGGATAGGCCCAGGACCCAGCCACCAGGTGTGAGAACTGCTGGGGCATGTTGGAGCTGGAAGGGGCTTAGAAGCAATCCCACTGATGTCCAGGAAAGACTTGCCACGTCCCCGCCTCAGGAGTCCTTCCCCGGCTCCGGCCCAGCCATGACCAGAGCCTGACCCTCTTCGTGTTGCATTGTGGGTGTCTGTGGTCCATCTGTCCTCCCCCACCAGACAGGACACCCTGAGGCCAGAGCCTTTGTCCCCCCATCTTTGTATCCCAGCACTTGACACAGTTCCCCGGGCTGGACCAGGTGCCAGTAAACATTTGGTGAACCACACAGAGACGGGACCAGACCCAGCCAACCAGATTCCAGCAGCACATTTCCCAGCCCCCCAGGCGCCCTCACCCCCAGCTTTGTCACTCAGAGCACCTGATATTGATCAGAAAGGAATGAGTCGCTTCTGTTGGTTTGGTGTCTGGAGTTTATTAGGTACTTACTGATACCCGTCAACTGTAGATAGGGCTGAAGTGCAGGGAAATGGCTGCCTGCATGAAGTGAAATTCAATAAAACCGCATTTTAAGTGAAAAATCAGTATAAACACCAGGCTTCTTTGCCATGGAAACAGAGGTTGCTTAGAAACTGCCTAACGGCGAGTTCTAAATTTTTTAAAGTCAAGTTATCATTTAAGCTACACGGCCCTACAGGTTATTGAGAGATAATCACTCGCCTCAGGACACTCGGAGGCAGGAGGCCCAGCCGAGTGCCTCCCGGAACTCTAGGGACCAGATAATCTCTTGATAACTGTGCTCCCTGGAGCCACCGATTTGGGCTTGGGGGAAGGAGAAAGAAATTTTTGTGCAGGAGTTAAATGGTGTACATATATATATATTTTTAAAGTGTTTCTCTCTGGGCTTGAAAAAAGATGGAGTTGGCCATTTGACGTGTTCACCAGCCATCCCAGCCATGCCTCGAGATGGATTAGGAACATTTTCCAGGCAGTTACTCCAATCACTTCAAAACAGAGGTCTCCTCTTTGTCTTTCATCTTTCGATTATGCAGAAGGATGCTTTCGAGGTCTTCAGCTTTCTGCCCTTCCCTGTCTGGGCGCCCCTTTCTCCAAGAAGGATAGGAACTGAGCCCGGGACAGGGTGATCCTAGAGGTTGGAGCAAAGCTGGGCCTCTGAGTAGTCAGACAGTACCTCCTGGGTCTCAGGCTCAGCTCCCCGGGCCTCAAAGTGAGCGAGGCTCTGGGTTCAGAATTTGTCAGTGTTTAGAGTTCAGCGGGTCGCATGTCTTTTGCCAAGCAAAGAGCATAGCTCTGCCTACCAGCCACCTGGCATAGTTGCTCAGCACAGTAATTGCTCCCGACCTCAGGCACGTGGAGGGCAAAGAACAATGCATTTATTTCTTCCTGAAAATAATGGGCAAAATTACAACCCCAGTGGCTGAGAATTGGGACCCCTACCAAGTCGATATGAAGGAAATTATGACTGAAGCAAAAGACAAATGATCTGCCCTTTTCAGAGCATCTGAGCATTTTCCATGGTGTGGCAGTCCTGCTGGGGTTGGTAGTGATAATTATTCCTGAGACACACACACTCTTTCTGGAAGGAACAGTTGTTTTCATCATACACTTCAAAGTGTTTTCCTGCACCTCATCTCCTTAGAGTCTCAGAACAAACCTGTGAGGAGGGTGGGGCCAGTGTGATTATTTTGCTTTGGAGAAAGAGGAAAACAGGTTCACAGAGGCAAAATAATTTGCTTCCAGCCACAGAGAGAAGAAGCCAACATTGCCAACCTGCCATTCTGGGGATTCTATCACTTTAGAAGCTCAGGAATGAGACCCAAAATAATTCTTCCAGGAGTTTGGCCCTGCCTTCTAGAAGAAGATGAACTTTGCACGTGCTTTTTCCTTTGCTTCCCCGTTAGCGTCTTATTTAGGGATCTCGAAGGGCAGAGAGAGTGGCTTCCTTCCTTTTCCTTTGCTGCCAACGAATACAACACCCGCATTTAGCAAGTTAAAAAGGGATGCCGAAAATGAACTGCAGAACAGAGCGGTGACTGAACTGGGCTGCAGCACCACTTGGCTGGGTGTCGCCCAGATCAAAATACTCCTTGAAGTTGAGAGTGTGCACCCATGCTGTTGCTGGAGGAATTGTTCCAGTTCTTGAAGGGGGAGAAAAATCAAATGAAATCATTTGCATTCTAACAGCCTTTGGCACCAGGGAAAACTGTCAACTGTGTCACGTGTAAATAGAAATCTGCTTCCCAGTTTTGGTGCATTTTTTTCATCACTTCCCTTGCCACTCTAATTATCAAAGATATTTTTGTTTTTAAACAAAAATTGTCTCCTACGCAGGCCCCATCTCCTTTCTGCGTTGAAGTGGAAACAATGAATTAGAATATTCTAATCACTTCTCCAGCAGCCACTGCTGAGGTTATAAACTCAAGACTATCCTGAGTAAAGAAAACTTCAGGCACCAGACAGGTCAGAAAATCAGAGTGCCTCCCCCACCTGTCTCCCCGGCCACCTGGGCCCACATCTGTTAAACCCAAGGAAGGAAGCACAACTGGCTCCACTGAAGTAAAACCTGAATCCCGTCCCCCAAGGGCACAGGCTTTTCAGATTAACGAAACTAAAAACCAGAATTTAGCGCCGGTTAGCAACTGTTTTGGACATGACCGAGCAGGCACGCCACAACTGTTTAAGTTCCTACCCAACGCCCAGTAGTAGGGGAGAGGCTCCTTTTAATGGTCATCAAGAATAAAACGTGATCCATCAGGTAGATTCTGTCTGCTGTTAGTTGGTAGACAGGGGTCACATGTGGGCAGCCCTGTGTAGGGCCAGATCTGTGTTTTCTCAATTAAACCCCAGCAGAACCCTGGGTGAAGTATATCTCCCGTTTTCAGAAATGAGGACGCTGAGATGAAGATAAATCACGCAGCTAGTGACGTCTGTGGTAACGTGACTACCGTTAGTGACATCTGTGGATCCTTCCTTGGTGGTGAGCCAGTCACCTCTTCTTTAGGTCATTTTACAGAATATAGCTATTTCAGCTCCAATATTTTGGTCACCTGATGCAAACAGCCAGCTGATTGTAAAAGACCCCAATGCTGAGAAAGATTGAGGGCAGAAGAAGAGGGCATCAGAGGATGAGATAGCTGGATGACATCACCAATGCAATGGACATGAACTTGGACAAACTCTGGGAGATGAGGGACAGGGAGGCCTGGTGTGCTGCCATCCATGGGGTTGCAAAGAGTCGAACATGGCTGGGTGACTGAGCAACAATATTTCAATGTTGAGAACAGGAGAAGGGGATGACAGAGGATGAGATGGTTGGATGGTGTCATCAACTCAATGGACATGAGTTTGAGCAAACTCCGGGAGATGGTGAGGGACAGGGAAGCCTGGCGTGCTGCAGTCCATGGGGTCACAAAGATCAGACATGAGTTAGCAATTGAACAACAACTATTTCAGAGAGGGATGCCATCTGAAGTCATTAGTGAGCAGCGTGATAAGTCCCTTCCTTATTAAACATGACACCTGTTCAATCAAGTGTTGGTTGAGTGCTTACCATGTGCATGCCGAAAACCCAAGATACAGCAGTGAGTCAAACAGACGTCCCTGGCCTCGGGGGCATGTGCTATAAGGAAGGGAGATGGTCAGTCAACAGGCCATTGACAAATGCTGGGAAGAGTGTCCTGAGAAGGAAAAGTCAGGGGCAACCACCTGGGTGAAGTGGTCGGGAAGGTCGCCTTCTCTGCAGATGGCATGCTGAGATGGGCAGGGTGGCTGCAAGAGAGCTGCCCAGCTAGGGAAGGGCCTCACCCTTCCTGAGACTGAAAAGCCAGACTCTGCATCGCTGAATCAGCCGAGTGTAAGAAGTTTACACCTGGGTTGCCCAGTGCCGTGGCCCTGGGCATCATTTAGAAATGAGAAGTGAGCAGATAAGAGGCAAGGGTTGTGACCCCACGATTCAGACCAAGAACCTCACCTGTGGTGGGTGTCTGGCGCTGGGTGGCCTGGGCCCTTCCACTGTGTTTGTGTTGTATGTTCGTGACCAGTACTTGGCGTCTGCTAAAGGTCTCAGGGCAGGTCTCAGCCGATCCTGCCATGGGAGAACAACTGTTTCAAATCTCTTTGTGAGTGAATCCAGTCCACCGAAATTCCATGCTCTCAGAGGCCTTACTGCTGAGTTCAGCAGCTTGCTGGAGGGAAGAGATAAGGACCTGAGGCCCACGAGTTGAGGGTTTTGCCCAGGCTCCCCAAGCAGGACAGGGAGTCCGTGCCCGGGACTGGTCGTGTGAGCAGAGAGGACCCTGTAATGGAGGTGTGCCCTCTCCATTTCCTTCCTTCTAAAATCTGCTTTGTAGCCAAGAATTTAACCACTTTCTTTGCCAAGAGCTTGTTTGATATCAATATGGTTCTGCTCAGACTAATTACTTTCCTTCTCTCTCGGTCAACAGAAACGAAACTCTTTACCTCTCTTTGTGTTAGACTTTGGGACCATCATAATGGTCTTCGGAACTAAAGCGGGTTTCGTTCTGCTGTTCAAAGTGATGCAGTTATCAGTTTTTTTCACAAATAGCCCAGTACGCAGCCCCTGGTGGTTCGGGGAGCCCAGAAGCTCCCCACCATGCCTCCAAATTCCTTTTCCATCTCTCCACAGCGTTTTCCTCCACCTGATGAAGGTCGACCCAGACTCCACCTGGTTCCTCCTGAACGAACTTTACTGCCCGGAGGAGTTCACGCCTCCTCACCCCAGCCTCCACCCTGTGCAGCTGCGGGGTGCCACCAGGCAACAGAGCCCCTACTCGGCCAACGTGCTCCGCCTGCTCCTGGAGCTGCAGTGACCCCTCGCCTCCCCTTCCCGGGCGGGCGGGTGGGCGCCAGAGGAGGTCCCTTCCCTCCCCTGCCGAGGAGGACGAGGACGTGGGGCCGACCCCACCCTGGCGAGGGCGGTGGTGGCGGCAGCGGAGAAGACTGCCAAGGTGGATTAGACAGCCGATCGATTTATAAATTGATCGATCACGCAACTGCTCAGAAATTGGATTGAAGGAAAGCAGCCAACTGTTATTTATGTTTCATACCTGGTGTTTTCAAATGACATTGTCTGGCAGCTCTAAGGGCTTAACTCCTTAGCTCACCATCTCTGCGGCCCCAGCTGCCTCACAGGTCACCCCACGCACATACCCACACCCGAGAGCTTGGGGACACGTGGGGCAGAGGCCTGTGCATCGTGTGTGTCCTCTGAGCACTCAAGGACCACGTGGAAGTGACACCCATCCACGAGTTTTCCGGTCCCTGGCCAGCAGCACCGACTCACACACCTCCCTCTCCTCAAATAAGGAGATGGAACCTCACCTGTTCTTTGGAAGATGAAATAAAGGCACTTCTTGGATGAAAAGTATGATCAAGACCTCACTTTGAAGTTTGTTATTTAAATTGGGTGACTTTTTAAAAATGAGTTTATGTTTGTAAAGAGATAATGCAGAGTCATGGTATAAAATCCAGGTGGTGCAAAACACTGAGAAGTCATTCTCCCCATCCTCATTCCCCAGACATCTAGTTTCCCTCTCCAGAGGCAAACACTCCTGATAGTTGTTTGGATGACTTTTAAGTATTTTTTAACTGTCTGTCATGGATAATGGTCTACCGAAGGCGACTGTGGCTGTGACCCAGTTGCACCAGTCAGGACTTGGCCAGCCCTGCTTCATCCTACCCCTTCCCGGTTACCTCCATGCCCCCACTCAGCCCCTGCATATTTTGAAGCAAATCCCAGATGTCATATCCAAACTGGTTTTTGGTTGTTGTGTGTGTTTTTTTTTTTATGGACAACCAGAATAGATGGGGCTTCCCTGGTGGCTCAGATGGGAAAGAATCTGTCCACAATGCTGGAGAGAGACCCAGGTTTGATCCCTGGGTCAGGAAGATCCCCTGGAGGAGGGAATGGCTACCCACTCTAGTATTCTTGCCTGGAGAATCCCATGGACAGAGGAGCCTGAGGGGCAACTGTCCATGGGGTTGTAAAAACTCGGACACGACTGAGCGACTAACCCACAGAATAGCATTAAAAAATTTAACAATGGTCCTTTAATATTATATTCAGTCAGTGTTCAGATTTTCCCAGTGTGTTTGAATCAGGATGCAAATAAGGTGTGTACATTGCCATTATCGATATGTCCCTTAATAAATCTCTCTTAATTTATAGATTCTCCACCTCTCTTTTCTTTTTCTGGGAAGTTTTTTGTTAAGGAAACAGATCATTTATTCTACAGCACTTCCCACAGTCTGGGTTTACTGATTACACCCCCTTGGGGCTCATTGCACAGGCTCCTCCTGTCACCTGTATTTCCTATAAATGAGACAAAACAAGAGATCAGGGTTTTTTTGTTTTTATTTTTTGGCAGCACTCCTCTGTGGGTGGTATCACTCACTTCCATCAGGAGGAGTATGGTGTCTGATCTCTTCTTTTGATGTTGGCAGCCACTGGTGGGTCGCGCCTGGACCCACTCATTCATTACTGACCGCAGAGCAGTGCTCTTCCCGCCCCACCACGCCAGCTGGCTTGTAGCTAGAGCCTTGCGTCCCTTCATCAACCATGCAGTAACCTTGAGGGAATTTGTGTGGAAAAGGCAGCATAAACACTTGATTTTCCTAGCTGGGAGACTTAAAACCCACAGATTATGTAAATTCAGGTATACAGCCGCGCACACACATACACACAGGTGCCGAAGGGCACATGTGCAGGAATGATGAATGCTTTCTCAGCAGATGCATGGTGAAGCACTAGCTAGATAACTCTTCCAGTGACATAGATAATCTCCGAGCTCTAAAAAAAAAAAAACCCAGAAGATGGCTGGCATGGGGACCTTGTGGAGCAAGGGTCCCCCGCCCATTCCAGAGAGGCCCCACTCCTTGCCTTGCAGAGCCTCCATGCAAGGGCAGCAGGATGCCCAGCTGGCTTCTGGTCTGGCTCTGTCAGTGAGTCATCAGCTCCACCCGCTTCTGACAACTTTGGGCCTCAGTTCTCCCACCTGGAAAGTGGACGGAATGGGCCAGAGGAAGAACTCTTAAACTTGGACGATTCTAGACTCCCCTAGGAATCACTCCCCGAAAACATTCCTCCTCCCGTCACTCCCTGGATGCTGGAGGGTACAGCATCCTCCGAGACTGCAGTCACGGCCCATCTCCACCTCCCGCTGGGTCTGCTCAGCTGACCTCGAAAAATTCTGTGTCCAACTTCAGACACCTCACCTGTGACCCCACAGGGACTCCAAGTTAAGAAGCCCTGAAAAGAGAGAGATAATCACTTAACTCTCTTCCAGTTTGAAAATTCTGGAGTGATTTCCTTTGGGGAAACAGAGGAAATACCCTCTAATTGAGGGGATTGTCAAAGGATTCACAGAACATTGTTCCCAATTCCGCTGGGGACACAGAGTGATAGACTAATTCAATCTCTAGGTCCTGACAAATGAGAAAACAGGTCAGAGAGGTGGTGTGACTTGTCTAGCATGACCTGGCTCCCAGAGAGATTAAAGCAGCCCTGCCTTCCTTGGGCAGGTGCCAGGGTGTGGCAGGCCGAGATGGTGTGCCAAGGAGTCGGGATACATGCACACCCACCCTGTACCATGATATTAGAAATCTCGTGCTCTGGGGAAGCCCTCCAGGGGATAACCTGCACGGGAGAATTTCTGTGATGTTCCAAAAATCCACCACTTCCTCAAAGAGTTAAGATATCCTGAGTCGCTTTCAGATTCCTGCAGGCAGATTGTTGCACTTGATTAAAAAAAAAAAAAAAAAAAACTAATTAGAGTGCCTCTCTGGTTATTATTATATTCAGGCAACTTTAATTTTGAACCTGTCCTGCTGACTCAATCTAGTCCTTATTAACGTTGACTTCGTAAAGCGATCGTTTTCCCCTGTTAAAACTTGCTGGTGCAGCGAAGGTTTCTCCTCTCATTCAGGGTGTACCTTGAGTACCCTGAGTGGCAGGGGTAGGGGAGGAATGAACAGACAGATGCTGAAAGGCCCTGCAGTTGGGGTTGAGATGTTTGAGCTCTGATCTGCAGGAAGTGGAGGATTCAAGGACATGTAAAGCTGGACCCAGGGGATCCTGAGAAGAGTTAGATGTGACCCTCAGTGGGGTGGAGGTAGGGGGCACCATACTCTGGAAAGAACATGGATGTGGAGTTCATCAGAGCTGGGGTTGATTTCTGAGTCTGCCTCTTCATAACGGCATGACCTCACTGGGTCACTTTACTTCATTTTCCCATCTCTAAAATAGAGCCGCTGGGACTGCCCTGGTGGTCCAGTGGTTGAGAATCCACTTTCTAATGCCGGAGGTGTGGGTTCCATCCCTGGTCAGGGAACTAAGATCCCACATGCCAAGGGGCAACTAAGACCGCACACCACAGCTAGAGAAGCCTGCTTACCGCAATGAATATCCCATGTGCTGCAGTGAAGACCTGATGCAGTCAAATAAATACATATTTTAAATAAGTTAAATGGAGCCATTGCCACTGCCTCTTTTGGTGGCTGCTTCAGGAGGAGTAAGTGCTGCAGTCTCTGGTGAGTAAGTGCGTGCCTGGCTCCCAGGACAACATGCTGTCCTTCCCCCATCTCCCAACCCCACTGCTCGTGGCTTTGTTAGGGATGCAACACCTCCTCCTCCAAGACACTTACAGCTGAGCAAGTAGATGGTTATGTCTCTGAATGAACTAACCAGGAACTACAGGGCACCGCAGCAGAGGAGGAGATAAGATCCTGAAAGATAGCAGACAGGCAGAGAGGATAAAGGGCATTCCAGACAAGGTAATAACATGCCCAGAGGCATCGGGCATACCTGCCAATATCTGTACTCATCATAACTCCTTCCCTTGCAGCTGGCAGGAGACCCAACTCAAACTGGCTTCAGCTACAAAGAAATGTCTGGGCTCGCATGACCAATGGGCCTAGCTGGCTTCGGCTCCACAGCCAGCCTCTGTGTTTTGATTCTGCTTCCCCCAGTGCTACCTTGCTTCTCAGGCAGCCTCTCTCTGTTAAGTGCCCGAGATGGCCACCACTAGTTCTAGATGTAGGTTCAACAAACCTAGCAGAGTGCTCCTCTTTCTGACAGCTCCAGTTCTAGTCCTAGCAGTTGCTGTCCTCAGCTCAGCCCTTCTGTCGCCACGCCCCAAACCAAGCACTGTGCATCCAACCGGGTATCCACAAACTCTCTGGAAAGGGCCAGCTGGCAAATATTTTAAGCTTTGCAGACAGGTTCTCTAGGACAGGGGTTCCCCACCTCTGGGATCTAATCCCTGATGATCTGAGGTGGAGCTGAGTAATAATAATAGAAATAAAGTGCACAATAAATGCAATTCGTTTGAATCATCCCCAAACCACTCCCTCCTCTTTGGTCCATGGGAAAATTGTCTTCCATGGCTGGGGACTGCAGCTCTATGGCATCTTCTTCCTTGATATTTTTTACAACCTTTTCACATATAAGCACTATTCTTAGCTCAGAAGCCCCTCAAAATAGGACGGGGGCCATTTTTTTTTTTTTTGCCCGGGGACCTTAGTTTGCCCTGATCTACATTTTCACAGGCAAGC